>NC_069785.1:70299134-70604134 GCF_027406575.1 Nycticebus coucang
TGGAAAAAAATCAAATCTGATTAAAAAATGAGCAATGGTATCTATGGAGAACATTAAGAGAAAAGACAAAAAAAGTTAAAAATGAGCAAAGGATCTGAATAGACATGTCTCAAAAGAAGACATAGAAATGGCCAACAGGTATAGGAAAAAAAGTTTAACATCATTTGTCATCAGAAAAATGCAAATCAAAGCTACAGTAAGATATTATCTCACCCCGGTTAAAATGACTTTTGTCAGAAAGACAGGCAACAGCTAGTGCTGGCAAAGATTTGGAGAAAGGGAGACCCTAGTGTACCATTGCAGCATAGTCACAGTCGCCAAGATAAGGAATCAACCTAAGTGTCCATCAACAGATGAAAGGTCAGAGCAAATTGTGCTGTATATACACAATGGAATATTAGATAGCTACAAAAGAACGAAATCCTGCCATTTGCACCCATATGAATAGAGCTGGAGGATATTATGTTAAATGAAATAAGTCAAATACAGAAAGACAAATCTCTCACTTTCTCCTGTGTGGAAGCTAAATATTAAAAACAATGAATCTTATGGAGACAAGAGGGTAGAATAAGGGTTAACAGAGGCTAGGAATGGTAGTGGGGTGGTGGGGGAAGGATAAAATGGAGATGGGTAATGGATGGAAAATATGGTTAATTAGAAAGAATGAGCAATATTTGATAGTACAACCAAGTGACTATAAACAACAGTAAGTTAGGGTATACTTTAAGATAACTAAAAGAGAGGAATTGGTATATTTCTTTTTTTTTTTTTTGTAGAGACAGAGTCTCACTTTATGGCCCTCGGTAGAGTGCCGTGGCCTCACACAGCTCACAGCAACCTCCAACTCCTGGGCTTAAGCGATTCTCTTGCCTCGGCCTCCCGAGTAGCTGGGACTACAGGCGCCCGCCACAAGGCCCGGCTATTTTTTGTTGCAGTTTGGCTGGGGCCAGGTTTGAACCCGCCACCCTCAGTATATGGGGCCGGTGCCTTACCGACTGAGCCACAGGCGCTGCCCAGGAATTGGTATATTTCTAACACAAAGAATTGTTAAATGCTGGAGTTGATGGACACTCCAATTACCCTGATTTGATTAGTTCACATTGTATGCCTATTTCAAAACATCACATGTACTCCTAACAATTGCAAACAAACAAAAAAACAGGCTCAGAGAGGGCGGCGCCTGTGGCTCAAAGGGGTAGGGCGCCGGCCCCATGTGCTGGAGGTGGTGGGTTCAAACCCAGCCCCTGCCAAAAACCGCAAAAAAAAGAAAAAAACAGACTCAGAGATGAAAGAGTACAGTGAATTCAGGAGGAGCTGCCTCTGATTTGACCTTTATGGACAGAACAGTAGAGGAGGGAGGGTCTCACATGATGGTGAGAGGAAGGTGGGATAGGTTATGGAGGTCCATAGCTCTAGACATACATAGGTATCCACCGAGTCATGGCCGTTTATGTGACATTATGCGGCTCTTTATGTGACATTATCACATCTTATGTCTGAAGGTTGGCCTGGGGGAGAAAATTTCTGAGGCACAGAAGACATTTAGGTGGCTGTTCATATGAGAGACAATGGTTGTCATAGGGCTGGTGAGAAATTACAGATTTGGGAAGTGGAATGTCACATTAATAAACCTGGTGATTGAATGTGGGGAGGAAGGAAAGAGGGATGGCCTGGATTATTTCCAGATTTCTGGTTTGGGAAACTGGGTCATAGGGATAGCATTTACTGAGACAGTAAACCCAGGTGGCAGAAGACTGGGGTATGAGGGAAGGTAGGAGCAAAATAGAGAATTCAGTTTTGGACCTGTTGATTTGGAGGAGGCTCTGGACAACCAGTTGGATATATTCTGAATTTTAGGAGAGAAATCTGGGGTGGAAATAAAGATTTGTGACTCATTAGCTCCTAATTAGTCTCAGTGACTCCTCCTGTAATTGAAACCTTTGAAGTGGCTTAAGTAACTTAAGGAGAGTATAAAATGAGAAGAGAAGGTTGATGAAAAACCATGGGGAACTCCAGCATTTAAAGGAAGTTGGGGAAAAACCGTTTACTGAAAGCGGAGTGGAGTGGTTGGAGAGAGAGGAAAACCAGGAGGGTTGTCAAAGAAAGAGCCACGGGTCAAGCACAGATGTCTTTGTCCTGCTTCAGGACATGGCCTGACCTATACAGGGTGTGAGGCCTTTCCACCAACTCAGGAGTCTATCCAGTAACCCAGACTATTTAGCTGAGTCTGGTCTCTAACTCCTGAGCTCAAGCGATCTACCTGCCTAGGCCTCCCAGAGTCTAGGATTGCAGGTGTGAACCACTGTGTCCAGCCTAGTTCAATGTTTTGAGGTGTGAGATACATGAGATAACCTACCTTTGAGGTCTTCAACAGTAAGCATATATTTTATGCTCTGAATACATGGACTAGAATGAAAGGAATATTTTTATTTGTTTACTGATAAGCTGTTTGCTTCAGCTGTTAAAAAGAGGTGATGATACTTCCAGAATGGGATAGGGTTGTGAGAAATTAAATGAATAAACATAGATATGTGGTACTGAGCCTAACATACATAGGTATCCACTGAGTCATGGCTGTTTATCTCTTTTTCTGTCTCTCTTCTCTCTGTTTCTTAATAGAGAACTTGTGCTTTGTAAAATTAAACTGTGATGTTTTTGATAATGGCAGATTTCCATGAAGAAAAGAATGTTTAATTATTGATTGAATTGTGCTGTTAGAATTAGAATTAGGTTCATAAAAAACAGGAACACTGATAAACTTGCAAACAAAACAAAGCCAAAAATTGTACTTGTTATCCCCTTGTTGAATTCTGCCCTGTGTTTCACATTAATTAGATTTTTGGATAACTATGCTAAATTTTGTCACATCCTTATTAAAATTGTTTAAGGATTTTGAAGAACATCTCAGAGGGACTCTGAAACTAATCTGAGTCTGGTACTGGAGATTCCATTAGCAATCGCAAAACTGATTAATCTTTTATTCAGCTTATTGATTATTGCTGCAATTACTGCATGTAACAGATTATGCATGGGACTGCAGCAGAGAACACATTCTATGACTGCTGCTGATATATTCAGTTTGAGCACAATATTTTGTACTTTTTACACAGGCATGATTATTTTTGCAAATACTGGAACACTGTTGCAGACAAAAAGTGCAGTGCTTGATATTGTTTCAATATTAGGTTCACTTTTTAATTTCCCAACTAACAATGCATTATAGTTTACAAAGTGCTTTCATTAATTCTAGGGCTGCAGTTTAATCTTTGAGCCGTATAGTAACTCCGTGGAAGAGTAGACATTTTTACTCTCATTTGAAGGAAACTAATATTCACAATGATTGAAGGCTGCATTAAGTTAACGAGTGGCAGACTCAAAATTCAACCCCATTTCAATCAATAAATATTTATGGGACACTATATGTAGAGTTTTGTGTTAGGGGTAATAAAAGCCAGGATGGGATTATAGAGGTGAGGATAAAGAAGTTATTTGGATAACTTCAAGTAATGATTTCATTAATGTTACGATGGTCACTTTGTTACTTCTCGGTAAGTGTCTTGGTGTAAGAAGGGGTTTTTGTTTCTTTGTGTTTTGTTTTTAATCTAGTAGAAGTATTTATCATCACTACTTATAACTATTTAGAATGAAATTGGAGATAATCCCTAAATAAAGGAGATAACTCCTAATAAAGAAGACTATATTTAAAAAGGCACAGAGAAGATCAGAATCTAAAAACAAATTGGTTTGTAGTTTATTAATTGCTGTCTTATCTGTTTTCTGTGTGAATCCCACAGCTGTCCTCTGGTGGATCCCATCTTCATTTTACAAATGAATAATGTGAGGCCCAGTGACCATTTCCTCCCTGAGGTCAGATGCTAGGAGGTGGCTAGTGAGGAGATGCTGAGATCTGAGCACTCTGACTCCTCGAAGTGCCTTGCTGGTCTCACTGCATAGCATAGGCCTTGTAGCCTTTAGGGCCACTTTGTGCCAGGAGGTGCTGTGCATGGTCCTGAGTCTTATCTTTGTTCCATGAGGAATGCTGCATAGGCAGCAACTTTAGCTTCTACACCTGGTGCCATGGTGGTGGCCACCTGGCCCTCCTGGACCTGTTCCTCAGGGGATACTTGGGCCCACACGGTTGAGTTCATCACTCTTTACAGCATGTCCTTGCTGGTAGAATACTTTGCTATGGGGAACACAGACTCCCCATTAATACAAACACAGATTAAACTCAGTATTTCAGCAAGAGAAAATAAATATACTTGGCTTTGAAAGACATGTCAAAAACAAACAAAAAACATAATTAATTGCTTTAAAGACTGGTAAATGGCATATTTAATATCATTACTGTGACTGTGTTAATCTTAGTATAAAGAGATGTTTATAAACTGCTTTAAAATTCTCACAATGATTATAAAAGTATGAGGTCTGACAGTTCATGAACTCATCCTAGAAAAAGTACAACATACCTCATTGCTGAATATTACTTCTGTCAACAAATGGCCAAGGAGAGTATTTTGAAGGTGACCGTAATGATATTCAGCAGTGAGGTATGTAGCACTTTTTCTAGGATGAATTTGTGAACTTAATTGTCAGACCTTGTATATATAGTTTGCTCATTGATTTGGCACAGACCTAAAATGAAAGGGAAACTTTTTATTTATTTATTTTGGGAGGTAAATAAATAAAACTGGAAAACAGGTCAATTTCATGCATGCAAGGTTTTATAGTAGGAGAAAAATGCATTGCACCTGTTCTGACCCTTTACATTTGAGGTTATTTGTTTTCAAACTTGACCCCAAGCACCAGTTTTAGACAACTCTATAATTAATTTGTTAGATAAAGCATAAGGATATTTTATTTGTCTTGATTTCTAGGACTGTGGCAAAGTAGTAACTGAAATTACTAACCTATTGTATGTAGCAGTTAATTAAAGAAAAGCATTAACTATAGGAGAACACCACCACTGCTGTTGTCTTGTATCAGTACAAAAAGGCAGTAATTTTTTTGACAGCCACTGATTGGAAAGTTGCTTGCAGCCTTCCAGAAGCAAGGGGGTACATGCTGTGGATCAATAACCGGCAAATTTCCCATTAAAAAGAATACCTGAGCAATGTTCCAAATAGCCACTGGCGTCTTAATTTTCCATGGAAACCTCAAATACTTGTGTGCTGAGGACAAGTCATTTTCGGACAATTTTTCCAGACTACTTGTTAACAGTTATTGGTGTCCCAAAAGGTTGACAGCCTACATGATTGATATTTCATTTACTTGTCATCACTGTTTGAGTAATGGCGAGTGCTGTATTTCTGGTGGTTTTAGAAACAGAATCTCCTGAAAGACATTTGCCTTAATATGTATTCCAGAGATTGTGTTGCATATGTTTATGCTGTATGTATATGTGGTTTTAGGTCCAGAGAAGGAGACAATCACTTTCCTTTACAGTTTGAAAGCTTTTGGAGAGCAGGGTATACACTTAGCTATTAAAAAATCCACTTTCACTTTATTTGTTAATAGGCAAAGAACCTTAAGACTTGTTATCTTGTGATTTCTAAGATGATATAGAATTTTATAGTTTTCCTTTATTTCTAAGGGAAAAAAGCCTTGGTCTTATAATAATTTTAACATACATAAATGCAGTGGGAAGATATATAGTTATCTTTTAAAAAGAAACTTTTTTATAATGTCAGCAAATCTTGATCATCAAGGAGGAATTTCCTAAAAATGTGGTGGTTAAATAATACACATGTGTTTTGAATATAGAAACAGTAAGGACAAAAGGGAGTTCTGCTCTTTGATAGCCCCTGAAAACATAAAATTAGCACTTTTCTTTTTCTTTCTTTCTTTCTTTTTTTTTTTTTTTTGTAGTTTTTGGCTGGGGCCAGGTTTGAACCTGCCACCTCTGATATATGGGGCCGGCGCCCTACTCCTTTGAGCTACAGACACTGCTCCCCCAAATTAAAACTTTTCATTGTCAGTATTTTTCCACCAAGAACATCAGTTTGTTGTGTCAAACATTGTAAGAAGTAAGAGTGTAAAAGCCATCTCCAAGTTAGGCGGACGTATACTTACCAGCTAGTATATTAAGGAATGTGAGAATCAGACCACAGTGTAACCTACTGAGTAATTTGTGTTTATGAAGGACTGTGAAAGCTTTTTCATTTAGAACATTATTTTTTGTGAATTTTATAGTGAAATTTGAACTGTACTTTTTACCATATTACTCCTGTCATCTTTGGATGAGTCATATCTTGATTGCTGGTTCTAGTCTCTCTGGTTTAGATTTTTTTTTTTTTTTTTTTTTTTTTCAGTTTTTGGCCAGGGCCAGGTTTGAACCCACCACCTGTAGTATATGGGGCTGGCGTCCTACTCCTTGAGCCACAGGCACCACCCTTGGTTTAGATTTCTATTATTCATGCATTATATATGAATAATATTTGATTAACTGACATGTAGGTCCAAGCCAGATGTAAAGCTTCTTCACTTTGCTTTGCAAGATCCAGAGAAAAAGAACAAGAGGCCAGTTTAAGACATTTCTATTAAAATGTTTTATCTGTCATTTTAAATACTTATCATTTAAAAATATCCCTTAGAAATGAATATAGATTCTTAATCAACCCTTTTTATTCTTAAAGATAATTGGCAGTGTGAAGGGTAACACTGTACTAGACTTACGAAGCTGAATATTCACTATAGTCATTTTGATGTGCAAATAGGGGGAAAGTATTCTCCAGGCTGATATGTGTATACCAGCAATTTACAAAGTACTATGAATTAAACAATCCATAAGTGTCTGTTCCAGTATTCATACATACTGAGTAATCTTTTTCTGTAATCTCTTTGCAGTATTATTCCACAGTAATGGAACAGCAAGTAAATGGACAGTTAATAGAGCCTCTGCAGATATTTCCAAGAGGTAATGTTGAGCAAATTCTAATCAACAATGATTATTTCAGTAAACTGTTTCATCAACAGTTATGTTTTCCAAAGGTTTAAATGCACATAACATGATGTTTAGCTCTTAATTTGAAAAAACAAAAGAAGTATTCATTATCATGGGAATTGCAAGCTATATTATAGTGATGACAGATACAATATCTAATTTACTAGAGTAAATTAAACTAACTAGATTGTTTTTTGTTTTTGAAGTATATACTTACATTAGCTTAAAGAACTCTTTGGGGGTCCACATGATGTCTAAACCACAGCAAATGAATGACTTTAATTTTGGATATTTATAAATTGTGGCTCCTAATGGTAGCCATTGAGAAGAAAGCTTTCAGATAGTACAGAAGCTAAGATTTTCTGAGGGGTTTTAGGAAAGAAATTTTGGTGGAATGTCTGTGCTTGGTTTTTTGAAGAGGTATTTTCTAAATAATAGAAAATCTCTAAATGGAAATTTTATTGTTGAATCTTCAAAAATATGAGCTGATAAGAGTGAGTCTTGGTGAATCAGCTGGTTAGATAATTTTCTTTTTCCCTGTTCCCTTAAAATTTGAATAATGGTGAAAAAGAACTGTTAATTATATAAGCCATTAAGTCTTTCACCGGTTATACATTGCCCCACTTGGAATCCATGTTTTCTAACTAATGGAAGAGATAAGGAAATTCTCTAAGTAACCCTTCTAGAAATAACTTAATTGAAATAATTAAAAGTTAAACTTACCTTCGTTAACTGATACTGTACAAATAATCATGGTATCGAGTTTTCCAATTAAACATTCTAGACTTTCATTACCTATAACTCTGAAGTTTGAATGGCTCAATTAACCAGTAGGCTCCTACTTGCACTGATAAAGTCTCCAAAGGCCTCTGGTTTGGCCAATTCTGTAAGATCTGGGTTCAAGAACAATATTGCTCCTCCATATGTGTGGGCAGCAGAATTAGGAGTGCTTATTATGTTATTAAAGACTTATTAAATGCTAAATAAATAGCATGGGGTAATTTAGGACCCATGATAGTCCAAAACAGGAATTATGATCTTTCTAATTCTATTGTACTTAGAGACTAAATACTAACCAAGGGGGAGAAAAAAGGACAAAAGAAAAAGAAATGTTGTTATTCCCCTGTATTAGGCCAGTAACAAGGATGCAGATTTTTTTTTACCGTTTGCAATGACTGGAGAATTTGGGCATGTTTCAAAATTGTTTTTCCACAAGGAGTAGTTTTTTATAAGCTGAAAATTTCTATTAATTTCTTCCCTACTTGAGAGCATTATAGTTTTGATATAGCAAACCCTAGTGCAGTATCCTGGGGAATTCTAGTTCCAATGTTGTGGGTCTTCATTTTCCCTTTCAATAAAATGTTTACTTCTCTTCATCTGAAATCTTTTCCAGTTCTGTTTTTCTTTCATTTTATGAGAGTCCATGGCATACTGACTGGTCATACCATTGTGCTCACTCTGTGATGATGACAACCAAGGAATCAGAAACAGACAGAAACTCTGATCTCTAACATCAGCATCTGACTTACACCTCAACTGGCTTCTCAAATCTTTTTTTTTTTTTTTTGAGACAGAGTTTTACTTTGTCCCCTTTCATAGAGTGCTGTGGTGTCATAACTCACAGCAACCTCCAACTCTTTGGCTGAAGTGATCCTGTTGTCTCCGCCTCCTGAGTAGTTGGGACTACAGGTGCCCACCATAACACCCGGCTATTTTTTTTTTTTTTTTTTTTTTTTTTTTTTTTTTTTTTGTGGCTTTTGGCCGGGGCTGGGCTTGAACCAGCTGCCTCCAGCATATGGGACCAGCGCCCTACTCCTTGAGCCACAGGCGCTGCCCAACACCCGGCTATTTTTTTAGAGATGGGATCTTGTTCTGGCTCAGGCTGGTCTCGAACTCATGAGCTCAGGCAATCCACCTGCCTTGGCCTCTCAGAGTGCTAGGATTATAAGTGTGAGCCACAATGCCCAGACTAATAACAACCATTTGTATGCATCTGCTCTGTTCAGGCACTAAAACTGCTTACGTGTCATCATTTTTATCTTCCCAATGGTTCTGCCTGTTAGGTATTATCTCTTCCATTTCTTAGATGAGAATATTGAGGTTCAGAGAGGTTAAGTAACTTGACAGTCATATAACTTATAAGTGCTTAATATTCCTTTGTGTAAGAATTTAATTTCAATTATAGTTTGCTTAAAGCAGAAGGGCATGTAAATTAAAATGTTAGTAAAACATGCATGGGATGTTTTTTTTTTTTTATTTGTAGAGACAGAGTCTCACTTTATGGCCCTTGGTGGAGTGCCGTGGCCTCACACAGCTCACAGCAACCTCCAACTCCTGGGCTTAAGCGATTCTCCTGCCTCAGCTTCCCGAGTAGCTGGGACTACAGGCACCCGCCACAATGCCCGGCTATTTTTTGGTTGCAGTTTGGCTGGGGCCGGGTTTGAACCCGTCACCCTCGGTATATGGGGCCGGCGCCTTACCGACTTAGCCACAGGCGCCGCCCATGCATGGGATGTTTTAGAGGGCTTGGTTTAGAGATAGGGAGAAGAGTTTATTATGGGGAGAGGATACTTAAAGGAAGAAAATATTATGAGGTGGTAGTGTCACACGTAGTCCTAACACAAAACCTACCAGGTGGTAATTATTAAATACTATCTTTCCAAGCCAAATTTTAAAAATTCAGAATATGAAAGACTCACTCTTCCTATCTTTGTGGGTTTTTGTATGCTGTGGTACAGCTGTTTCTTGTTTTTTGTAGTCTTTTGCTTTTTGCTATCTATCTACATGAATGTAGATGTTATATGAAGATAAGTGAGATTATACAAATTTATACAATCAGGGTATAGACATGTTTGGTGTATTAACTGGGTCAACCTAGTTAGAGGCCCTTAGGCCTTGGATTTCTTGGTTAAGCCCCATGTTAAGAAGACTCTTTAGAATGAACAAGTAGGAAGGATGAGAGAAAATGATTCGGTTCTAATAACATATGTTTTCCTCATTCTAAGTAGCATAGTTACCTTGGATAATAACTCCCAGCTATGGCTAAGCCCTCTCTGTTGTTAAAAGAATGTTAAATAATAAATAGGAACATTTACTAGCTTTATGTTAACTTCTGACTACATAACTTTAGGAAGTATGACGTTATTAGGTTTTTAAAAATACTATTTAGATTTCTAGTTATAAAGATTTGAGAAGCCAGTTGAGGTGTGAGGCAGATTTTAAGGTTAGAGATAGGAGTTTCTATCTGATTCCTTGGTTAGCCACTTTCTTCAAATGAAGTTTATGAGTACACTGGTTACTTCAGTGGAAATGTTTTAAAAGTGTAGGAAGTGTTCATGGTCTCTCAAGGACCAGGCATCAAGTGTACTTGACTGTTATTTTGTTCAAATAACCTTGGCTTCCCAGAGTCCTAGGATTATAGGTGTGAGCTAGCAGACATGGCCTGGTGTCTTAATTTTAATATGTTTTTTTAAAATTAAATCATAGCTGTGTACATTAATGCAACCATGGAGTACCATGCGGTGGTTTTATATACAATTTGAAATATTTTCATCACACTGGTTAACATAGCCTTTCTGGCTTTTTCTTAGTTATTGTGTTAAAACGTTTATATTCTACATTTAGTAAGTTTCACATGTAAGATGTACCATGGGTGTGGTCCCACCAATTATCCTCCTTCCACCCATCCTCCCCCTTCCCAATTTTAATATGTTTTAAAAAAGACAATTAAAAATCCTTTATTAAGGTTTACTTATATATTTTCTAGAAAAATAATTTCGAATATATTTGAAATATACAAAATGAAAGCAACTGATGTACTTTGTAATTATTACCCACATCATCTTATTAAACAGCTCTATTTATTGTTGTCAGAAACACAGGAAAAATACATGTACATTTGAGAAAGGAACAAAAATCAAATTCATCCTTCCCCAAACAATCAATCAAAATTGACAGTTTCTTAACATACATTGTGTAGGGCCACTGTAGTTTTCAAATGGAACTAGGGAGGCTTTTGTATTTTTAACATTTGATGAAGAAAAAGCATTTGCTGAATTTGAAAAGTACTAACCTATAACTCAAGATGGTGTCAGGAAATTAATATTATTTTTCTTGGTACTGCTTTATTATTAGAACTAAATATTAGCAGATGTCAAGATTTGTAAGCTGTAATAAAATTAGTTGTATATCTGTATCTTAATAAATTTGATTGCTTGTGGCTTGAAAGCTAGTATTCAAACTTTAATATTTTATCTTAGAATCATAGCAATCTTTCTGGCATTAAAAGATCCTTGACCCATCCCATTGCCCCCTCAGAAAACCCTAGCTATTTTCAAAGTAGTTTGAGTGATAGCAGATACACAATGTAACAGAGTGAGGACAGATTGCAGAAATTTGAATTATGGAAGGAATGTAATCATTTTAGCTCAGTTAACTTGATTTTTATATGTTTTAAGCAGAAATTAGAATTTATATGAGGTGGTGTCAGAAAGCTCTTTGCATTTATAAATGCTCAGTCCTGCAAGTTAAAACCTTGGTTCATAATTTCTTTGGGTCTTGGGAGCCACTTTTCAATCATTTCTCTCTGCTAATTTTGGTGTCACCCTCATTTCTTTTTAAACGATTCATTTTGAGCAAATTTGTAAATGGCCCTGATGTGTTCTACAATTTAGTCAATTACTGTTTCAGCCTGCAAGCCTCCTGGGGAACGGAACATACATGGCCTGAAGGTACGAATTTCAATAATTGTTTCAGTAAAGTTAGATGGATTTGTAATGCTGTGTTCCACTTATTGAAATGTCAAATAAAACTGCACTTTCTCTAGCTTTGACAAGCGATCCTTTTTTTTTTATTTTTATGGGAGGTGGAGGGGGATTCATCTGAGGTATTTGCTCAATATGCGTCTGTATTTGGATATGGGGGTTTTGATGCTGTACTTTTAATTAGTGAGATTGTTTTGTTGGTCAGTTTCTTTAGGATGATCATGAATACTGCTGTCCACAATGGTTTACTTGAGTGAAAGAATAGACTTTATTTCAGGGATTAAGCACATAAGCATATTGTACCTGGTCTATTCCCTTCTTCTTTTTGACACAGTTACACTAGAAACATATATCTAGTTAATGTCTTTTTATTGTTCTTTGTATTTTGAATTCTGGATTTCTGCTTAGGGCTTCATGTCTGAAAGAAATGCTGGCTTTTATACTAGGCTCAAATATTTTATAGTCGATTATTTGGATCTCATTTTTTAGTGAATAAGAAACATTCTACATAGAATGTTCTGCTTGGTTGTAGAGCTGGGAGGATATTATAACCTGTGGTTCACTACTAATCCTTGGTTATATTCTTAATGTACTTTTTGAAAGTACTGTTTTGTATATGTTCTAGACAGTGAAATTAATTTTTTCCTTATTTTTCCTTTCTTCATTGCTATTTAAGTATTTGAATAATGACAGGAAAAGAGTATTATGTAATATACGAGTTATATGGTTCTGTAACCTATATACTGAATAGACTCCAACTGTAGATCTGTCTAGCAACAAGCTAATTAACCTCCGTAGGGAAATGAGAAATTTGTGGCAAATTATAGGTTAATTAGAACTGTGTCCTCAGAACACAAGACTGATCAGGATTCTTTCTTTACTTGTAGGTGAATACCCGGGCTGGACCCTCTCAACACAGCAGCCCAGCAATCTCGGATTCACTTCCAAGCAATAGGTGAGAGCAAGCAAGCTAGTGAAGTGTGGGCCTGGCATGGTAATCTGCGGAGTTGCGGATAGGGTTGTGAGGAAGGGGCTTGTCTGATGACCTTTCTTTTTTATAAGATCAAAAGTGTATGTGGCTAAAAAGAAATTAGATCAGATAATTCTAGCTATATATTGATCAAAGAGTAAAGGACTTCACATAGAAGGGTGAAATTAGAGATGTTAAAATATCCTTATGTTCAACCCCCTAATTTCAGCATTTCCAACTTCACTTCAGTCCAGTTTTTCTTTTTCTTTCTTTCTTTTTTTTTTTTAGAGACAGAGTCTCACTTTGTTGCCCTTGGTAGAGTGCTGTGGCGTCACAGCTCACAGCAACCTCCAACTCCTGGGCTTAGGGGATTCTCTTGCCTCAGCCTCCCGAGTAGCTGGGGCTACAGGTGCCCACCACAATGCCTGGCTATTTTTTTGTTGCAGTTTGGCTGGGACTGGGTTTGAACCTGCCACCCTTGGTATATGGGGCCGGTGCCTTACTCACTGAGCTAGAGGTGCTGCCCTTCAATCCAGTTTTTCTCCTGGACAGAAGCTTCTGGTGAAAGCTGCCTCTAGTCAGCCATCTTGCCCGCTTACCTTGTGAGATGTTAAAATACTAATTTTGATCTGTGGAATGGTTCTCCGTCAATCTCCAGATCATATAGAAAATTCATGCCTCGGGTTTTACTATTTCTTGCCTTTGATGATCTGTTTCATCATTTGCAAAATGCTTTATTTTTTGCATCTTTTGACAGTGCCATCATCCACTAGCATCTTCACCAGAATGATACAGGGAATCAGTAAAGTGGGGAAATTGAAATTGACCAGTAGTATCTTTGGTGTGCGGGGTATTGGAGCTATTATACAGGGAAGATAAGTTTCATTAATTTATGCTAATATTGTTGGGGTGGATGGAGCAACCTGCTTAAGCTGGTAGAATTCTAGGACATTTTGCTTATATATTCAGTTATTCAGCCAGTAAACATCCTATGACTGTACTTGAAGGGGACGCTATGAATGTGACTGTTCCATGTGTATGTATGCACACTGGTAACTGAAAAGCCAACCGAACTAGAAAACCCTTTCGTTCTCTGTTGAGGGTTTTTCTGGGTTTGGGGCTTCAGCCAATGTATTTCTGGGTTTAGGGCTTTAGCCAGTATTTATAAAGTGATGCCCTTTATTGGCTGAGGTGTAGTTCAGTGTTCTACTTTACCTTAAGTATCTCTGCCTCCCGTCTTAACCCACACTATTGGTTTTTGGCCCAGGGGCTTTGCTGTCTTTACAAGTCTCCATGCCTCTTCCGCAAAGTCACTTTCCTGATTGCTTTTTTATGATGTCAGTGTTATTACCCACCAAATTCCCTGCTATGAGCACACATCTCTTAAAGTATGTTTCCTTTTTAAATAATTTATTCTGTCTTAAAATAAAGTGAGTCTAGTTATTCACCAGTGGATCATCTACCTTATGGTAATGAGGGGTAGATGTTTTCAACAAAGGGTGTGGCCTTGCCGGGAGGTACTTTGCAGCGGTTCTCTCCATGCGTGTTGCACAAGTGAGCGTGGCCCAGTAGGATGGAGGCACTCGTGCTAAGGAGCACTTGCTACACTCATTTTGAAGAAGGTAGGGCATTTCATTATTACCACTATTTCCAGGACAAGTGTAATCCACACAGACTGATTGTGACCCCAGAGGAAGAACAAGGACTTTCCTTGGTGGTTTAGGTTAAATTTTATTATGGTATAAAAAGTAGTATTGAGTTGAAAAGATGAGAAGACAGAGGCGGTAATTCTCCCAGATTTGGTTTTAACAACATTGAGTGAATTAGTGTTTTTTTTTTTTTAGAGACAGAGTCTCACTGTACCGCCCTCGGGTAGAGTGCCTTGGCGTTACACGGCTCACAGCAACCTCTAACTCTTGGGCTTACACGATTCTCTTGCCTCAGCCTCCCGAGCAGCTGGGACTACAGGCGCCCGCCACAACGCCCGGCTATTTTTTGGTTGCAGTTTGGCCAGGGCTGGGTTTGAACCTGCCACCCTCGGCATATGGGGCCGACGCCCTACTCACTGAGCCACAGACGTCGCCCTGAGTGAATTAGTTTTTTAATACAAAAATTATATTCACAGAGTGTTATAAAGTTCTTAGGTTGGACAGAAGTTCAGAGACCATCTGATGATTCAGTGGTGCTCAGCCTTTTTGTCTGTGGCAACTTCCCTTAGGAATGTGTATTTTCTTAAATAGTAATGATAGTTGCTCCAGGAATGATTCTTCTAATGAGAGGAAAGTAATTTGAAAAAGCCCTGTACATGATATATGCCACCCTAGGTTGGCCATGGTCTATGCCCCAGGTTGATAACTAATCAACAGGTGTTTATTGAGAGCCTCCTGTCCGTTAGGTACTGTCCTACACAACAGAAACAGTGTGATCCTTGTCCTCTGAAGCTCATCATCTAATGGGTGTACAGACAAAAAAAGTATACAAATAATTATGCTTTACAGTTAGTGTGATGAAGGGAATAAAGCAGGATGTGAGAAGAGTGAACACTGTGCAGGAATATGTTTAGATTTAGAGTGGGTCCTGAGGGACGGCTCTCTGGGGAGAGCAATGCTTCCATCTAGATTTGAAGACTGGAAGGACCTGCTCATGTCACGTGCAGAGAAGGACACCCCAGACAGACAGAGGCATGTCGGTGAAGGCCCCCCCCAAGGTGGAAAAGGAGCTCAACATGTTTGTTAATCTGCTAATTTGGCTGGAGCCCAGACAGGGGTCCTAAGTGCGGCAGGGCTGTGGGGAGATGAAGGAGAACAATAGGAGTGATAGGAGATAAGTAGGTAGGCTGGAGTCAGAGTGTGTGAGGCCAGGGAGGCCCTGTAGCTTTGCATTTTCCCCTCAGTGCACTAGTGAGCCGTTGGAGTGTTTTCTATAGGAGAGTGCCATGGTAGTCTCTGTATTTGTAAGATCCTCTGCTTGTGGTATAGAGAACAAGTAGGAGAAACACTGAGCTAATCCTACCCTCCTTTAGTGCTTGATTTCAGGGTCCTTGACAAATATTCATCCAGATGTTCTCAAGCATCTCTGTGGGAGAAGCATCTCTGTGGGAGGAATGCACTTTATTGTCCAAGGCAGCACTTTCTGTTTTCCTTTAGCTACATCTTAGAAAGCTCTTCATTGTGAGTGGGATTTGTCATCCTTTAGCACCCGTTGGTGAAAATTCAGTTTAGTCCTTAGAATGCGCTGTTTCCTCTTCAAGGTGCAGTCATCTTTCCTCCGAACATACTGCATCTTCTAGCCTTCCTGCCCTAGTGAGTTCTTACCCATCCATCCATTAACTCTGGATCACCTACCAGTCCTCTGTCACTGCTCCTGGGCCTTCCTCAGCCCCACACCCCTGCAGCCGTAGGTTCTACCATCTGAGTAGCTTTGAGGCTGTCTGCTTTCTAGCGCTGTTGCTGTGCAGGTCAGACTGCCCACATCACTGCCACACCCTCATGATAGTTTCCTCCCGCCAGTCTTGCCCCATTTCAGTCCCTCCTCCATGCTGCAGCTGGAGTGATCTTGCTAATGCACAGTTCTGAGCCATCATTCCCTACTCGAAAACTCCTTACTGCTCTTCACCCATTAAGGATAAAGTGCACCCTTCACAGCAGGTGAGCAGTGGCCTTTCACATGTGGGTGCTCTGCCCACTCCAGCTTGCTGGCTTGCCACTTTCCCCTTCCCACCTGACATTCCAGAATTGCTGATGGTGCCCTGAATGGATCACTTTCCCCTCACCTGTGGACCTGCACATACACTGCTGCCTCTTTTCTGTTTTCCTCCTTGTCTCATCCCCACCTTCACCTTCACCTTGATCATCCTGGAGGACCAAATTATCTTTGCTGAAAATTGTTCCTGATTGTTCCCCACCTCCCCAGTCTATCCCAGGTATCCTTTCTATGAATTTCTGTAATCCTCCCATACTTCCTTTTATTGTATCAGTGAGCATATTGTGCAAAGGCAGTGACAGTAGCATATTCATTGTTGAAGTCCTAGTTCCTAGCGTGATGCCGAGCATGTGCGTGATAGGCAGTCACGAATGAATGAATGAATATGCTTATACACCCTTTAAATCTTGTCTCTGGATCAAATTCTCTCAACTCATTCATCTTTACTGATATGACATTATTTCTAGTCTCCTCATCCTTTTACTCTTCTTTGGATATCTCAATGTCCCTCTTCAGATGTCATTCCCAAGTTACATTTGCCTCACATTTAAATTATAAAATGTTTTTTAAAAGTGATTTTTGGATAACTCAAGTCACTATGACAATGATGAATGAAATACTGAGTAAACTCAGTCACAAAGAAATTGCCAGGGCACAAAATATGTTTTTACTAGACCAAATTGATAGCCAGATATAGGCATAGTGAATGAAATTGATACTTTGCTGTTACTCTCAAAGCATTAGTTGCTTTTGTTTTAGGTGAATCAATGTTTATTAAACTGAGCTAAACCACATGGTTTTCCTAGGCCATAATTACTGACTTCAAGTCCCACCATCAAGGCAAGGCCTTTCCTAAACAACTTGAGTTTCTCCTTCTGTAAAATTAGGATGATTAAACTTTCTGTTTACCTCTGGTGTTGGAAAGATTAATGAAGCTGTATTAAGGAATCATGTTTTGTTTCTTGGATGACAGGTGTTTTGCAAATGCAATGAATCAAAATGTTATTATTTCAAGTTTATAACATAATAGAGTATCTGTGGAGAAACATTGCCTTGTTTGGCTTTGTTTGGTTATGTGTGTTTTTACAATAATTGGAACTCTCAAATTGGGAGTCATTTATGGGAATACTAGGATCTAAATGTTTCCTAGAAAATAAAGCATGTGTGTGAAAGAATGACTTTGAGCAAGGTATGTACCTTAGCTTTGTCTATAAATTAGGGAGGATTAAATTAGGGTAAGTAATGGCATTTAGCACAGTGCCTGGCACATGGTTGTCACTCGATAAATGGTAACTGCTATTATTTGGTTAAGTGGACTGATTTTAGGCAATTATTTATCAGCTTTAGTCCTATTCTACTGAATTCTTTTTTTGCTGTTTGGCAGGGGCCAGGTTGAACCCGCCACCCTTGGTATATGGGGCTGGCGCCCTGCTCACAGAGCCATAGGCACCACCCTCTACTGAATTCTTAACTCCATTTTAGTGCTTGGATTTTTAGATTTGGTAGGACATTATTAAAGTCTAGAACCCTTGAGCGAGGACATATTTTATAAAATCTAGGAAAATAGGGACAAAAGTTCCATAGTTTACATTTGACCATAACAAAAGTTTAAGGTATATTTAGAAAGAGGAGGAATAATAACTTGAAATGGTGAGTGTGGTCAAACTTCAAAGTCCAAGCTTTTCTCAGATGTAACGTATTTAAGGTATCGAGTGGAGTGTGAGTATCTATTTCATGTTAGTTCATGCGTCCTTTTGCTTGCCGATGCATTGATGTCTTTGTCTTACTGCCTTGCTGCAGAGTGTCCCGTGAGTCACCATACATTAGGGAAGTTGTGAAATGGGAGCTAAATGTAGCTTTATTTACAAAATTTTTATTGCAAAATTTCACTGAGAGGTGACCAACATGTGGAGAATATTTCATAGGACTTTTACTAAACTCATGCACATAAAAGTTAATATAGCCATGTCTAGCAAGAGAACATTTTAATATTCCTTAAGTAACTCTAGAAACTGAGTCTATACCTACAAGAAGAGAAAGAAGGCAGCTGAAATTTATTTATTTTAATGATAAAAATATACCTGCTATGTACAAGACAATGCCAGATATTTTCTAATATTTAATTTTCCTGCTTACCCTATAATTTTTATTTTTCCATTTTATAGAAAGAGGAAATTGAGTTTAAGAGGATAAGTAACTTGTCCCAGGTCACACAGCTAGTAGGTATGAGGATTTATTCTTACTACAATTACTATAATTTGCTTTCTAGGAAGCTGAAGTATAGCTCTTAACTATAGTTAGGACTTAAACTATGTATCTTTTGAAGTTCCATAATCTTTGCTACTATAAATATTCTGAATGCATTGTTCTTTTGTTTTTGTTTTTGAGACAGAGTTTCCCTGAGTGCCATGGCATTATAACTTATAGCAACCTCAGTCTCTTGGGCTCAAGTGATCTGCCTGCCTCAGCCTCCTGAGTAGCTGGGACTATAGGCACCCATCGCTGTGCCTGGCTATTTTTAGAGACAAGGGTCTTGCTCAGGCTGGCCTTGAACTCCTGAGTTCATATGGGCCTCCCAGAGTGCTAGGATTATAGGTGTGAGACACCCAGCCCAGCCCTCTCAGTGCATTTTTAAATACTTTGTGTTTTGCAGCAAGAATGTCCATATAAAATTGCCACCGAAAGGCTACCCTTTCAGAATTAATGACCAAAAAAAAAAAAAAAAAAAAAAAAGTCACTGATGTAGTCCATAAAATATTGTAGCTTCATTTTGACTATAGGACTCTATTTCTTTAGATTACTAATGGGGTTTAGTCTCTTCATTGATATTTTTGGAATTTGGCCAGTTGCTTTTAGGAAAAATTTTATACAGGGAAAAGGATGAAAAGAGTGTAGTCAGTGCCATACTTAAAAACAAAAGTGTATTTTAGTCTGGAGTTTGGATTGGTATTCAAAGGTGTTGATCTTGCCATTAAAAATTATGTCTTTTCCTTTTCAGCCTAAAGAAATCTTCTGCTGAATTGAAAAAAATATTAGCCAATGGCCAGGTAGGTATTATTACATTTTAATATTTTTGCATAATAATAACTTATTACTGTCTGGTGTTTGTATTTAGAAACTTAAGCAGTTGAAAAGTACGTGAATTTTTTTCTTGTCATAAATGAGTAACATGGCTTAATTTGATTGGCAGAACAATTTACGGCACGTTTTTCAAACCGTGCTAATGGGTTTCACTCCCAGCAGATTGAAGTACCATGCACACACCCTGCTGCCATCTTAGGTTAAAAAAAGTTAATCAGTTCTGAACAAGTATGTCAACCCCTGCATTCTGAGGTGAAGGTTTCTTCCATTATCTTTGGGGAGAAAAGGAAAAACTGTTACTTTATTACCTTAGCTCCTTCTTTTGTCCTGAAACTAACACTGGCTTTTTAGGAGAACAGAGTGACAGCAGACCTTTGGCATTTAAAAATCCCTGGCCTTCAGGAGACATTGGTTTGCCTAGACGACTGGCCATCTAAAGCAGAATGACCTGACCCTGTCAGTGACGGACAAACGGGCCTGCAGGCCAGTTATTTCTCACAAATTTTGATTCAAGTAAATGGACACATCTGAAATAGTATAGTGCTTTTAAACATACACTGGTAAATTAAGCTACCTACAGGGTCCTCTATTCTTCAATAGCAACATAAATGCGTTTTAATGTTTGTTATAGTGGAAGCCCTTTGATAGCCTTGGAGGCAGGCGCCTGTCCATTGCGATCAAGCCTGCCTATTAGGCTCTATTGACTGAGACATCTGTGTCACTGCAAATAAAAGACTCCTATTGATTTTCTTAACTGCTGTTCACTTCCTGTCCTTGTTTCGAAGGCTGAAATCTTAATTATCTCAGATGCTTATTCAGTGCCTTCACACACTGACCTCTCCAAGCCTCATTGGCATTTCATGAATCAAGTACTTGTAGTCGAGCATGTCAAGAAGACAAAGCCAGGTCCTCATGCCTGTCCTTTAATATCACCTGTAACTTTGTGGCCTAATAGATGCACATGCCTTAAAACGTACGGTAGTGCTTCTGGTTGCGCCTTGCTTGTTTAGCATGTAATTCCTTGAATACAGTTAGAAAAAATTAAGTTGATCTGGTTCTGACATCTGATCATCATCCAGAGTGAATTCTAGCCCTTAAATATTCTAGGTACAGTTAAGGAGAATCTGGTGTTATGTGTATAATCTTGGTAGTCTCGAAATTTTAAATAGTATTTATCTAATGCTTTTAACTTTAAGCAGTTTTGTTTACATTGAATTCCACATTTGTATCACCCCCGTACCCTCTATGTGTTCAGAACCAGTATAAACAAATCTGACTAAATGCAGAAATATTGAGCCCAGGATATTTATGTATCTTCAACCTGTTTGCATTCTAGTTACTGATGGTAATTTATGTACAAGTCACTTGTGTTCTTTAGCTGGAAAATATATTTCAAAATTGACATAAATTAAGAAGCTTTAAATACATTTGTTCAACTCAGGCAATGGAAAATAACCTGTCATAGGTTCCTCTTTCAAAAATGAAAAACAAGACTGGGTGCAGTGGCTCATGCCTATAATCGTAGCGCTTTGAGGGTGCATATGGTTGAGGTTGTTTGAGGCCAGGAGTGTGAGACCAGCCTGAGTAACATAGTGAGACTCTGTCTCTTCAAAAAATTAAAAAAAGAACAAATTAACCAGGTGTCATGGCACATGCCATTAGTACCAGCTACTAGGAAGGCTGTAGCAGGAGGATCAGCCCAGGAGTTTAAGATTGCAGGGAGTTATCCAGGGGTCCTCAAACTGCGGCCCATAGGCCACATGCGGTGGTGTGATTGTATTTGTTCCCATTTTGTTTTTTTACTTCAAAATAAAATATGTGCAGTGTGCATAGGAATTTGTTCATCGTTTTTTTTTTTTTAACTATAGTCCAGCCCCCCAACAGCCTGGACTATAGACCAGGGAGAGTGAACCAGCCACCTGTTTAAAAAGTTTGGGACCCCTGCAGGCAACAGACCTGAACCCTGTCTTAAAAAAAATAAAAAAAAGAAAAGAAAAAACCAGTTTATTGCTACTGCAAAAGAAGAGCATTTTGCAATGTTCCTAATGTTTTGACAACAAACCTAGTACCATAAATATTTTAGTGGGCTCAGTTATGAGGTTCTCTATGGTGGGAGATTGTCATGGCAATGATTTTTGACACCTAAAGATTGTTTATTGTTTTCTTTTGGGAATGTAATAACCACACATTAAACAGTATGACATTTTCTTTTAAGAATTAGCCTTTCTTATGTTTACTTTCACTAAAACAAACAAACAAACAAAAAAACCCCCACCTTTGGAAACTTTCAAAATACCTGTTAATTCCTCAACTCCTTGGTGTAACTACACAGTGAGTGAGAGTCCATTGCAGTGAGGGAATGTGCTCAGTGTGGGCATCAGTCAGTGTCTGGTCTGAACACTGACACCACTTTATATGGAAGATGTAAGTCACATTTAACGATACTTTAACACTTGAGCATAGTTTTTTATTTCAGTGGTTTAGCAAAACATTAATAATGATTTGCCTTTCAACTAGCCTCCACTTAGATTTAATAAGGAATTCATATTAATCATTAAAAGAAAGGAACATGATTCTTCAAGATAATCAAATATTGACAGGTTAGAAATAGCTTTCTGCCTGGGTTCATTGATATAGGTTATGTGATATAAATATTTATTTCTTTTCTGTCACTCAGAGTAAATGCCACCAATTGATTCAGCATTGATATGGTGTCAACAGTTCATAAGAAACATTTGACTGGCTTGTGTTTTCCGATTAGTCTGTGCTCTATAAAGTGGGATTTACTAAATCTCTTCAATTGTCTGCTCATAGAGTGTGACTGCTTTCTGAAACCATTATTGCTTCGATTTGTGAAGCAAAGGTCTGGTGATAGGACTATTTTCTGTCAGACCTTTACATATAAAATAAGGATTAATTGAGCATTTTTATTTTAATGATTTATAAGCAATAGATACTGATTCTTCTTAACTCAGACGATAAACAAAAGAATATTTTCTTTACTAATCTATAATTGAATTTCATTTCATTTCCCCATTAATTTCATTAAAATACTAAATCTTGCACTTTTTAAAAAGTTTAACATTTAGTCTGTGGAATGGAGATGCTGTTTTCCTGTTATCACTTTATGATGGAGTATTTCATTTTTTCCAGGTTAAAAAATAAATCATAAGATATTTGTGGCATGTTTTATTGGAACTATAAATCCATTGCACTGATGTATTTTCTGGCTGTGTTTTTCCTACTTCGGTTCTAGCACGACATCATCTGTTTAACATTGGCCCTTGATTTGAAACTGATAAGAAACAGCCCAAAGGATCAATTTAAAGGATTTAAAAAGTACACAGTTACTCTAAGGCAGTGGTTCTTAACCTTCCTAATGCCATGACCCTTTAATACAGTTCCTCATGTTGTGGTGACCCCCAACCATAAAATTATTTTTATTGCTACTTCATAACTGTAATTTTGCTACTGTTATAAATCATAATGTAAATATCTGATATGCAGGATGGATTTTCATTGGTCGCGACCCACAGGTTGGGAACCACTGCTCTAAGGAGATGTGACTCTGACCTTTGCCTCTGTAAGGTTGTTTTCCTTCTTTTTGATTTTTAGATTTTATATGAGATGGTGACAGTATTTTCCTATTCCTGATAAGTCAAGATATACTCATAAATGTATTGAGAAGTTAGAGATGTAGAACTAATTCTGGTCCAGCTGAATCCTTGGCTATTATTTGGAGAACTTCAAATGGCATTTGAAAAACTTTTGTGTTTAGAAAAAAGAAGGGTTGGGAGAAATAGGTATTTGTTGTAGATTTAAAACTATTATCACTAGGTATAAAACTCTAGACTCTGACAGTTCGTCTTGGATCCCATATCAAAACTGAAACATGAGAGCATGCATGTAAGCCAGACCACAGGACACCCCCGCTTACCACGTACACGCTGCCTGGTCGCCCATGGGTTGTTTTTGTCTCTGTTCTTTTGTGGCCCCTGCCTTTCCTGCAGCAGGAGCAGAGCCCTGGGCCAGTCACTTCCCTGAGGTCATTTGCTACCTTGGCAGTTGACATGTAATTGTAACTCTTTTTTTTTTTTTTTTTTTTTGAGACAGATCTTACTATGTCACCTTTGGTAGAGTGCTGTGGTGTCACAGCTCACAGTAACCTCAAATTCTTGAGCTTAAGCGATTCTCTTGCCTCAGCCTCCCAGGTAGCTGGGACTACAAGTGCCCACCGCAACGCCTGGCTATTTGTTGTTGTTGTTGTTGTTTTTGTTGCAGTTGTCACTATTGTTTACTAGCCCAGGCTGGCTTTGAACCTGCCAGCCTTGGTGCATGTGGCTGGTGCCGTAACCACTTGAGGCTTTTTCTTCTCCCTCTCTCATGTCTATTACTCTCCTTTTATTTGCTTTAATTTTTTTTTTAATAGGGTGGTACCTATGGCTCAGTGGGTAGGGCACTGGCCACATGGACCAAGGCTGGTGGATTTGAACCCAGCCCAGGTCAGCCGAACAACAATGACAGCTGCAACCAAAAAATACGGGCACCTGTAGTTGCAGCTACTTGGGAGGCTGAGGCAAGAGAATCGCTTAAGCCCAAGAGTTTGAGGTTGCTGTGAGCTGTGACACCTGGCACTCTACCCAGGGTGACATAGTGAAACTCTGTCTCAAAAAAAAATTTTTTTTTAATAGTCAAAAGAAGGAAACTGAACTGTATTTTAAAACTATGTGTTTTTTTTTTTTGAGACAAAGTCTCAAGCTGTCATCCTGGGTAGAGTGTCATATGGTGTCACAGCTCATAGTAACCTCAAACTCTTGGGCTTAAGCGATTCTCTCTTGCCTCAGCCTCCCAAGTAGCTACTACAGGCACCCGCCACAACGCCCAGCTATTTTTTTGTTGCAGTTGTCATTGTTGATTTTAGCTGGCCCGGGCGGTCGAACCTGACAGCCTAAGTGTTTGTGGCTGGCGCTCTACCCATTGAGTACAGGTGCTGCCCGACTTTTTGGTATTGTCGAATGAAAAATTTACTTTACCCCTTTTCAATTTAAATGGCTATGTGATTTTTGAAACATTTTTCTTCTTTAAAACAAATGTCATACCTAATGAAATTGCTTTTAACTTGTGAGAACCATTCAGTTGATATTTCATCTTTCTGTGAGGAAAGAGGCGTCTTCCTCTAAATTTCCATTTGAGACAGTCTGCTGATTTGTAACATTGAGCTGGAGTTTACTGAAAGACTGAATTCTAATCTTGACTAGGTGTTACTGAATAGTTATGTCACCTAAATGAATTGAGCTAAATGGCCGAAAATACTATAAAATTCTGTGATTTTTATGATACTTGATCCTATCTATAATATTTAAATACAGTACTCTGAAGGCTTATAAAACCCATTTTCTTATGTAATGAGCACTGTTCCTATCCTTCATTTTGAAAAGTTGAATTAATAAAGGCAAAAATGTTATTGGATGTTTGTGATTCCTTCATGATTTTTTTCATAGATTGATTAAATTAACCCATTTTGAAAATGATTTTTTCATAGATTAATTTAAATTAACCCATTTTGAAAATGATTTTTTCATAGATTAATTTAAATTAACCCATTTTGATCAGAGAGATGAAATTTTCACTTTTTTATAATCATTTGAGTACAATAGTTTTCTGCTCTAATAGTTTTTCTTTTAAAAATGTTTTTATGTGAGTAATATTTGTATACTATATAAAAATTAGAAAATTCAAATAAAAAAGAATTAGAAAATTCAAATAAGTATCAAAAAAAGAAAATTCAAATAAAAATTATCAATCAGTTCATAGGTCAGATAAAGTCTGTATAACTTTAAAACATTGTAGAAACCAACACTTCAATCATTTGTTTATGGCTACTGTCTTTTAAAATTATTAATTAATTGGGCGGCGCCTGTGGCTCAGTGAGTAGGGCGCCGGCCCCATATGCTGAGGGTGGCGGGTTCAAACCCAGCCCCTGCCAAATTGCAACAAAAAAATAGCCGGGCGTTGTGGCAGGCGCCTGTAGTCCCAGCTGCTCGGGAGGCTGAGGCAAGAGAATCGCGTAAGCTCAAGAGTTAGAGGTTGCTGTGAGCTGTGTGATGCCACGGCACTCTACCTGAGGGCGGTACAGTGAGACTCTGTCTCTACAAAAAAAAAAAAATTATTAATTAATTAATTAGAGACTGATTCTTGCTGTATCTAGTCTTAAACTCCTGGCCTTAAGCAGTCTCCCCTTCATCCCTCAAATTGCTGGGATTACAGGCGTGAGCTACTGCGCCCAGCACTGGATCCTGTCTTTTGGGCAGAACCAGGACCTGGTTCTCTTCAAAACCATCGTCATTCAAATTTTGCAATCTTCTGCATTATCTAGGATTCTATATATCTGTCCTTGAATTTGCTTACATAGTGCTTGGTGCACATGCACGTACACTTGCAACAAACCCTCTCCCGTTCTCCCCACCTTCCACCCTCTCGTGGGCTCTCAGCCTATTCCCTGTGCTCCTTGTTAGGTTGGAGTGCTGGGAATGCAGGTTGGAGAACTACTTCACTTCTCTTTTCACTCTGGTGGGTATTAGCGATAAAAATATCAGGATCGTAATGGTTGAATGTACTCAGAGATGTTCCATACCCACACTGTTACCTGTGGTGGAGAGGATATGACCATATACCGTGGCCCTTTGTTGCCTTGACTCTGTATACTATTAAATATAGTGACATCCTGCTTACCCTTAAATTTCAGTGCCCCTAATTCAGGATTTATATACTTGAATGAGTGAAATAATCTCTGTCCTAGAAATATACTTCAAGCCATGATAAGAGCACAGCTGAGGAGGTAAATTAATGTTACAAATTAGGTTGTTAGAGACATACTCAGGTTACCTCGAGAACTGTTCTAAAGAAATTAGCCCAGTAGCCTATTTGTAGGCACTGTTAGGTACTGCTATTTACATATCCTTCCTTGATCAAAGTAAACCAAATAATAACTTTGCTGGTATAGCAAAATCTCAAATTATTTTTTGTGCTGTTTTTCCTTATGCTGCTTTAATATTTATCATTCACTCTAGAATAATGAAGTTTTCTTTTCTTCATGCCACTTTTTTTTTTTTTTTTTGAGACAGAATCTCAAGCCCTCAGTAGATTGCTGTGGTGTCACAGCTCGCAGCAACCTCAAACTCTTGGGCTTAAGTGATTCTCTTGCCTCCGCCTCCCAAGTAGCAGAGACTACAGGCACCTGGCTATTTTTTGTTGTAGCTGTCATTGTTGTCTAGCTGGCCTGGGCCGGGTTCGAACCCACCACCCTCCGTGTATGTGGCTGCCGCTGTAACCACGGTGCTACGGGCGCTGAGCCAATGCCACATCTTTTATACAGGTTATAATATTTATTTTTTTCTGTAAGAGTAGTAAAGGACAGACTTCCCCTCCAATAGGGGAATAGTTGCCAATCTTTCTGTGTCTGTTATGTCTTCATTGACCCTAAATATAGTAATTAGCTGATTATAAATTCCATCAGTCTGATTGTATTACAGTTAAATTTGGTGCCTGGATTGGCCTTTACATGTTAAACTGCTAATATTCTTTTAGGGATTGGCAAAATAGCTTAGAAAGGAAGCTGTTTCTGTACCTGCGCTATACTCCTAATTATCACAGCTCTCTGAAGCTTCAACTTTGGAAATATATAGAAGAAAAGTATTTCCCTTGATAAATGAAGCCTTGCTTTACTCAATTGGTAGAAGTTTAGAGTAGAGCAAAATATTTAAAGGTTTACTATAATGGTCTGAGAGCAAGCTATTTTTTTCCCCAAGTGATATTGAATTAAAAACTCCATCCATTTTCTATGCATGCAAGGCAGTGCAGTTCCCTGGAAATTGATTTTTTTTCAGGGTTTACTATGGCTTTTCCCAAGCTTTAGCTATATGGAAAATAACACCTTTCTTAAATCCACTTAGTGAATTAAGTTGGCAGTTGATTTTTAAACAACTGCATCAGTGTGTAGAAAATTACTGAATGTATCAATTAAAGTCTGACTACTCATTTGATACATAATTATTTAGGGAGTTTTCTAAAAAGTGAAACATTGTTTTGTGGGCACTAATATGAGTCACCATACTGTTCATGACACAAATGAGAGTAGTATTTGTGGTATGATAGGTTTTTATAGAACCTTGGAAAAGTACCTTGTGTTTTATATGTTATAAAAAGGACTGTTTTGTAAAAATTACATGTGTATATGTTTTCCCTCTGTGCATTATAATATTTGATTATGTGTGCATTTTAAGGTGCATTGATTTCACACCTTTCTGTCAGCATAATATTGCTGCCCAGTTATTGCTATATAATAGTTTATCATTTGCAAAGAAATACTTTATCTATATAGGAAGATTATAAACATTATTTAGTTTGTGAAATGTTAATTATAGGGTCACTTGAGTTTTCGGGGGCTGATTTACTTACAGATTATGCATTAGATTACTGGTGTGTGTCTGTTGTGGGTGTTGCCTTCCTAAGTTTGACTTTGGTTATTGCAGTGCTATTTGGCATTGGTTATATGCAGTACAGGAGATTGTTTTCTTATCAGTATCTCTGACCTGACCCTTTTGAGCTATGTTATATCATTCCATTTTGACACCTTTTATCAAACTTTAATGAAATGACCCAGGCAAACAAATTGTCATTAAACTTTCCATCACTTTGTCCCTTGGTATCGTCTTTTATAAATTGGACAGCAAATGTTGTATTGATCTTCTCGTTCTTGCAGCTGAACTTGAAATGACCCAGACTGCATGTTGTTTATGGCCCAGAGTTGCTTTTCCTTGACATTTCCATCCACAGCATGACACCTTTTTTGTTTTTCTTTCTTTCTTGTGGAGATGAATGAACAAGACATACGGTATCGAGACACCCTTGGTCATGGCAACGGAGGCACAGTCTACAAGTGAGTAGTCAATTTTGTTTAAACTTTCTATCCACTTTTGCCAAATACCAAATATCCAAGTTCTTCATGACAGAGATTTTTAAATGACCACCAGTGCTTAGATTTGATTTCCACATTGACTCCAAAATTCTGCAAGGCATCTGTTTTCTCAGAATTGTCTGAAAAGTGCATTTATATTGCCTTTTTAATATTTCTGAGTCTGCATCTCTCCTGGGTGTATAGTTAATAGTTTACCATTAGCAAAGGTACCTTTAACTAGCTTGACATTAATGCATTTTTTCCTTTGCTGTTTAACACTATTTTTTTTTTAATTTGCTACCACCCTCTTTTAGTCCCCTGCCTGTTTATAGTTTTGCCCAGTGGAAGCTAGACCATATAAATACCATTTCTTTGCCCTGTGTCGACAGTGTAAGTTATTAAAAAGCCTTCTTCCTGTTGTATTTCCTTCTCTCCTCACCCTAGTCCCCTGAGAGAATTTCTACACTTTGATGAATATGTTAAGTTATAAAATTCTCCCAAATTCTGGTTGCGGTGATCTTACCCTAAAGGAGTGTTCATTTTCATATTAAAAAATGCTAGCCATAAAAAAATAGTTCTCTCTACAGGGAAGTATTTCTCATGCAGTAGTGCAAAGTTTAAACCACATAATATAATATCTGGTACTTAATAGTCTGCAATGGTGTATGAAAAATATTCCACTAGGAATTAAAAAAATCTATACTGTATAAGAAAGCCCTGAGGGAGTAATAAGGCTTTCCTCCAGAGAGCTATTTTCCATACATACACTACCCTGCATCACAGTATGATTGTGTTTTTACCTCGGATATTTTAATGTTGATATTGAGAATACTGTGTATTTTCAGAATTATAAAATAATTAATTTATTTTCGAATTGGTTACTCCTAGTCTTAGAAATTTGAGTTGTGATTAGCCAGGTGTACAATAAAATTTTCCTATTGCTCTGAGACCATGAGGGGGTGTTTTAAATACCTAGAACACCTCCCACCCTCACATCCATGCAGTCTTGGCATAGAATTTGATTTCTCAGCATTAGAAGCTACTTTGAAGTCATCTGATCCAGTCACCTGTCCATGGCCTCAATCCTTTGCAAATACAGCCAGGATTTGAGACCTTTCTCCTCAATATAGTTCTTCGAGAACTAATATTCACGTATTTAGATTATCTTTCCTATGTATGATCCATATTATGAATACTTTCTCTGAATAGTTGTTCTGCTGTGATAATTCAGAGAAATAATCATGTGTTTTTTGAGTGATGTTTGGGCCTTGATCTTAAAATATCTAAGGCCTAATGTGTCTAATGAGTTTTTAATGACCCTTCCCTGGGTCATTCTTACCCTATGGACCTCCAGTCCTGCCTGTATGGCATATCTTCATCTTAGCCTTCTTTTCCTTACTCTTACCTGATTTGAATTTTTACTCTGTTCTGGAGGCTTCAGTTCAGGTACCTACAGAAGGGAAAGAAGAAGAAAGAAAACATTCCAATTTGTTTCTCTTGAGTTCTGTGCAAGGAGCAGTTTAAAGCCTCAGTCTTTTTTCTTAGTTCTTTTATGCTCATTGCCAAATATAATAAAACAGGAACGTTTTTAGCAACTCTCTGGCTTTCTTTTATTGGCTTCAAATGGAATCCAAAAACATTTCTTTAGACTTCTAACCTACTAATCTGTGTTATGTCGCCAAATGTTTAGCTTTGTATCTCTTAATTGAAGAACTATTGTGAATTTACTGTCAATATTTGTTCTAGAACAGAAGAAACATAAGAACACCAAACCCCAGCAAAATTTTTATTAGAAAATACCCTAAAATTTTAAATTCTTTATCTTAAAACATAGATTTATTTAAAATGGGGGGAGGAGTATATAGGAAAGTGGAAATAACATGTCCAACTCTCAAGGAAAGATTACAATATGAAATTATGTTAATGTTTTTAAAATTATTTTTTATGATGATAAAATATGACAGAATTTACTGTTTTAACTTTTTTTTTTTTTGAGACAGAGTCTCATTATGTTGCCCTCGGTAGAGTGCTGAGCGTCACAGCTCACAGCAACCTCAAACTCCTGGGCTTAAGTGTTTCCCCTTGCCTCAGCCTCCCAAGTAGCTGGGACCTGCCACAATGCCCAGCTATTTTTTCGTTTCAGTTGTCATTGTTGGTTAGCTGGCCCAGGCCAGGTTCAAACCTGGCAGCTGTGGTGTATGTGGCTGGCACCATAACCACTGTGCTATAGGTGCCAAGCCTGTTTTAACCATTTTTAGGTGTACAGTTCAGGGGCATCAAGTACATTCACATCGTTGTACAGCTATCGGTACCATCCATCTGCAGCCTTCTTCATCTTGCAACTGAAACTCTGTACCCTTCAAATAATAACTCTCCATTTACCCTATTGTTAATTGTTTTTAGCTAAGAAGCATGGCTAGAACTTCTTGTTTCATTAGGGCCACATGTCCCAGGGAGTGTTCTCCCAGATGTCCTTAGTACAAATTCTTTAATTTTCTAAGAAAACTATGTTGACGTTAGCACTTATCCTAAGAGTTCATTTGGCTACTATTGCTGATATTCAGCATGTGTATTTTAAGATTTGATACGTTTTTGACAGTGGTCGCTTGTGGAGGGTAAATGGCAGTATCGTGATAATTTTACTACTTTATATAGTAGATCGCTTATAAAAAAATTCCATTTATCTTTTTACTTATATAATTCTTAAGAGGAAAGAACATGAAGATACCAAATGGCATAACTACGTTGATCTCTGGGCTTCATTTCTGCCTGGGTTTCAACTTGTTCTTTTATCTTTGACTTTTAGTTCAGCACAAAGAAATGGTGTGATCATCAAGAAATGAGAATCTACTTTATTAAAGTCTCTATAAAACCAAGTGTTTGATGGGTTGTGATTGAGTTTCTCCTACACTAAGTTTACCTTAATGGTGTTGATAAAAATTGTGGGTTTTTTGAACAAAATGATTACACTATAGGCTATGCTACATAAACTAGATGAATAAAAATATTGGAAAATCTACTCATTGGTAACAAAACTGCCAGATGGGCCTATTTAATTTTTTTCTTATAAAATGTAATAAAGCTAATAAGTTAAATTATTTCAGTCTTATTCAGTCTTATTCACTCTACTTGATGGGCTGTTACGAATTTCAAGGGATATATTGTTGTAACTGTAATGTGTATTATTTAATAGTTGATACATTTTTATCCTTTAAGTCTAGATGTTCTCTGCAATTAGACAGTATGAAATTCTGGCCAGATGTATAAACCAAATGGTAACGTAGATTCTGTGGATTGTTCCCTGCTGAGCTGTTCTCTGTGTTATGATAGTGATCTGGCCAAATAATTTTAAGTTAATATTTCTTGGATTACTAATTTTGGCTAAATGGATCATAAGAGAAATACCTTAGACTGAAGTATACCCCAACCCTAGGAAGAAGAAAAGTTTAGGAAAAGGTAATGAATAGATTTTATTACTGCTCCATTTTCCAAAGTGCTGCAAGTTGCTCCAAAAAAATAAATTCAGGAAAGACATGTTCTGATCCCCATTGAGAGATTTATAGTGAAAAACTTCAAGAAAGTAAAGGACAGTGTATGTCGTGATTAAGTGTAGGAGCTCTGAGTCAGTCTTGCCTCTGTCACTAACTAGCTATGTGACCTTGGGCAAGTTATATAATATCCTATGCCTCGGTTTCCCCATTTATAAAGTGGAGATTGTAATAGTATCTATCTTACGAGGTTGTTGTGAAGTTAAATGAGATGATGCATAAAAGGCATGGCCCTGTGACTGATACTTACTAAATGTTAGCTACTGGTAATGGTAGTACTAATAATAGAAAAATTATTTAAACCCTACTTCCAGCCTTTACTTGTGTTGGGGGGGGGCCTAATGTGCCCCTTCACAAATCTCCCTCCTCCTAAGACAGAGGACCTAAAGGGCCTAGTTAACCCCACCCCTGAAATTCATGCCCAAGGACCCTAACTCACCAAAGCCCTACGGGCAAGTCGTGGCATTTGCCTACTTCCTACTCCATATTAAAGGGGTCTTCAATTACCCCTGGGTGCAGATGCCATCTTTGCCTGACCTAAACTTCTCCACTCCCTTCTCCCTCATCTCTGGGTGCTGTAGCTTCCACCTTTCAGCTTGGCCATGGTTCTCTTCTTAAGGAACATCTATAAACATTTCACAGAACTACAGTTCTGTTGAACTAACTTTGAGAAATTCTGCATTTACATTCTGATACATATTATGCTTCTCTCTGTTTTATCCTGTTCTCTACTTGTTTCATGAATAGTAAGATTTATTATTCAATCTTAGATGTGATGATTTTTTAAAGTTTCGAAGTATTTTTTTCTTTTATCATACTTTATTTTCAAACTGCTGTAGGACAGTTGGTACAATGTTGAGATGTTGAGCCCATTTTACCACTGAAAAAACTAGGGTTTACAGTCTTGTGACATTCAGTGGCAAAGCCAGATCTCTACACACCATCTCCTTTCTTTTTGCTCTGTGTTTTCCCCTCAGGCAATGTTGTTTCTCAAGGTCAAGCAGAGTCCATTGTGTTTCTTTGTGTTTTCTAGTCTACCAAGCACAATAGATCCTTGATGTACATTGGCTGAAATGAGAATGAGGCCAGTGGAAGCTTTTTCAATCAGGTTTTGGTAGGGTTCTTTATTTGCATCATCTCCATATCTCGCTAGTTTTAGAGGCTGCATAATTGTTTTAGAAAATTTCCAAAGAAAAGACATATATTTGAAAAATTATTATTATTATTATTATTTTTATTGTTGGGGATTCATTGAGGGTACAATAAGCCAGGTTACACTGATTGAAAAATTATTTTTTTAATGTTAAAACTTTGGATACTTAGTATCCATTAACCCAATATACTAGTTACTATCCTTTTTTCTTGGATAGTATGTCCCATTGAGGTGAAAGCAATTTATAGGCACAGTTACTTTGTGGAAACATTTTTTATTTCAAAGCCAGTCAGTCAGACTCTTCTTCCTTGACACATTGTTCCATGGAGTCACTCAATCTTTGGGTCCAGAAATGAGGTAATATTTAACTCTTAGCATTAAATCTTGCTAAGTCTGTTAGTTTATAATCACTGAAGGATTGTCTTCTGTTAATCCTTCCTAAACACAAATTATTCTAGCTAAAACTCAAATTGTCAGCTTTTTGGCCATATATTCTAGCCTGTGGGTGTTGGAAAACAGTGTATTTTCTACCTCCAATTCCTTCCTGCAGGATAGTTAAGAGTCTACTCTGGACCTTGGGTAGAATTTTCTCAGTGATACAACAGGAAGATACAGGCTGCCTTCATGGTGTTTTGAAGACTGGCTATAACCATTATTTAAAAATTAATTTGAATTTATCTGGAGACAGAAGAGAGAAGGGATTGTAGTTCTGAAAGGTATTGGTCTTTTTTTCTGTTGTCTTATCTATTTTAAGAAATATGTTTTGGGCAATGGCTGGGGATGTTCCTGGGAGATGGTAATTAAGAACTTGTGAGCTATTAAATTGTATTCTGTACTTGTGATATGGCTATAGAGGCCAACTAAAACATTAAATTTGTGTTTGGGGCCTGGACTTGGACTGACTCAGTATAGTAATGCGATTTATTTAATGACAATTAGAAGCTTTGATGATCATTTATATAAAATAAGAATACATGAACTGCCTAGTTAAATATTATTTTTGATAAACAAAATATTTTAAAACGTGAGTTTCCTGAGAAGGAAACATCATAAAAAGAGCCTTGGATAGTGAAAATACTGGGATCCACCTAAAACCCAGAAAGCTATGACTACTTCTTTGACCAGCCAACCTGAAGGTGTCCAACCCAAGCTGAGAGCAGTTGGTCTGGCTCCCGCTTCACGGATGACTTGTGTCAGTGACCCCATGCCTTTATTTATATTTTTTCCCTGCTATGCATCTTATAAATTAAGAGTCATTTTTAAAGAGTTTTGATATTGACCTGAATGCAAGGGTGATTGTTTGATATATTTTGACTTAAAATTCCAATCAAATGAGGAGCCTTTTCCTTGCAACCAAGATCATATTTTAAACAAGCAAACAAGACATCATTCTAATGTAAAATTAAATACTTTCATATAGCTGTATTGTGTTATAGTATCATGTGACAAGCAAGGGTATTAATGTTTTCAGAAAATCAATGAATATTTGTCAAATAAAATTAATTATGTATGTTTCCCTCTCTCAGCATTTACTGTTATAGGTTTGTTTTATATAATAATGTGTATTGTATTGATTAGAATCTACGGAATGAACCAGAGTTTATGATTATATATACCTTTCCCACCTTTGCTGTCCCACTCCTCCGTGTTCCTGTAACCTCACACATGCTCATATCCATTATGGCAATGATGGATTATTGGCATCCAGCCAACATGACAGGATGTCACAGGTCGCTGAGCAGAGATTTTCAGACTCTGTTTCCACCTGAATTAACCATTATTGAAATAGTTTATTGAGATTGAAGTATTGATCATTTCCTGCTAACCTTGGCTTAAGGGAAGGAAGAAGAGGCTGTGGTGTTTTTGAAAGACATTAAATTTCATTTTAAAAAATCTCATTTATTTAGCCTTTTCTTCTTTCTGTTTTATAGCCATTATTGTTTTATTGCTTGGAGAAGAGTATCTTGACTTTATTTTTTATGACAGTATAATTATACTTCAGAAATGCACTTGACTACTATGGGTAACAAAATTGTTCTAGTATATTGGTTTGGCCAATATTGCTATACAAACAACTTTTCAGTCAATTGAGTCTGGTAAAAATCAATACATTATGGTAATATTTCAAGTAAGAATTTGCTGAATCTAAGTTTTTCAACCCTATCTCCTGCCAGGGAAAAAATAGTTTTGAAGTGGCAAGACTTCTTTTTAATATTTTATTTTAATAAAAGTGCTTTCTTTATAAAGAAATTTAAAGTCCCCAGCAAAAGCAGTTGTGAACAGGTAAACATTACATTTACATACTTCTGTATGCTAAGGCAGATGATATCTAATTTCTCTCTGAAATCTGTTCTCTTGCCACTTTACGAGAGTGTAGTATCTGGGATTAACTTCATCTGCAGTATGTTACTTTTGAGTTCGTGTGTCTAGTTGCAGGTGCTGAGTTTGTAGAGATGTGGATAGTTCAGAGAGGAAGCATGGGGAGGGAAAGGAGGGGTTGGGGAATTGTGCCTCTTCAATCCTCCTTCCTTTGTTGAACACCCAAGTTCTAAGCATGTGCTGTGTGGAGGGCACTGTGTTGAGTTGGGGACAGTCCAGCCATGGATGCCAAAGTTCCGTCTCCAGGTAAGCAAAGGACTTCATAGTCTGGGCTGCATGTTTGTATGTGTGATCCACAGGCCCCAGGGACTAAGGAAGAAAGGATCCAGAAAGGCCTCATGAAGCAACTGGTATTTGAGTTGAGAAGTGGTTGAAGGAATTGGCTGACTTTTCTCCGAGGAGGAGAAAATTAAAGGGCTCCATGACATTGGATTTAGAGTCTGACGGGCATTCTTGTAGATGAAGAACAAGCTTACTTTAGGCACAAATAACCTGCCTTGAATGTCTCTGTGACAATCTAACTCTGGCTAGAGATAGTATTGTACTTTTCGTGCTGTCCTTCCTACTGAATTTGTCTTTCCTAAAGGAGAGTTGTGTCTGGATTATCTTGGCGAGAGACCTCACCCGTACCCAGCTTGGTGCCTTACCTATTACTGGGCACTTGGTCAGTGTTTTCAGCAATTAACCTACACAGGCAGATTCTTTGTGGCCTAAGTGTTGTTTATTGCTGGTAGGCAGTAAACTCCCCTACTTTATGCAGAAACATGTGACTTTTGTTCAGAATTGCTGAGGAAATAATTCCCACTTAGGTCTAGACATGTGACGACTGCATAGGCAGGCTTCTTCTGAGTCTAAAGTTCCAGAACTGTATTCAGCTTTCAGCTACCATAAAAATCTTATATCAGGTGTTGCTTGGTTTTATTCAGTAAAACAAAACAATAAAGTTTTTTTTTGTTTTGTTTTACTGAATAAACAAACTTTAAGTTTTGTTATACTGCATATTCCTTTATTCAATGAATACTTACTGAGTGTCACTATGTGCCAAGGACTGTTCTTAGCCTGTGTGATCAGGTAATCACAAGACAGACAAGGTCCTTGCTCCTGGAGCTCACACTAGTGGAGCAATAATTACAGAAAAAGAACAAACAATCACATAAATAAACACTGTAGTGAGAGGGTATCAGACTTCTCAAGTTCTGTAAGTTCTATGAAGAATATAGAGCAGGGCAGGGTATAGTAGCCCATTCCTATACTCCTCGCTAAGGATGGAGAATCATCACTTGAGGCTGGGAGTTTGAGACCACCCTTGGCAACATAGTGAGACACTGTTTCTACAAAAGAAAAATTTAGCTGGGCATACTGGCTCACGCCTGTAGTCTGAGCTACTTGGCAGACTGAGGCAGGAGGATTACTTGAGCCCAGGAATCAAGACTGCAGTGAGCTATGATCGTGCCGCTGCACTCCATCCTGAGCAACAGAGCGAGGCCCTGTGAGAATGTAGAGGAGGTACTCAGGGAAGGCTTGTCTGAGGAGGTGCTATTTGAATTGAGACTGAAGAACAGGAAGGAACCAGTCACGGTTCCGGACAGAAGACACCACTCAGCCAAAAGCCCTAAGATGGGCATGACCTTGCGTCTAGGCCAGTGTTGGGAGGGCAGAGAGATGGACAGAGCTTGAATATGCTGAGTCTTTTAGTCTTTTCTAAGTCCTTGCTAAGAAGATATGATTATCCCCTCACCTTTTCCCCAGTGAGAAAGATAAAGCTTGGAAGGATTAAGTGATACGGCCAAGGTCAAGTCAGGAATGGAGCTCAGGTCTTCTGACACCAGGGATTTTTCTGTTTGCCATTCATGCATTCATTCTCTGAGTTTCCTAAATCCTAACCCAAATTACTTTTGGATGTAAGATGTAAATTAATGTATCAATTCTGAAAGTCAGTGATGTAACATCTCTAGTTGTTAGATTTTGCAGGCTTTTTAGTAGATGTTTAAACAACTGTTCCTAGGCTGACAGAGTTATTACAGTATAACTTGTTATTTGGACTACCCTTTGGGTCTCCTTACTTAATCAAAATTTTAGATTTAATAATTGGATTCCTAGATTAATTGTATGGTCGTGCTAGTGGAGGTGGTACATTTCTTGATTTATATGACACATTAAAATTTTTTTTTTTACCTATTTTATAGTGTTTGATGTGGTAAAAAATTGTAGTCTCTTGGTTGGCATATAGCACAAGCAAATGTTTGTATGCCATAGCATCTAGGGTATTTACTTAAATTGCTTTTTTTGGGGAAATAATTCACTGGAAAGTCCAGAAGGCATTTACTGTGTCTAACTTTCTGCCACAGTTTTTTTCTGTGCTCTTTGATGTGAGAGACCATGTTTCTGTTAAATTGCTGCCTTATTGCAGTAAAATACATTTAGGTTTTTATTTGAACACTAACATTGTATTGGATGAATGAGCTGCCAAATTGGGGAGGGGATATTTAGATATTTACATTGTAGGTATTAAGCATAAAGTTATTATAAAAATAATTTGCTTTTTAAGTGTGACTTGTGTCATGTTGTTCTCTTGACTAAAATTTTATATTTTTCCCTGTCAGTATTGCAAAAAGAAAGAAAAAGAATGTACAGTGTTATTACTAAACGCAGAGTTCATGGCTTTTGTTTTATCAGTTCAAATAATGAAATGAAAAATGTTCAGACAAAATTAAAACTTGCTCTAGGGCACCATCAATATAGCATTTTAACAAGCTTAGTGTATTTGTGTATTTGGAAAATATGTATTGTGTGAAGTTTGCAAACATACTGATTCTATTACGACTGCTAACTGTAGTAGCAGAATATGGCACTATGCTTAGTCAATAAACATGAAACTCTGATTAAATCATAATTAAATTTTCAGAAAAGTTACCTAAAAACTCTGAATTAAATATATTTCTACATTGTCTTAGCAACAAAATATATAGCCAATGAAACTTCATAGTGGAAGAGTAAATAATACATAGGATAGAATTGCAAGAATTCTCTTGTACTGAGTTAAGTTTATGGTTACCACTTAATTGCTTCTTCCTTTTAACTTTTTGGTGGTACTTCTTAGAGAGTGTGTGCAGAATGCAGCAGCTGGGGTAACTGACAGGGCAAATGAGAAGTTTCCTTGTTACTTTGAAGGCCCAAGTAAAGTGTTTCAAGGCTTTGCCTGCCTCTGTGCACCTAAGATGCAAGGTGCTCAGAGTCACCATGGTCACATTTACATTTCCAAAGTGGGCCACCTTCACGTGCCTGTGTTATTTCCTGGTTGCATTGTAATGTGACTGAACTTGTGGGAGCTACTACCATCCTTGTTTGACTTATAAGGAAACTGAAACAGATAAATGAATGGGTTTCCCTGACAATTGAGAACAAGTCAAGGGTAGGACCACCACTGAAACCCAGCCTTTCTCGTTTCTTAGTCCTTTCCCAGTGTTATTCTTAGTAAATAATTACTTTCTGGTTCTGTGAGGAGCTAAAGTAAATAGAATATGTACAGACCTAAGAATCTTTGCTGGCATTTTCTAGCAAACGTACAGCGGCTGTACTTTGCAATTTTATCTTGTGCACCAGTGTGAGCAAACAACTGAAGCAAATAGTTAATTTGATGTCGGAAATATTAATGCTGAATTAATGCTGATTTCTTAACCTCATTCACTTCAGCATATGATTCTCTGAAAAATTTATTCTTTTTTTTTCATGATTTTGTGAGATTGTTTGTGAGTGTATTTAAATAATCTGTGGAATTTGGATGCTTTGTGCTTGTTGGCCTTCATAAGGAAGTTAGTTTTTTCCTCACGTAGACCTGTTTGTTTCCATTTACTATACTTTAAAAGTATGTGTGACATCGTTAAGCCTTAATCTCCTAAATGAATTGGAGAATAGCACTGTCTCTTAACCAATGTCAAGGAATTCAATGTATTCAATTCAGCCAGTGTCAAAAAATGAAATGTTGTCTAATTTTTGAAGAAGAATGTTTTAATAGATTTCATATACTGTAATTTTGGAAATCACCAAAGATACCTCAAAATAAACATGGTGAAATTTGGTCTAAAGTCCAAACACTTTTCCTTCTGTTGTCTACAGTGTAGCTTTTCAATGTAGAGGCCCAGTGCCAAGTAAGGGGAATCTATCAGATTCCTTCTTGTTACTGGCTTAAAGATGGCTGTTTCTGGACGGTGAAGAATGATGCAAGTTTGTGGTGCTCGGTTATGTTAAAGGAGAAAGTCTCTCCTGGTTTATTTTGACCCTAGTCATGATATGTCCATTTCATGAAGTCTGTTATATACAAAAGTGCACAAAATGAAGATAAAGTGCCTCTCTCCGGCCTGACAAAAGCCATTTCTTTGCAGAATGGTAGCTGCAGCGAAAGTAAATAAATGAATGGACAGCAATCACAGCCTAGTTGATGAAACTGTTCAATTAAAGCACAGGCATTTACATGGTGTAATTTCCCTAAATTGCCAATGAGCCCCTTTAGACACAACCAGTGTTCAAATTGATTTCAGCATTGATTTTGGCTGAAGCTGATAAATTTCTGCTTGTTAGTTAAAGTAATTTTGCAGAAGACTTTGTACTGCAGTATTGAAGTGTTCATTTAGCTGATGGTTAAAAGAGGAGTTATTTACAGAGGCCTCTACTGTTGTTCTGAGATGGGACAATTCCCCAATCATCTTTTACTTTTAATTTTTTAGGCTTCAGTATACCAATCAATAGGTGATTGAAACTGATTAAAACTTATCCAACCAGCTGCCTATGGCAGTTTAATTAGAAGCTGGATGATTCTTAAATTAAAGTTGTGTTATTTGCATTGCATAGGCATCTTCCAGAAGACTAAAGGACTAATAGTGCTGAAAACTTAAAAGTTTGGCTTTCTTAAGCTTTCTCACAAATGTTAAGTCACTCAATAGCTATTTGTAAAACAATTAAAAAATGTATTCAGAGGCTTTGCCTTTATGGACACTAGGCTAACTTGTCAGTCACAGAATTTTTTTTTTCCTTTCAGTCATAGGGATAACCTGTCATAGAACGAATGCGATATATGAAAGTGCAGCTCTGTGTGATATTTATTTTATTTCATAAGCAAGGTGAATGCTTGAGCTTATTTTTTAAACAGTGTGGGGCAGGGTGAAACCAGCCTTTATGATGTCTTGGGCATCTTCTACCCGAACACGTCAGCTTTGAATTTGTATGTTTCATTCTGTTTGAGGTCTTGATTAAAATAAATCTCCATCGAATGAAAACAGATGTTTTCATTTAAGTTCATGTTGTAGGTAAGATTATAGAAGATAAATTTTTCCTTCTCCCTGCACCTATACTCATTTTATCTAGTGTGGGACAATTTCTTGAGTTTTTAATGGGAATGGGTTAATATTTCTGTCATAGGGGACATATTACATCTGGTATTACAGGGAAGAAGGGAATAAATGGCTCACTTTTCAGAGGTGCATTTACTCTTTGACCCACAAGGGTACTATTTAGTGTTCCAGAAGAGGTAATTTAGTAAATTGTACCCCTGTGGCCTGAAAAGTTGATGCAACTCTGAAAAGTGAGTCATTCAATCAATTTTCCCTATTGCTTTTTAAAAATCAGCACTGGCCATATCCAGTGATCCTTGAAGACAGTGGAAATTAAGAGGATCTAGAGGCATCCAGTTTGTGTGCACACAAAGCTTGTTGAGACATGTGCTGGATTTGACTTCAGAGGACCTCAATATACTTCCTACTCCAATGCTTATCAGACAGGAAAACTAAAGCAGTCAGTAATCTTACCCAGCCTTGGTTTCTTTGTCTATAAAATGGGGATAATAATAATAATAAATTTTTGTGCAAATCAAATAGCATACCTGTATGATACAATTACTAGAATAATAGTTATTAGTTGAACGAGGTTTTCTGAAGTAGCCATTTTTGGTATCTGATTTTTTGTTTGTTTCTTTGTTTGTTTTGTTGTCCCCCATAGAGTGGCATCACAGCTTACAGCAACCTCAAACTCTTGGACTTAAGTAATTCTTTTGCTTCAGCCTCTGAAGTAGCTGAGACTACAGGCACCCACCACAACGCCTGGCTATTTTTGCAGTTGTCATCGTTGTTTAGTTGGCCTGGGCCGGGTTTGAACCCGCCAGCCTAGGTGCATATGGCTGGCGCTGTAACCACTGCTACCGGTGCCAAGCCATGTATCTAATTTTGGAAAGGAATTTGTTGTTAGTTTTCTAAGAAGCTGTGAGCAGAGATTACATGGTAATCAAGCCATTTCAGAGTAGAGTTTCCTAGCTCATTAATCCTCAAGATATTTCCCCCATACATAGTGCTTGGCTACTCCATTTCTTTCTTTCATTCTTATCATTAGGCTTTAGTCTCTTGCCTCTCTGTTTGCCCATTACATTTTTTTGAAACCTTTGATTAAGGGGTCTCTATGACTGTACCTTCCTTCATCTCAAAGATATTTAGGCCGTATATTAAAAGACATTACTCTGGTTGACGTGGGGAGACCACATCAACTTACAAAAGAAATATGGAGGCAGTGATGACCTCATTAACTTTGAGGCAAGTATAAGAATAAAAAGGGATATATAGCCAGAATAAATAGAAAAAAGAAGTTATAAAATGTATAGGTATAATAGCTTTTCTTGGGTTGCAAATCTTTCTAACCTAGCCAAGCTATGCATATAATACATTAAGTTGATTTAAGAGCCCTATGTACAATTCTTATTTTGAAATTAATATCTGTGTCCTGATAACATGTTTGAATTGACACTTAAACAATCTGGGAGGCCGTGTTTCTCAACCACAGGTTATTTTGCAATCAGTAGTCAAGCATCTGTAATGGGTTTTTAGGCAGAAGGAAGGTTGACATAGATTGCTATTTGAACTAGTACAGCTTACATGAAAGCTTCTTTTTACAACTGCTGTTTACTTTGGATTTCCTATTTTAACAGCTAGAGTCTGGCTAATGTGTTTATCTATTATGGAAGGCAACAACTGTCAGTGTTGATTTCCCTGAAACTATTTGAATTTTTTCTGTGGATGGCTCTTTTATATGTGACAATATTCCTTAAAATTACAAAGCTTGACCGTTAATCTCAGAGTGTTAGTAAAGTCTACTCCCAAAGAAACCTACCAAGTGAACAAATCTCTAAAAAGACCAAACAACGAAATAGATTTTTTGTAGTGCACCAAAGGTAATTTACACTTGGTTACTGAAAACATCTCATTACATTAAAACATGATATTCAGAGGGTCTTAAAACTAACCTCAGAAGATAGCAAAAGAATTTTGTTTCTGTACTTGTAGACTCGTGTATTTATGTGCTTGACTTCATGGCAAAGGAGTATTCAGCTTGTTCTGTTTTGGCTTCAGATTTGGAAGAATGTAATACAGTTAGCTCTTAGGTTCTTTGTTTTTTGTAGGAGACTCAAAGTCTCATGTGGGTATCTCTTCATCTTGATACCTTTAGCCTTCTTGATTTCTGTCATCTCCTTTCTTTGGTTTTAGTTTTCTTTTATGCTGGAGTTATTATAGTCTTTGAAATGGAAAAACTTCTAAGTTGAAGAAGGACTTCTATCCTGTTATTCTAAATTTATGTAAAAGCAGAGTTAACTCTTTAAGGGGTATATAAGTAAAAATCATACAAAGAACAAGGAAATTGCATCTGTAAGTATGGAAACTGTTGATCTTACATCCTATTGGCTTTAGCAGATACCATGTATATATATTTTTCATTTTTGTAGAGATGGGATCTTGCTATTATTGTCCGGGCTGGTCTTGAATACCTAGGCTTGTCAAGGGATTGATTCTTCTGCCTAAGGCTCCCAAAGTGCTAGGATTCTATCATGAGCCACTGTACCTGGCTAAACACTATGTTTTTTGTTAAGGAATAGACTTAATAATTGAATTGTACTACCAGCTCTTAACTTTCTGTGCTAATGAGAATTGAGAGTTGCGTTTTAGATGATGGAAATCCCAAACTTAGGTGATAATGAATCAGATGTGAGAGAGGCATTTTTTTTTTTTTTTTACAGTGCATTTTGCCTCTAGTGGACATCCAGGAGACCTCTAGGGCATTGAGAAAATACAGAGTCAGAGAACCCAGGATATCCCATGAGTTATGAAACTTTTTTTTTTTTAATTGTAGTTGTCATTGTTGTTTGGCGGGCCCGGTCTGGATTTGAACCTGCAAGTTCCCATGTATGTGGCTGTCACCCTAGCCACTTGAGCTACAGGTGTCGAGCCACAAGTTGTGAATCTTTGTAGGAAAAACAAAGAACTGATTTTATTACTTGGGAGAGCCTTTGGTATTTCTGCCATGAGATAATAACAAATAATTTTGTTCATAACTTTTATTTATTTTAAAATAGCCTTTCTTTCTTTTTTTTTTTAATAGCCTTTCTTGTCTCCTGCCTGTCCTCTAAGAACAAAAGAGCAAAATAAACATCGCCTTTTTCCTGCTCGTGGAGAATAAGACCATCCCTTTCTAATTACTAGCTAATTTAAGCAAATCCTAACTATTGCTTATACTATTTTAGTGACTGGATTGCTTTCTTAGGTTCTGATCCATTTGGGGAGCTTTCCAATAATTGATTAACACTTTATGAATAATTCACAGAGTAATTGTGCCCCTCTGTTCACTGACCTCTTTGAAGTATGTTATATGAGCAGTAGAACTTAAGTCAGTGGCATTTAATTTATATGGTTTAAGCAAGAAATGCCCTGTATCCTTCCTAGGACAGCAACAGTACTGTCATTTCAGTGTTCCTGTCTTGCCATTGTGATAAGTCATTATATGAACAATTACTCTTGAAGTCTTTTAAGAAGCAAAAAAAACAAAGGGAAAAGTGTTTCTGTATTCTTTTTTTTCTTTATTAAGTCATAAAGAGGTAGATCACATATACATTAATGCATTTATGGGGTACAATGTGCTGATTTCATATACAATTTGGAATGCGTACATTGTACTGGTTTCTGTATTCATTTTGAAGAGTGTTTTTTTTTCTGTTTGTTTGTTTTTGTAGTTTCTGGATGGGGCCAGGTTTGAACCCACCATCACCAACATATGAGGCCAGCGTCCTGCTCCTTTGAGCCACAGACGCTGCCCTTGAAGAGTGTTTTGCTAATAAATTGACATTTATAACATACATTGTCGGTTATGCTGACATGTTAAATATTTTTAGTTAGATCATAGGTCATTCCCTCCCAATTCTTCAATTATATTGTATCTCATAATTGCTAGAGAAGCACATATACTTCCTATTATCAATTCTCTCTGCTCATAATTTAAAATTGGAACATGTTCAGAAATTAATATGCACAACAGTGCTATAGAAATCAGATGCCTGCTTTAACTGTATGAGATTGTACAATCTTTATCAGAAAATGTATGATCAGCTCTAGGTTATTTATTTTGTGAATAGGAGTCAGCTGGGACGATTCATATTTTTTTGGTTCTCCGTGAATTTGAAATTCTAAGCATAAATAATTTCAGTAAACATTGTAAAATACAGATGCAATTGATGTTATGCATGACATAAATTTGTGTGGGAGTCCATATGTTGGAATGTGAACACGGGTTGCTTCTCCCTTATGTCCCGGGTGGACTTTTTAACATTTTGTTTTCAAATTTTTATTTTCTTTACATTTAAAGATTCTTATAGAAATTCAATTTACTCTTCGTAGAGATAGATCTTTTAATAAATTCTCATTACGATTTAGACAAAAATGAGCACAGCTGTATTGTACTCAATCTAATTCAAAGACAAGATACCAGAATCAGTTGTATTTGTCTGCAAATATTGCTTTTGAGCTCAGTCATATGTTTTTTTGAACATCTACTTTGTCACTGGGTGCAGTGCCTCACCCCTGAAATCCTAGCACTCTGGGAGGCCAAGGCCGGTGGATTGCTTGAGCTCCGGAGTTCAAGACCAGCCTGAGTAAGAGCAAGACCCTTTCTCTACTAAAATAGAAAAAACTAGCTGGGCTTGGTGGAGGGTGCCTGTAGTCCCAGCTACTGGGAAGGCTGAGATATGAAAATCACTTAAGCATAGGAGTTTGAGGTTGTTGTGAGCTGTGATGTCACAGCACTCTACCCAGAGTGACAGAGTGAGACTCTGTCTCAAAAAAAAGGAGAAAAAAAAAGAACATCTACTTTGTACATGGTACTGTGGTACTTCACTTGGCAGTCAGGGAGATACATTAATAACATGAACTTTCATGGCCTTAGGGACATGAATCTTGGGGGTCTGTTGCTAGCTTACTGTCTCCTCATCTTTCTGATTTCTGAATTTAGAGAGCCTCAGTTTTAGTCATCAAACCTATTCTCTGTTTAATTTGCATCCTAGTGAGCTTGTGCTGTTCTGTGACTTTACATGTAATCTTCTATATGTTGGGAAAGCCCAAATGTGTATCTCCAGACCTGGCCTCTGACTTGAATTTTAGATTCGTATCTAATTAGCAATTGGATGTCTTTTAGGCACTTCGAAATTTTATATATAAAACAGAACTCTTTATTTCCTCTGAAACCTGCTTCTTCTGTTGCTTTTCTCATCTGAGCAAATGGTTTATATTTGTTGTCACTCAGCCTGTATTAGACAGTAAGCTTCATGGGGGCAGGGACATCACCTGTTTGTTCTCCACAGTAGCCATACTACCCGGCATACTGCCTGGCTATGAAGGGCACGCGTTAAATATTTACTAAATATATAAATTAAGTATCTAAACTAAGAGGAACGTGGTATAGGTTGGGCACATAGTAATGAACAAAATGGACCTTGACCCTAGCCTTAGAACTTACAATAAAGTAGATGACAGAGACTCTATTTTAGGAATTTATAATATAGTTAGGTAATTGAGTTTACAATGTAGTTAAATAAAATTAGAAAAAGTACAAAAGTTTAATTGAGATAGACCCTGACATGAGGCACTTGTATCTGTGCCTCATGAACTTTGTTACCCTGAGCGAGTTTCCTAATACTCTGAGTCTGTTTTTATTATCATGTGTATAATGTGACTTAAGACACAAATGTCATAGGGAAGTTAAATTAATTCTGTAGTGTACACCATTAGGTATTGTTAATTCCCCCTTTTTTCCTTTTCCTTTCTCCCTTCTCCCATATCTTAACTACCCCGTTTATTTATTAACTAATAAATATTTATGTATTTACTGTGTGCCAAATATTGTGCTAGATCTTATGTACACTTTATCAAATAGGGAGATGGGGTCTCTGCCCTCATGGAGCTTTAAAGTACAAGGTAGATAGTCTAAGGTGGGCTAGGTGAGGTTCCTCTATTTGTGTTGGAATATAGCTATAATACTCCCATTACCTTAGCTTGAAATTTTAGATTCATCTTTCTATTCCCTGTGTTTCATAAATTCTCTCTGTTTAAAGTCTTTGCCTCTATGTTCCCTTTCCCATATCCACTGGTATACCCAGGTTCATGTTGTCACCACCTCTTCCCTTAACTCATATGATGAGATTTCTAAATGCTCCTGGCTCTCTCTAGTTTCTCCTTATTTCCAGAAGTAAAGTGGTAATCTGCTTCCAGAATAATGGTTTTAAAGTTAAGATCTGATCCTATTGCTACCCTGCCTAAAAACCTTCAACAACTTTGTATTGACTAGCAAATTCGGCACAGCAAACTTTCAGCATAAGTAATAAAAGTGGAAAGACAATGGAATATACTATTCTCATAAAGTTGAGGAAAAAAATAATTGTCTTAGTGAAACTGTCATTCAAAAGAGAGGGCAAAATAAACATCTTTAGAAATGAATATGAGTGTGTGTGGAAAGAGAGAGAGATGGGTCAGATAGAGTTAGTTTATTACTGAGGGAAGTACTTAAGAAAGAAAAGAAAAATGAATCCAGTTGAATTCATAAAGGAATAAAATTAAAGAAGGACTAGTCTAGGCGCCCGTAGTACAGTGGTTACAGCACCAGCCTCATATACCAAGGCTGGCGGGTTCGAACATGGGCTGGGCCAGCTAAACAATGACAACTGCAGCAAAAAAATAGCTGAGTGTTGTGGCGGGCACCTGTAGTCCCAGCTACTTGAGAGACTGAGGCACGAGAATTGCTTAAGCTCAAGAGTTTGAGGTTGCTGTGAGCTATGACACCACGGCACTTTGAGGGTAACAAAGTGAGACTCTGTCTCCAAAAAAAAAAAAAATTTTAAGAAGAAGTAGTATTCAGGTAAGCCTGGCTATATAGAAACAATAATAGTAGTGGTTAATTTAGCTGTATCAAAGTGAAAATAGACAAAAAGACTGGACCAAATAACAGGTTAAGATGAGAAGGGCTGATTGGAATTAAAGCATTCTAAGATTTTTATATTGTTAGGGAGAAGGATATAGGTAGCAATTAAGTTTACATTTTGTTAAGTATTATTGTTAAAAATCATTTGAACAAGGGTGGCGCCTGTGGCTCAAAGGAGTAGGGCACTGGCCCCATATACTGGAGGTGGTAGGTTCAAACCTGGCCCTGGCCAAAAAACTACCAAAAAAACCCAAAATCATTTGAACAAGGAAATACCATATATGAAAATTCATGAGATGCATCAAAGTCATACTTAAAGGTAGTTTTATATATATTCGTTAGAAAAGAACTGGATATTGATAGGCTTAGCATCTAACCCAAGAAATTAAAAAGTAGAGGCAGGAAATAAACCCAAAGAAAGTAGAAGGAAAGAAATACTTAGGAACAAAATTAATGAAGTAAAAATTTGAGAAGCAATTTGATAAAACTGGAAGGTGGTTTCTGGGGAAAGTTTATCAAATAGAGAGGAGACAAAAAGAACAGCATTAGGAATAAAAAAGGGAACATAATTCTGGACAGAGTGGAGATTTTAAAAATAAGAGAATACAATGAGTAACTTTATGACAATAAATTTGAAAACAGATAAAATGGACAATTTTCTGGAAAAATTTAATGAAACTCTCTTAAGAAAACTAAATAGACCTATAACAATTTAGAAATTTTATTCATTCAAATATTAAACAAATATTTATAAAATGTGCCAAACATAATTTTAGGCACTGGAGATAATGGCAATGAGCAGAAACCTAAAAGTCTGTGTTTTTATGAAGCTTTCTTTCTTGTGGTGGGAGATGTACAATAAATTAATAAAGTGTATTAGTTTAGTTATTGATAATTTTATGAAAAATAAAGACAGTGAAGAGAAAGTGGGCTGTTTTATGTATGAAAGTCAAAGAAGTTATATTGGACCTGAAAAAGTGATGGTGCAAGCCAAGTGGATATCGGAGAAAGTTGTTAAGTTCTCAGGGATGGGTGCAAAGGCCCCGAGGCAGGAGCTTGTTTGGCAGAGCAGAATGAGCCTTGTGGGTAAGGGGGAGTGGCATTAACAGACATCAGTGAGGCAGCCATGGGCCAGAGCATGAAATTTTTATATGGACTTTTGATTCGACAGTTAGAAATTTACTTATGAAATAGGGGACTATTATAACTTCTACTTGTAAGATTATAGAATTAAGTGTATATGGAACTTTTTTTATAAAACACTACCCAAGTGATAGATTTGTTTTCGATCCAGAGGTATTTATTATTTGTTAAACAGTTGTTAAATATGGGGCACCTACCATGGCCAGGACATGTGTCAAGCATAAAGAATGCAAAGGTGATGGAGACGTGGCCGTTGGCTGCTCAGTGTGGGAGACAGACACATAAACAAGTTTTTGTAGTGGGCTAAGAGCAATAATAGAGCAACTAAAGTTTGAAGAGTTGGAGAGGCATCAAAATATTATTTTGCAAAATGTATAAGGATGTGTTTTAAAGGAAGGTATGTAGATATTTTTTAAGGTAGCTTATATTTTCCTACTATTTAACTCAAGGAGAATGAAAACTTGGCTTTCTCATTTAGCAACAGTGATTGTCAAATGCAGTTTCTGCTAAAATGGATACCTAAATGGAGCACGTAATCACCTTTATCTCTGAGGTGCATAACTTTTAGTAATGGGCAAGAGATAAACATGGTAAGCCTAAAATTTGAATTATAGCATATCAATAACATTTCAGATAGCAGTTTTAATTTTTGTATTTAGAGTTTGTTCAACATGAAGAAACACTAAAGTTTTTGGACAATAGAAGATATATAGCAAGCTTTTCCCAGTTCATCGTTGTTAAAGCTTTATTAGAGGCTCATCTGTGGACTCACTCTTAGAGAATATACTCTTGTTCTTTCAGTCTGTTTTTGCAAGTTTTACTCTTAAAATGCTCAGCTACTCTGAAAGCTTCTTAGCTTCCTGACATTTAATTCATGTTTTCTGAGTGCCAGGTTCTTTCCTCAGAGTTATCTTTTTGGATCCTCACCTCTCTATAAGGTAGGCACTGCTTTCCCTAGTCCAGAGTTGAGACAGTTGAGACAGAGTGAGGTTTAGTAACAGGTTCACACAGCTGGGAAGTGGCAGAGCTGGGATCAGAGCCCAGGCAGTGACTAAAGAGCCCGTAACCCTTTGCTCTTTTGCCTCCTAGGATAAATTGGCAGTGATTGCAAAATGCTTGTTAGCCAGGAGAGATTCAGATGTGATGTTCCTTAGCCTGATTGAAATAGTCAGTACCTCTGTCAGTACCTTTTGAATTATGGGTTTACCTGCCCTAGAATATAGTGAAGAAAAATTCAATTATACATTTCCATTAGGTCTTAAAATATGTATATTCTACCATAGTTCTAGTCTTGGCTTTGGTACTGGCTGTGTGAGCTTTGACAAGTTATTTAACCAGGCTTTTGGGTGTTTCTCCTGTAAAAGAAAGGGATTAGAGTAGATAACTTTCTTTATTTCCCACTATGTCAACAAATTCTCTGATTCTGCACTCTAACTAGGATTAAAGGTTGATGTCAACTTCTTTGTCCATTCATCTAGAATCTGTTGTTCCAAATGATAAAAGAAGGTATTGATAGCAATTAATCTCCTATGCTGGGCTCTTTTTTATTTTAAATATAAAAAAATTTATACCAGGCCATTAGCTTTTGCCATCTTAAATTGTATATGTTGTGTGCTCAATTTTAGAGGCTGGGAAGGCTTGTCCTGGTCTCAAACAAAATGGAACACTCAAGGACTAAACACTAGAAATATCTTATAAACATGCTTCCTCTATGCAATCACTGGAACAGGTAATTACTGTGGCAACAGCAAACTAATTTGAAGTGTTAACTGTTAATTAAAACATTGCAGAGGTGTATAGTTGTCTTTTGGTGTAACCAGAACCTCCATTCAAACTTCATTAATCACTTTACTGTTAATGTGTGGAGGAAGGTCAAGACAATTGAGATGCAGTATCTGTTGAAAGAAAGCAAGTTCCTTTTCTCCAGGTAGAATACCATTTGCAGAGTTAAGGGACACGCTCGTCTCATGCCTGGTGATGCCTTTGTCATCTGCTTCTCCTTGATGATTAAATGTTAAACTGGTGCTGTCATTGCCCTGTAAACCGAACCAAGTAGACTCTTCATTGCTCGAAATTGAACCCAAACTTCCACGGATGAATTGGCGTGCATCATAATTAAATTTTCAAGCCTCCCCTTTTAATTCCACTTAGAAATAAGAGACCTTTCTTTTGGAAAAGAGATCGGCTTTCTTGACAAGCTAATTAAGTTGCCAAACTGCCCGGTATGGAATGTATGTTAGATTATCTGCTAATCATTTTCTTATCGCTGTTGTTGCTCTCAAAAGTCCAGGTGTTGCTTATTCTCTGATCGTTTTATAACTTTTGAATTCTTGTGTATGGATTCAACTATTTCAGTCCTTGGTTAGTGATTCTAATATACAATATTTTAAAAAGTTGAAATTGGAAGAATCTATGATACGGAAAAGGGAAAATAATGTATCATTATTAAATCTTATGTATTTTATTACCTGTACTTACATGTAATATAGTTTCTAAATTCCTTCAAATCACATTTCACATTAGCTTAGGACAACTTCTGTGACAGGCATTAACAAAAATACAGTGTAGGTTTTATAAATCAGTGTATTACATGAGTTGGGATGTATCTTGAATCAAATGACCTGAAGTTTAGATTTACATTGTAAAAAGGGTGATGTTAAAATAGATAATAGAGTAAGTGATAATATGTTCTAAAACTTGTGTAAATGTGAGGGTTCCACTTGTAAAATGTGTATTACTTTATACAAAGTTGTTTTAATTGGTTAAAGTTTTATAAGTAATAGTTATACTAAGGAGGTTGTTATTTAGGCAAATTCTTTGCTAGGGTAAAGAATTCTTTGGTAAAGCGAACAATTATCACCTAAGTTTTATAATTTTGCCTTTAAGTGAGATAATGCATCAATTAATATAATAAGAGCTGTGTTTTTATACCTTCCATGATTGGGCTGACCTTTGTCTATTCAAGTAGTAAAAGCAGAATGAATAAATTCTTACACCACTCATATATTTGGATAAATATGTACATATATTGTATGTATGTGTTTTCCTAGTCTTGCCTGAATTTGTAACATTTTATGTGAAAATATTACAAATACCTATAGACTCTTAATAAACTATTTCAATAATATAAGTCAATCACTTGCAAAATGTTTTCCAGTGATTGCTCAACTCTGTAAATGTACAGAGTTGTACAAAATTATTGAATTATACCCTTAAAACAAGTGCAGTTTTGTCATATATAAATTATGTCCCAATAAAGTTGTTCAAGTTTGTCAGAGCAAACAAGCAAATATGTGTATTTCTACCGAAACAGTAGAAAATGATGTTAGTGGAATATATAAATTTTATTTGTTTTAAGAAGTGAGCAGTTTTGGGGCCTATTAAATGTAGTTTGCAGCTGGGGAGGTGAGGATGAGGTGATTCCTGAGACACTAAATTCTTGTATTTCCCCACAACTTCCTTACCCCATTTGCATCTTAACACTAGCCAGTGAGAAGAGTAATCTGATCTTGGCTAACGAATGAATTCCTCTGCAGAACAAGATTTTAGTTCTTCCAAAATAATTTGTTTCATTATACTTTTATGAGCTTTTAGTAACAATGCTTGTTTATGTCATGTTGTTTGTTTTGAGGTTTTCATATGAGGTGGATTATTTCTAGATGATGTTCAGAATATACAAACCCTGTAGTATATATATAAAAGCCACATTTCATTTAAATATGAAATGTCTTGATGAAAAGTAATATTTTATTTCTGTAAACCCTGTTCTTGTACTTCTTTATAAATGAATGTATTTATATTTCTTGATTCTTGTTATTTCAGTATATCTGATATTTTGAGCTTGCCTCTCTTTTTTGGGAAAAGTTGAACCACATGCTTGAGCCTTTTAACTCTGATTTTTCGTATGAAATTTATATTGTAAGCCTTAGGTAGTTCTGTCTGTTTTAAGATTGTTTTGGTAAAATGTAGCAGTACATTTTATCTGCGTATACAATTGAAAGGTACACAAGTAAAACCTTTTATATGGCTCTGTACAGTGTTTAGCATGGGGCTACAGAGGGTCCCACACACAATGGCAGTCATAAGGGATCTGGAGCCAAAAGACCTTTGTTTGAAATCTCATTCTACTACTACTCATGCTGTGTCATCGGGCAAACTGCTTAACTTCTCTGTGCTTCAGAGTCCTCTTGTAAAAAAGGAGAATAATAACGTCTTAGCATTACCTCAGAGGTATTTTAAGATAATGTATAATGAATCCTTTTGCAACATTAAGCTCCATAGAAATGTAAATAGCGAGTGTTATTAGTGTTCTTTAAAAATATCATGTATCCTATTGCTGCAGAAATGTTTGGGTTGTATTTTTGTCCTTAACCATTTTGTAGATTGTTTAGTGATCCCAAGTGACGTTATTTTTTTCTTCCCATAGAGCCTATCATGTCCCGAGTGGGAAAATATTAGCTGTAAAGGTAAGCGCTGGATATATTTTATGTCATTCTTGATGCTCACCACTTTTCTTTCCTTGGTTAGCTTGAGTCACAGGTGTCATCACAGAGGAGATGAATGCCCAGCCTGTGCCTGTGGGCTGCATGCAGATTAGTTGAGGACTGTTTTGCTTATCTGTGGTGTTGGATATCTGAAAAGTATGCATGGACCTTGTCTTTTGCTTATAGGCTTGTGTTAGTGTATTTAATGTATGGTCTAAGATAACTCTTACTCTTCTAATATGTGGCAGAAATGAAAAGAAAAAAGGCTGGATACCCTTAGAAGGTTTGGGTGGTAGGTAGGGGAAGCTATGGCTCTGTAGTGACACTGAAATACCTGAAAATATTTTAAGGATGCTTTGAAATGGTCATTTGTAAGCTCCTGGCATTGTAATTCTTCTCACTAAGAAGAGAGTGCTTCTTTCTGTGTTCCCTGCTAAATGGCATCACTGTCTATCTGGCCATGCAGCTCACAACCTTTGTAGTCATGCCTTCCTTCCTCCCTGCATATGCCACATCCTGTGAATTGCCATATCGTGTTAGAAAATTTCCCTGAAATGTATCAGTTTGTCTCTTTCTTTTTTCATTCCCATTGCTGTGGCCTTGGATCATGCTGAAATTACCCATAGCCGGACTTTTGAAATAACTTCCTCACTGTACTTTTGGTCTTTTTTTTTCCCATGTGCCTTTTGAGAAACGGAATCATATCTGACCATGTAATTGTCTTGTTCACACTTATCCTCAGTTGTGTACAACATAAAGCCTAAATGTCTGCCTCGCCCCTCACTCCTTAAGGTGTCTTGAAATACCCAAGCGGCACACCTGCCGGTAGAGTCATGTTGCACGTAACTCAGGATGTTCTTGACCAGCAGGTTCTCAACCCGTGGGTCACGACCCACAGGAACTGTATTAAAGGGCTGCGGCATTAGGAAGGTTGAGAACCACTGTTCTAGACAGTTGCCTAAGATGTTCCTCACTTGCTCCAGTCTTGTTCATAATCATACCTCATCTCTGCCAAACTGCAAGATCCCAGTCCTGCTATGCCTCTTTGGATTTAATCCCTGCCACTGGCTGCTGGTGCTTGATCTTCCCAACCTCTTTAATCTCAGATTTCCCTCATGGACTTTGTTTGAATTGCACCTCTGACTGCATCCTTCACTACCTCCAGTCCTAACCCCACAGAACTTTATTTCTAATGCTACTGAGCTGTTAACTAACAGACTAATCAGGTCTGCTTTGCTCCCTACCCTAAACCTACAAATTTGTCAGTCCCTCTATGTTTTGGCCCCCACCTACCGTTATAGACTTGACCTCTGCTTTACCAGTCTGTTAGGCCCCATCTTCAGTCTTTGGGACTTCAGTAATGAAAGCTTTTATTTTTTGAGTGACTACTATATACTAGATATTATGCTAGATGTTATGTAACTATCACTTTTAATCCTTAAAACTACAAAGTAACCCTATCTATTTTAGATTTTAGGAAACTGAGACTTAGCTAAATTATCCAAATCCACACCATTGTAAAAGGCAGAGCCATGATTTAAAATGAAGTCGATCTAACTCCAAAGCCTTTATACTGCTATTGCTAAACTCTCTGATTTCTATCTATCTTTTCAAGGTTCACTTCCAAGGTGCCTTCTTAGCTATTGACAGTGACAAAATTTTCCTTTCAATAGTGTATATTTCTTCTTTCTTTTCTTATCTAGGAAACAAAGAATAACAGCAATTATTATTATATATTATCGGTTATACCTTTTAGAAAGGTGAAGTCAAACTAAGGCCTAGATCTTCTGAATGCTAGATCTTCACAGCACCTAGAATGTGTTGTGTGGCATTATCAAGTCTAGTTTTAATAACTTAAGTCACTTGTGGTGAGGAGGTACAACAGAGCTCCTTTGGGGATGTTTTCTTTGATACTATAACCAAACTAGCTCTTTGGAATCGTAGAACTGGAAGAGACCTTAGAGATCATGTATTGTAACCCTTACATTTTACAGAGGAGGAAACTGAGGTCCTGATAGTTTGCAAGGGTAGACACTGTAGAGGCAAGATTCCATCCCAGTCTTTCTCTAACCTTACCCAGTACAGTTGCGTTATACCACCTGCACAGAGTGCAGCTCTGTTGTACTTCTTGGGGCTTGCTGAATGTAGCTCTGTTGTACCACCTTGGTGCTCACCAAATGTAGCTCCGTTATACTACCTTAGTACTCACCAAGTGCAGCCCTTTTGCATGACCTTGGCATTGCATTATCTTTTCTATGTCTCTTGAACTCTCTTTACATCAAGAGAATACCTCCACCAACTTGAGCGCTATTTTCCTACCTGTGGAGTCAGATAGGAAATGTCAAAAATCTTAAGTGTCAAAAATCTTAGATTGCTGCTGGTGATATATTTATTTTAAGACAGTCAGCTGTAGGTTATTTATGACGGGAGAATACTGATGTATATCATCCAAAACCCTAGCATTATGTGGCCTTACAGGTACATTATTAATTATTCACAATTTCATATATTTCAAATTATGCTTAATGGAAGCTGATGTTCTTGTGCTTGAGTACCCTAGTTGGATATGGCAAGGAGCCAACAGCTCTTTCTAGAAGGGATTAAAGGCAATTAAAAAAAAGGTACATTAACAAAATGGCTGTTAAAGTATAGACTTTTGGTTAATGAAAAATAGTTGGGGTTTACAAATAATACCGTTCACTAGACCTGACTTTAAACTGGTCTTTAGAGCAAGGACTGTCTTGCATCCTTAGATTCTGTAAAATCACATACTAGATGCTTAAGCTAAGGTAAATGATTTAAGAATAGGTATGATTACTGTGATTAAACTTTTTGGTTAGCCCTGAGCTTCTTTGGCAGCCCAGACAAAAACCATATAGCTTATATAATAGTCATAATCTAAGAAAAAGAAATGGGCTGTTTCTTCAAATAGGCAGAATTTTTCATTAATTGTTAGAAGTGTGTCATTTAGTTTCCAAATGTTTGGGGATTTCTGAGATGTCTCTCTATTAGTGATTTCTAATTTAATTCTATTATGGTCAAAAAACATACTTTGTATAGTTAGAAAGTATTTTAAGTTTATTGAGACTTATTTTATGTTCCAAAATATGCTCTAACTTAGTAAATGTTCCTTGAACAAATAGAAAGAATGTACACTTCTTTGTATGGGGTTTTGTAGAAATGTCAGTTAGATCAAGTTGGCTAATTATATTGTTCAGATCATTTGTATCTTATTTTTATCTACTTTTTCTGTCAATTATTACAAAAGGGGTATGAAAATCAACAATTGTGGGCATTTTTTTACTTCAAGATTTTTTGATATCTATCCTCTAAGCACATTTAGAATTATTATGTCATTTTGAAGAATTGGCCCCTTTATCATTATAAAGTGACTGACCCTCTTTATCAGTGGTAATATTCCTCATTCTGAAATTTATACTGTCTGACATTAATATTGCTTTATTGTGACTAGTGTTAGCATAATATAGCCTTTTACTTTAACCTATTGTGTCTTTATATTTAAAATGGATTTCTCATAGGGAGCATATAGTTGAGTCATGCTTTTTAATCTAATCTGATGATGTTTGCTTTTTAATTAGGATATTGAGCTATTTGCATTTCAGCAGATTACCGATATGGTTGAATTAAAATCTGTCATTTTGCTGTTTATTTTCTATTTGTTCTGCCTGTTTGTTATATGCATTTTTCAATGGCTGCTTTAGAGTTTATGGTATACATTTTTAACTTGTCATAGTCTCCCTATGTAAATAATATTGTACTAGTTTATAGTCTAAGAACCTAACAACAGTATATTTTCACATCCCTCATCTCAGACTTTGTGTTATTGTCATATATTTTATATCCTCGTGTTATAAACCCCAAAATATGGTACTATTTTTGCTTTAGTTATTTTTTAAAGACATTTAAGTGGTAAGAAAAGTTGTATTTTGGCTTGGCATCTGTAGATCAGTGGCTAGGGCGCCAGCCACATGCACTGGGGCTGGTAGGTTTGAAACCGGCTCGGGCCTGCCAAACAACAATGACGACAACAACAACAACAAAAATAGCCAGGCATTGGGCAGGTGCCCAATGACAGCTGTAAACAAAAAATAGCTGGACGTTGTGGCGGGCGTCTGTAGTCCCAGGTACTTGGGAGGCTGAGGCAAGAGAATCACTTAACTAAGAGTTTGAGGTTGCTGTGAGCTGTGACATCACAGCTCTCTACTGAGGGTGACATAATGAGACTGTCTCGGGGTGGGAGGGGAAGAAAGAAAAGTCGTATTTTATGCTTATCCATGTATTTACTAATTCCAGTACTCTTCATTTGTTTGTGTAATACAAATTTCATCTGGTATTATTATATCTCTGTCTGAAGAACTTACTTTCTTTTATATCCCTTACAGTACAGGTCGCTTGGTAATGAATTCTCACAGCTTTTGTAAATCTGTAAAAGTGTATATTTCAGTTTCATTTTTGGAAGATGTTTTTATTTTTGCTGCATATAGAATTCTAAGTTAACCACCCTTTCAGTATTTTAAAGGTTTTGTTTCATTGTCTTCTGACTTGTATTCTTTCCAATGAAAAGTGAAATGCCTTTTTTAAACTTTGTTACTCTATATATTAGAACTAGCTTCTTCTCTGATTACTTTCAGAATTGCTTTTGGAAACTTAAGCTGCATATATTTTAGATCATTTGAGGTAGTCCTACAGTACAATGATGCTCTATTGTTTGTTTTAGTCTTTTTTCCTGTGTTTCATTTTGGATAGTTTCTATTACTGTATCCTCAAATTCACTGATCTTTTCTTCTGTATCTTCTAATTCATTACTCCTATCCAGTGTATTTCAGACACTGTCCTTTTTACCCTTAGAAGTTTGGATAGCTTTTTAAATATCTTTTCTGTTTACACTTAATGTGGTTAGTTTTTCCTGTACTACCTCCTTGAATGTATAGAACATTGTTCGGACACTTGAAACAATGGCTTTATCTACTGATTCTATCATATATGCCATTTCTGGGTCAGTTTGACTAATTCCTTCTCCTCATTTTTGGTTTCACTTTTTGCTTTTTTCATACCTTATAATTTTATATTGGATGTCAGTCATGTGTTATAGGTGCTAGATATTTTTGCATTTCTATAAATATCCTTGAGTTTTATTCTGAAATGCTATGGAGTGACTTTGAAATAATTTGAACCCTTTAAGACTTGCTTTTAAGCTTTATTAGACAGGACCAGCTCAGCGGTTAGCCTAGAAAAGGGATAGGGAAACTGTGGCCTCCTAGGTCCTTAAGTATAGCCTTTTGACTGAAACCAAATTTTATAGAACAAATCCTTTTATTCTTATTAATACATTTTTGTTTGTCATATTGATTGTCACCCTGGGTATAGTGTCTTGGTGTCATAGCTCCCAGGTTGAACTCCTGGGCTTAAGTGATCCTCTTGCCTCAGTTTTTCAATCTTTAGTAGAGATGGGGTGTCACTCCTGCTCAGGTTGGTCTCAAACTCCTGAGCTCAAGCAATACATTGATCTCAGCCTTCCAGAGAGCCAGGATTAGTGTGTGAGCCACTGCACCCAGCCTTATATTTTATTTTTTAAATGAGTATATTTAAAACACCAAAGAATAAAATAAGTTTTAATAAAATAATCCTCCCAGATTGACTGGCACAATTAGTAAGCCACAAAGGCTCAGTTGATGGGTGCTATGCTCACGATGTAGTTCTAACTTCTGCTCTCGACTGACACCAGTACTGCTGAGGCTGCTGGTGAGAGTTTATGGAGGCTGAGTACACCAGTCTGTCACCAGCTTTTGACAGCCATGTGCTGTGTTCCTGTTTGAAGTGAATTTGTGAATAGTTGAACAGCTCGACAGTATTTTTTAATTCTGATTGCTTAACAGCCATCATGTCAAAGAAGACCCAGAAAATGATAAAGAAAGAGAACGGACTTTTTAAATGAGGATTGGAATTGTAATAATTATCTTCTTTCTGCTAAAGATACGATGATTTACTTGCTTTGTGATGCTGCATTATCAACATTGAAGAAATTCAGTGCTCATCAGCATTATAACACTCATAAGGGCCACAAATATTTTAAATTAGAGATAGAGGCAGGGAAGGTTTTATTACAGAAATTAAAAGATAGAAAGTAAAAGCAAAGACAGGTTTTCAAGCAGCAGTAAGACCTGGACATGGTTCCTTTGAAACAACTCATAAAGTTTCATTCTAAAGTGCATTGACTATTGCAAGGACAGGTGTTAGCCAAAATTTTATCTCTATGAGAACAGATAGTTAAATTTTATGGAGAACAGAATTAGTAGTGTTAATTATTGAAGAAGATTTCTATAGGAATGTAGCATTTTTGTGTGATATCATGTCAAATAAAAATGAATATTTCTTTGCAAGGTAAAGCTAAGTCTGTAAGTCTATATATGATACCAGGCAAAAAAAAAAATCCATTTCAAAAAAGTTATTTTTCAATACACTTCTTCAAAAGGAAAATTCCTTTTGAATGCTCCTCCAGGTGAACATTTTATCTGTTAGCAAAGGTTATTGATCAGCAGGAGGATGTATGCGAATCCTTTGATAAATGCATAGCTATTACAGACCTTAATTGGAGGATACAATGAAAAGTTCTCTGACTTTGAGAATCATGACATCACACTCAAATTAGCATTTCATCTTCGCCTAGTTGATATCACCAAGGCACCTAAAGAACTACAGATGGAATTGATTGAGCTCTTAGTAGATGACATTTTAAAGTCATTGTTTGATACTAAGAAAGTTCCCATTGATATATTGAAAAATGCAGACTATCTACACTTTTGGCAAAGGTGCCCCCAAAATGCTTTCTTGCTTTTCAACCACTTATTGCTGTAAATCTGCATGCTCCAACCTAACCCAAAACAAGGCACCCTTAAGGTCTCAGATGACTGATACCCATTTAGGGGATCAGCCAAAACTGTGGACCTCTATACTGTAACCAAATATTCATATGCTTTCCAATAAAAAGCAGACAGGGCTTGGCGTCTGTAGCACAGTGGTTGTGGCACCAGCCACATGCACCGGGTTCCAGCCCAGCCCGGGCCAGCTAAACAACATTGACAACTGCAACAAGAAAATGGCTGGGTATTGTGGTGGGCACCTGTGGTCCCAGCTACTGGGGAGGCTGAGGCAAGAGAATTGCTTAAGCCCAAGAGTTTGAGGTTGCTGTGAGCTGTGACACCACAGCACTTTACCAAGGGCAACATAGTGAGACTCTGTCTCAAAATAAAAAAGGCAGAACAAAGTCAATACAAGGTTAGTTAACTTTAAAATTAACAAATAGTTTTCATTTTTTGAAATTATTAAGTACATAGAAGTAAGATTTTTACAAAAAATATACATTTTAAGTATATCTAATTGAAGTTTCTTGAATGTGGCCTTATTTGATTACAGCTAAATTTTTTTTTTTGTTTTGAGACAGAGTCTCACTCTGTCACCCTGGGTAGAGTGCCATGGCATCATAACTTACAGCAACCTCAAACTCTTAGGCTCAAGAAATCCTCTTGCCTCAGCCTCCCAAGTAGCTGGGACTATCAGTGTCACCCAAAATGCCAGGTTAGTTTTTCTATTTTTAGTACAGATGGGGATCTCACTCTTGCTCAGGCTGGTCTCGAACTCCTGAGCTCAGGTGATCCACCTGCCTAGGCCTCCCAGAGTGCTAGGATTGTAGGTGTAAGCTGTTGAACCCACCTGATTATAACTAAATTAATTCAGCCTTCCAACATGAAAAGGTTCCCCACCTCTGAATTAGGATTACATTTCCCCATGCAACTAAGAGAGTACTCTTCTGAATATGCTACCAGGGTACCTAGATTTAAGAGATTTTCCACCCTGCCTGTTGGAAACACATGTTCTTCCTGCCCAGTGTTGGTCTGGAGATTGTTTCCTCTGGTCCTTTCTGGTGTTTTTGTTTCCAGCCTCAGGTAATTTCCTATCATCTGTTGCTGATTATTATTCAGGTAAAGACTACAGGGCCCCCTCTGCAGATTTCTGGAGCTCTCCCTCAGTCCCTCTATCAGCTGTCTACCCTCTGGTCCTATAGTTGCCCTGGTCTTTTCAGACTCCCAGCTCTGTCTTAGGGAGATGACTGGTTCCACTTTCTACGCTGGAGCATAGAACCTCTGTCGATAGGACTCAGCTCATTTGTTTTTTACCCCTCAGGATCACTGTCCTGTTCTGGCTAATGTCCACTGCTAAGAAGCCTGTTGATTTCTCTCTCTCTCTCTCTGTATCTCTTCCTTTCTCGTCACCGCCCTAATCCAGATGTTTGTTTTGACTTTTTCAGACATGTCGACTAGCTTTTGAACTGTTCTGTCAGTAAACAGAACCATTTATTAATGATTTATACTGTGCTAAGCACTTTATATACATTTTCCTTACAATAAGCTTTTGTTACCATTATTGATCCCCATTTTACAGATGCAGAAGCAGAGGTACCGAGAAGTTAAATCGCTTGCCTGAGGTCCCACAATAAGTAGTGGAACCTGGATTTGGAACCGGGCAGTCTTGTCCTAAGTATTCAGACCCCATGCCATTGCTGCCCACCATTCTCAGATTCAGCTTGCCAAAGCTTAATTCTGGTCATACCTCCCCTTCTTCAGGAGTCTTCAGAGGCTTCATGTCTCTTTCCAAATAAACTAAAAACTCTGAAAGGTAGAACTCAAGATCCTCCACAGTATGTCATCAGTCTGCTTTTATAATACTATCTTATGTTGTATTTAAGTTGAACTCATTGCCAAGTACTTTCTCACTTCCTCTTTGATTCTTGTATTCTTCTCTAATGAGGATGCTTTCACCTGTATCTCCAGCTATCAAAATCTTTAACAGCTAACAAAATCATTAATCCTTTCTTCAAGGATCAGTTCAAAAGCCTGCTCCTCCATTCCACTTTTCTGGATAAGCCCTGTCACATATGGTATATCTCTCACTCATTTTCTTCTTTGAACCTTTCTAGAATTCTCCATATGTGTTTCTTAAGGGTGTTATTGCATACTGTATTTTGCTATTAGTATACTTGTACCTTTCCCCTATTGTATTGAAATTTCTTTGTGGGGAATAGACCTAATTATCTTCTTGCCTTACTGATTTCTGCATAATCTTCTATATAAGGCCTAGTACAGAGAACTACACATAATAAGTAAGAGTTAAGTACATAATTTGTTGAATGAATTTTTATTCTTTTGTACGTTCTTTAGTTCATTCATCTTTTGAAGTAACATCTTGAAAGCAGGTTCAGCTCACATACAAAATATCTTATAGTGTTCTTTGTATGGATCATTGCTCTCACCCAGAATATTTCTCAGCTTTTTTTATATTAAAGGGTGAAATGGAAGGTTAAGAGTTAGAAGTGTATTTGATCTTTTCCTGACCCTCTCCTGACTTTTGTGTGACTTCAAGCATGTCACTTGAACCTCTCAGTGACCTCAGCTGTGAAATGGGGTTGCCTGGTGTCACAGAGGGGTTGTGAAGAGCAGCAAATCACAGTCCTTGCCTAAACAGAATCACCTGCAGGGTTCTGGTGCCTGCATAGGATGATGAGGGAAATTTAATTTCCCAAGTCAGGTGGTCAGTTGGACCCACACTTTGAGTGTCTGTAGGAACAATTAGATGAGAGTCCTTGAAAATCTGTTAGTTTTCTCTTCTGATTTTCTTATGCTTTTAAACGTTATTTATTAGACATAAAAAGCATATTACTATGTTTCCCTTTTTAGACTTCAGAAGTGGGAAGATACTGTTTCAGATATTTTAAAAGGAAGTTGAATTTGGGGAAGATAAAATTACCTTGAATTTTTATTCTATACCATTGAATTTAGAAAATCTGTGCCTCGTAGAGCATTTTGAAAATGATGCTAATCACATTTTAAAGATAACTGTTTGAATATGACTGCATGTAACTCCACCAAGCTTTTTGTTTGTTTGGTGTAGGTAGGCAAGACAATTGCAAATAAGTAGAGCAGAAAACAAATAAAAATACAGTTAGCCATCTTGCAAACAAAACCTTTTTGTATTATACCATTAATGTATTCTATAAAATCTTTCAAGTAGTAATGCTTGGAGGATTTAAAAGATTTCCCAGTCTTGTTTGTTTTCTAATTGGGAAAAGTCCATTTAATAGGAAAATTTTTAACATTGTATAGAGCATGTGCTGATTATCATTCTTTGACTGCTCTGGGTTTCTGCTGCTTTTAAACTAGCATTTAAATGGACCATTTGATTAATCATTTGTATACTGACTGTAATCCTCCCAAATTTCCTTTCTGAGTTGTACATACTGTAGAAGACAATTATGTCGCCACAGATTAAATAAGTGAATTAAAACAGAATAGCGGCTTAATTTGACCTGTGATTTTGCTCTCCTTCCCTTTAGTGGAGCATGTGCCACTCCAGCAAATAAATGAAGTCATCCATGACAGCTTGTGATGAATTGCCGTATTTATACTGTATATTTTAATAGCCTCACACTAATTTAAATTGAGCACAGAGTAAATTATAATTCAGTCACTTGACTGCTTATATTTAACTTGACAACTCATCCTTATTTGTCCTGGAGGTGTAGTGGAGAGCAGTGGAAAGGCACTCAGGTATTTCAGTTTCTCGCTTAACCCTTTCCCCATGAAATGCTTCATATTCAAATTCCCTCCAGTTTGAAACCTTAAGCGCTTCCTAAGGAGAAAGAAAATAACAGAGACTCAGAGAGTCCACACTTTCCTCATACTTCAAGAAGAAAATTAGTATTTGCCCTGCTTTTTTGCCAGTGCCTTCAAATAAGGAATTGGACTTATTTTTAGTAGTTTTAAAGCTCACTCACAATAAGGCCCAAGGGAAGCAGAATTAACCTTCCACCCAGAGTGCCAAGTCTCCCAGAAAATAGAGAGCATTTGAGTAGAGGTATTTTTAAGGTGAATTTTACTTTCCTTCTCAAGTTCCCAGAAATTGCTTTATTCACTTTTCCGACATTATGTAATCTCTACTATTCTAGACTGTATGTAGCATACTAACAGATTGCTAATTAGAGTGCGTGCAGTAGGTTAGCTCCACAAATAGAGTATTCTGTGCGACATTTTAGGTCAGCACGGCATTTCTTTTTTATTTTGGTATTTATGTCTTTGGTTTTAAATCCAGTAATTAGAAATCAAACAATCCCTTTCTTACATCTAGAAACAGCTTCTTATGTATAGGATTCCAGTTGTAAGGAGCACATTAATTAAATCCCATGTCACTTACTTGGCACACTGTGACAAGTTGAGCTAGATTGTGGAAGAATTCCTTGAATGTCATACTAGAGTTTTAACTTCATGGGAACCCAATGAAAGTTCTTGATCAAGGGAATGATATGTTCACAACCAGTAGGTTGGGTTAATTCCAAGGTTTTGGCTAGCCATATGGAATCATGTTATTTCTAGGTTGGTGGCCTGGAGATGAAAAATATCTTAGCGATTATCTATCTTAGCTCTGAGTAAGTGGCATGTTTGAAACCTTAAATAAGTGGTTCACAACCTACTGTGAGTTAAAAATTACTTGAGAACTTTTTAAAAATATAAGTATGTGGGCTTAACCTCAGAGGTTCTGATTCCACTGTTCTGAGGTATAACCTGTGCATCTGGATTTTTTTAAAGTGTCCTAGGTATTAAAAATGAGGCCAGGGTTGAGGGTCTCTACTTTAAAGTCAATGATAACTTCATTCATTTTAGCAGAGTTTCGGGGGGTGAAAGATTCCCTATACTTGACATAGTGTGTGAATAGCTGTAATATTAATATTTTTGGCCTAAAGTTGAACCAACCGCAAATGAATTTTGTTGCTAAGTTTTATACAGGAACAAAAACATAACTGAATATTGTCGGCAAATGACTATTGACCAGGAAAAGTGTTTATATGTCTCTTGGCAGTTTTGTATTAAACGTCCAGTCTGGTTTAGTGAGAGCTTTTTTAAATAACTGTAAAGCAAACTCTTGATAGTAACAGGCTATACCTTTATTTCACCCTCCCCACCCTTAAGTCGATGTCACTGCTATAAAATGCATATTTTAGAACTGACTTTTTATTTCCTTACTCTCTCTGCAGTTTGCAATTCATAATTTGTTTTTTTTTCCTGTATGATTCTATAGTTGTAATACAAAATGTAATTCAATGTTGAATGGTGCATAACTATTCAACTATCATAGTAATCCTGAATGTTGAGTTTTTATCTGGAAAAGTCTATGGAGTCAGAAACTCTGCCACTGATCTTAAAATTGACTTCTATTTTATTCTTATTACTGTCTTTTTAAAGTAAAAAACAATTTCTTTTGAGCCAGTTTCACTAAAGTACTTGGTAAAATCTAAATGGTATGGTCTTTTTAAAAATAAGTGGTTAAAATAAACTAGAATTTATTGTTCAAGATAAATTTATTAATATTTTACATTTCTGTGTTACAAATCTGACTCCATGGTTGATATTTTCAGGAAAACCATAAAGCATCAGGAAGTACTGGAAAGCACATGAGACAGAATCAGACAGCATCTGAGAGAAATCTTGGTTTCCTTCTCTCTCAGAGAAGAGAGTTAAGAGGAAATGAGATTCTGTCAAGCTCCAACATTCTGTAATAGTATCGGGAAAAAGAATGTGACTCTACTGGAAGAAAATGAAAAGTTGGATATATTTTTAAAGCTCCTTATTACTCTTTAACTAAAAACCCCATTTTAAACATCATTTTTACTCATTATTCTATGTTTGTCACCCAGTGTCCGAATCACAAGGCAGTTCTTTTTTAATGGTTTGAGGGTCATTCTTGACTTTCTCTTTTGAAAATAACCAATGTGGCCAAAATAGGGTACATGAATTAAGAGTGTTATAACTTAACTGACTTTTAAAGCCATTAATGCTGACCTTTGAGACCTGGCTTTTTCTTTGGTCCCATCAGTCACTTTTGTAACCCCCCACTTTTGTAACATCTTTTGTAAGATGTGGATACAGTTTATATTACTTTGGACTATAGTGGTGGGAAGGGGGAAGGGGAGATGAATAAAGGAACCACCATATATTTTAGTTGTTGTATTTCATGGTGATTATAGCCATATTTAATTTGAAGGTACACATCTTTTCACCAGGAAATGGAAGCAAAATAACAAGAAAGCAAAATAAATAAAACTTTACAATTATATTAAAAAATTAAAAATAAAACGTGCAGGTGAACAAATGTTTGAATGTTAATATCTTTCTATATTTAGGTCATATTATTAGATATTACACTGGAACTTCAGAAGCAAATTATGTCTGAATTGGAAATTCTTTATAAGGTAATTTTATTTTTTTTTGGTTGTTCTACTGGTAAAACATGCCTATAGTAATTGGTTTATAGGTTTATAATTACTTTTGTCTCATTTTTGTTACAGTGTGATTCATCATATATCATAGGATTTTATGGGGCATTTTTTGTAGAAAACAGAATTTCAATATGTACAGAATTCATGGATGGTGAGTTTTCCCTTATACAATACTTTTAAAATGATTTTTGGAATATAGAATGCTTTAAAACTTCATTTTGGTCAAATACAATTAAAAAATAATTAAAATATGCTAATAATTACCTCCTTTCTAGTCTAAAATTATCTTAGTGTTAGGGGTTTCTGGTGCTAATTATTTATAGCTGAGCTATAATTTTAAGAATGTAACTTTCATTTACTTTTATTGAAAATTTAAATAGAACAGATTAAATGCTAGTCTAATTGGTGATTTGATATTTGATTCTTCTATGCAATCTGTCTTTACTTGTAAAAACAGATGTTCTGTTCTTTTAATGTTCCAATAGCCAAAACAGATTTTCTTTTAAAGAAATCTATTAACCTAATGTCCTGTGTCTTTCAGAAAGAAATCAGTTCTTAATTGCAAGATAAGAAATTGTTTTTCAACAGAGCTGTTTAGCCAAGATGTGTTTAGTTTTCTTTGGACATTAGCCCTTTCCTTTATTCTGTATTTTTCATTCATTCCTAGTTTGGTAGCTCTTTCTTGATCTGAATATTATGGTAGAACTTAAATCTGGGCTTCTTATGCAATGATGTCAACATTGTTGTTATATCCATTTTAAATACAAGCAGTCTTTAAATTTTACATATTCAGTTTTTTAGTATCTAGTCCATTAAAATGAAACTTTTAAAAGTATATGTAAGTTTCTTGAGAGAAGTCTCAGCATATTATCAAAACAATTAGTTCATGCCCAGCAAGACTTTTTAATGATCCAATGTTGATACCTTGACACTATGAGATATATAATGTGTGCTTAGTTATTGTAAATGTCGAGAATTAAAAAATTTTACAACCTATGGGTAGTATAACAGTTGTGGAGACTGACAGGGTAAGTGACTTCATAGAAGCATATGTTATAACTGTCATCATTTTTTTCTTTGAAGTCTTTAATTTTTCAGTCATATTAAAGTCTTTTTATTGAAATATTCAAGTATCATGAAATTCAACCTTTTAAAGTGTATAATTCAGTGGTTTTTTAACATGTTCACAAGGTTATGCAACTATCATTACTAATTCCAAAACATTTATTACCACCCCTAGAAAGAAACCCTCTCCCCATGTGGACTCACTCTCTTTCTCCATTTGGACTCATCCCTAGTCCTTCTTTCCTCTGTTACCTGGCAACCACTGGTTTACCTTCTGTCTCCATGGACATGTCATTTAAATGGAGTCCTACGATATGTGACCTTTTTGTCCGGCTTCTTTCACTTATTGTAATATTTTTAGGGTTCATCCATGAGTTAGCATGTATGAGAACTTAATTTCTTTTGTATCACTGAATAACATTTCATTATTGGCCATGCCACATTTTATTCTTTCATTAGTTGATGGGCATTTGGGATATTTCTATTTTTTGCATACTGCTGAATAGTACTACTCTGTACATTTGCATACAAGTTTTTATTTGGGCATATGTTTTTAATTCTCTTGTATATGTACTGAGAAGTAGAATTTCTAGTTCATATGGTAACTCTATGTTTCACTTTTTAAGGGACTGCCAAACTGTTCCATTCCCTTTTATACGGTTTTGCATTCACATCAGCACTGTACGTGTGTTCCAATTTCTCCATATCTTTGCCAAAACTTGTTATTATGTATCTTTTTTATTGTAGCCTGCTGGGTGTGAAATCTCCTGGTGGGTATCTCATTTTGTTTTTAATGTAGATTTCTGTAATGACTAATAGTGCTCAACATCTTTTCATGTGTTTATTGGTTATTTCTCTAATGACTAATGATGTTGACCATCTTTTCATATGCTTTTTGGTTATTTATATATCTTCTTTTGAGAAATGTGTATTCAAATTCTTTGTCTGTTTTTTACATGGGTTATTGAAGAGTTCTTTACATATTTCTAGTACTAGCTCTTATCAAATGGAGAATTTGCAAATATTTTCTCCTAGTCTGTGGGTTGTCTTTTCCCTTTTTAAAAAATTTTTTTTTATTTTGTTATTTATTTTTTTATTGTTAAATCATAGCTGTGTACATTAGTGCAATCCAGGGGTACAATGTGCTGGTTTCATATACCATCTGAAATATTCTCATCAAACTGTTCAATGTAGACTTCATGGCATTTTCTTAGTTATTATATGTAGACATTTGTATTCTGCCTTTAGAAAGTTTCGCCTGTACCTATTCTAGAGTGCACCGTAGGTGTGGCCCCACCCATTACCCTCCCTCTACCCTAACCTGCCTCCTCCCTTCCCCTTCCTTGGCCCTTTCCTCATACTCTTATGCTATAGTTGGGTTATAGCGTTCATGTGAAAGCTGTAATTTAGCTTCATAGTAGGGCTGAGTACATTGGATACTTTTTCTTCCATTCCTGAGATACTTTGCTAAGAAGAATATATTCCAGCTCCATCCATGTAAACATGAAAGAGGCAAAGTCTCCATCTTTCTTTAAGGCTGCATAATATTCCATGGTATACATGTACCACAATTTGCTAGTCCATTCGTGGGTCGATGGGCACTTGGGCTTCTTCCATGACTTAACAATTATGAATTGGGCTGCAATAAACATTCTGGTACAGATGTCTTTGTTATATTATGATTTTTGGTCTTCTGGGTATAAACCTAGTTAAGGAATTATAGGATCGAATGGCAGGTCTATTTTTAGGTCTCTAAAGCATTCTCCAAACATCCCCCCAGAAGGAATGTATTAGTGTGCATTCCCACCAGCAGTGTAGAAGTGTGCCCTTTTCTCCACATCCACACCAACATCTCTGGTTTTGGGATTTTGTTATGTGGGCTACTCTTACTGGGGTTAGGTGATATCTCAAAGTAGTTTTGATTTGCATTTCTCTGATGACGATGGATGATGAGCTTTTTTTCATGTGTTTGTAGATCATGCATCTGTCTTCTTTAGAGAAGTTTCTCTTCAAGTCCCTTGCCCACCCTGAAATGGGATCATGTGTTCTTTTCTTGCTAATACGTTTGAGTTTTCTGTGGATTCTGGTTATTAGACCTTTATCGGGGGTATAACCTGCAAATATTTTCTCCCATTCTGAGGGCTGTCTGCTTGCTTTACTTACTGTGTTCCTTGGCTGTGCAGAAGCTTTTTAGTTTGATCAGGTCCCAGTAGTGTATTTTTGATACTGCTTCAATTGCCTGGGGATTCCTCCTCATAAAATGTTGACCCAGGCCGATTCCTTCAAGAGTTTTCCCTGCACTTTATTCAAGTATTTTTATAGTTTCATGTCTTAAGTTTAAATCTTTTGTACAGTGAGAGTCTATCTTAGTTAATGGTGAAAGGTGTGGGTCTAGTTTCAATCTTCTGCAGGTTGCCAGCTAGTTCACCCAGCACCATTTGTTAAATAGGGAATCTTTTCCCCACTGAATGTTTTTAATTGACTTGTCAAAGATCAAATAACAGTAAGTAGCTAGATTCATCTCTTGGTTCTCTATTCTGTTCCAGACATCTACTTCTCTGTTTTTGTGCCAATACCATGCTGTTTTGATCACTATCGATTTGTAGTACAGTCTCAGATCTGGTAGCGTGATTCCTCCTGCTGTGTGTTTTATTGCTAAGTAATGTTTTGGCTATTCGAGGTTTTTTCTGATTCCATATAAAACGAAGTATTATTTTTTCAAGATCTTTAAAATATGACAATGGAGCTTTAATAGGAATTGCATTAAAATTATATATTGCTTTGGGTAGTATAGACATTTTAACAATGTTGATTCTTCCCAGCCATGAGCATGGTATGTTTTTCCATTTGTTAACATCTTCAGCTATTTCTTGTCTTAAAGTTTCATAGTTCTCTTTGTAGAGATCTTTCACGTCCTTTGTTACGTATACTCCCAAATATTTCATCTTCTTTGGCACTACTGTGAGAGGAATAGAGTCCTTGACTGTTTTTTCGGCTTGGTTATTGTTGGTATATATAAAGGCTACAGATTTATGGGTGTTGATTTTGTAGCCTGAGACATTGCTGTATTCCTTGATCACTTCTATAAGTTTTGTAGTGGAGTCCCTAGTGTTTTCCGGATATACGATCATATCATCTGCGAAGAGTGAAAGTTTGATCTCTTCTGACCCTCTGTGGATACCCTTGATCACCTTTTCTTCCCTAATTGCAATGGCTAAAACTTCCATTACAATGTTAAAGAGCAATAGAGACAGTGGGCAGCCTTGCCTGGTTCCTGATGTAAGTGGAAATGATTTCAATTTAACTCCATTCAATATGATATTGGCTGTGGGTTTGCTGTAGATGGCCTCTATTAGTTTAAGAAATGTCCCTTCTATACCAATTTTCTTAAGTGTTCTGATCATGAAGGGATGCTGGATATTATTAAAAGCTTTTTCTGCATCAATTGAAAGAATCATATGGTCCTTATTTTTTAGTTTGTTTATGTGCTGAATTACATTTATAGATTTACGTATATTGAAGCAGCCTTGAGACCCTGGGATAAATCCCACGTGGTCATGGTGTATAATTTTTTTGATGTGTTGTTGGATTCTATTTGTTAGGATCTTACTGAGTATTTTAGCATCAATATTCATTAGTGATATCGGTCTATAATTTTCTTTTCTTGTTGGGTCTTTCCCTGGTTTGGGGATCAAGGTGATGTTTGCTTCGTAGAATGTGTTGGGTCATATTCCTTCTTTTTTTATATTTTGGAAGAGGTTTAGTAATATAGGTACTAGTTCTTCTTTAAAGGTTTGGTAGAATTCTGACGTAAAGTCATCTGGTCCTGGGCTTTTCTTTTTAGGGAGATTTTGTATGGTTGATGCTATTTCAGAACTCGATATAGGCCTGTTCAACATTTCCACTTCATTCTGGCTAAGTCTTGGTAGGTGGCATACTTCCAGATATTGGTGGGTTTCTTTCAGATTTTCATATTTCTGAGAGTAGAGTTTCTTGTAGTATTCGTTAAGGATTTTTTGAATTTCTGAGAGGTCTGTTGTTATTTCATTGTTACCATTTCCGATTGATGAAATTAGAGATTTTACTCTTTTTTTCCTGGTTAGGTTGGCCAAAGGTTTATCTATTTTATTGATCTTTTCAAAAAACCTACTTTTGGATTTATTGATCTGTTGTATAATTCTTTTGTTTTCAATTTCATTTAATTGTGCTCTGATTTTGGTTATTTCTTTTCTTCTGCTGGGTTTGGGGTTGGAGTGTTCTTCCTTCTCCAGTTGCTTGAGTTGTCCCATTAAGTTATTAACTTCCTCTCTTTCTGTTTTCTTGAGGAAGGCTTGCAGTGCTATAAATTTCCCTCTTAGGACTGCCTTTGCAGTATCCCAGAGTTTCTGGTAATTCGTCTCTTGATTGTTGTTTTGTTCCAAAAATTTGGTGATTTCCTTCTTAATGTCGTCAATAACCCATCTATCCTTTAGCATAAGGTTGTTTAGCTTCCATGTTTTTGTATGGGTATGCAGGTTCCTGTTGTTATTGAGTTCAACTTTTATTCCATGATGGTCTGAGAAGGTGTGAGGAATAATTTCTATTTTTTTAAATTTGCTGAGGTTAGATTTGTGGCCTAGGATGTGGTCGATTTTGAGTATGTTCTGTGGGCTGATGTGAAGAATGTGTATTCAGTTTTGTTGGGATGAAATGTTCTGTAGATGTCTGTTAAGTCCAGATGTTGAATGGTTAAGTTTAAGTCTAAAATTTCCTTGCTTAGCTTCTTTTTGGAGGATCTATCCAGCACTGCTAAAGGGGTGTTAAAATCTCCAACTACTATACAACTGGAGGAAATCAAGTTTCTCATGTCTGTTAGAGTTTCTCTTATAAATTGAGGTGCGTTCTGGTTGGGTGCATAGATATTAATAATTGAAATCTCATCATATTGAGTATTACCTTTAACAAATATGAAGTGTCCATTCTTATCCTTCCTTATTTCGGGTGGTTTAAAGCCTATTGCATCTGGGAATAGGATTGCAACGCCTGCTTTTTTCTGCTTTCCATTTGCCTGGAGTATAGATGACCATCCCTTCACCTTGAGTCTATATTTGTCTTTTAATGTAAGATGTGATTCTTCTATGCAGCAGATATCTGGCTTGAGTGTTTGTATCCAGTCAGCCAATCTGTGCCTCTTTAGAGGACAATTTAAACCATTCACATTAATTGAGAATATGAAGAAGCCTTTCGAGAGTCCGGTGAACATTTTTAATCCTTTTGTGACTGTGGAAGTTGGAGTTTGATCAAAATTTTCTGGGTGGGTTTACTTTTGTGGTGGAGGATTACGCTGGTCTTTATGGAGGATAGGTCTGAGAATATCCTGGAGAGCTGGTTTAGTTATGGCAAATTTCTTCAACATGTGAATGTCATTGAAGTATTTAATTACTCCATCATAAATGAAACTCAGTTTAGCTGGGTATAGGATCCTGGGTTGAAAGTTATTTTGTTTTTGGAGATTAAAAGTCGATGACCATCCTGTTCTAGCTTGAAAGGTTTCAGCAGAGAGATCTGCAGTTATTCTAATATTCTTGCCCTTGTAGGTAATGGTTTTCTTTTGTCTGGCAGCTTTCAGAATTTTCTCCTTCATATTAACTTTAGTGAAATGGATTATGATGTGTCTGGGGGATGTCTTATTTGGGTTGAGTCGTGGTGGAGTTCTGAAACTGTCTGCTATCTGAATTTCAGAATCTCTTGGCATGTCTGGAAAGTTCTCCTTCATAATCTCATGGAGAAGAGACTCTGTGCCTTGTGAAGCCACTTCATCACTGTCGGGGAATATTGGTTTTCTTTGAATTATCCCAGAGCTCTCTGAAAGAGTGATTTGTTTTTGCCCTCCATTTCTCTTCCTCCTTGAGAGTTTGGGAGCGTTCAAAAGCTTTGTCTTCAAAGTCAGAAATCCTTTCTTCTGCTTGCTCCATTCTGTTACTGAGGGATTCTACTGTGTTTCTCAGATCTTTGAGGGCTGCAACTTCTTGTCTCTATGTGTCAAAATCTTTGGTCATTTGGTCTTTGAATTTGTTGAATTCTTGAGATATCTTTTGGGTCACTGCTTGGAATTCTAATTCAGTCTTATTTGCTATCCAGATCCTGAGTTTGATTTCTGACATCTCAGCTATTTGTTTGTGCATGGGATTTTGTGCTGTGTCTGCCCCATTGATCCTTGGGGGAGCTGATTTACTCTGATTATTCATATTGCCAGAGTTTTTCTGTTGATTTTGCCTCATGATTGTTTTTCACCATTGCCTCTGGCCGTCCTCGAGTTGAGGAGGTGTCTCTCCCAGATTAGACCCCAGCGGGATCACTCTATTGTTGCTCGATCTTTGTGTGGAATGACCCTGTGTAGTTCCTCTAGGGCTACCCCAGGCAGGGAGTTCTGGTTGTGGAAGCAGCTCCGGAGTGTGGCACACCCAGATCCAGCAACAGGGTGGGAGGTGATGCGCATGGTTCTGGGAGTGCCAGGTGCTCAGTGACTTTGGCACAGAGAGCCCAAGGCTCCAGCAGTCTCTGACTGAGGGAAGGGCTCTGCGCAGAGGCAGGGAGGGCTCCGGAGGGCACGCAGCTAGCAGATTCCCTGTCCAGACCAGTGGGCCTGTGTGGAGGCAGGGAGGGTACAGGATGGAGGACGCAGGGTTGTGCGGCTGGTCAGGGTATGCCGAGGCCCGGTGGGGTCAGGTCGCAGGTCGGGGTTCGCCCTGCAGCTCTTGTGGACGTCTGGGCGGTGCCAAGCCCAGGAGTTTGAGGTTGCTATGAGCTGTGATGCTATGGCACTCTACCCAGGGCAATAGCCCCAGGCTCTAGAGTGCCAAAACCAGTCTCACTCTGCCCCTGAGGGTAAAGGCTGTAAGGCAGCTCAGTCCCTGCCTTTAGGCTGCTCTGTCACTAAGTTACTAGCTCCCGCCCGATCCTTACTCTGCAACCCTGAGGGCGGAGCTTGCCCGGGCAGTTCTCTCACAATGGTTCCCTGCGGCCCGCAGCTGAACACTATTAGCTCCGTCCGCTCAGCGGCTCAGTCTGGGGCCCTAGGCAATACCCAAAGTTCTCCACACCCCTACTCAAGCTCTCCCCAAGGCAGTTCAACTGAGTGCCAAGTCCAAAAACCCCAGAACAGTTCGCAGGTAAGGCCTTTACGGTTTGCAGCCTCACTGCTGCTTGTACTTACGGCTGCCGGCAGGATTAGGTCTAATGAACACACGCAACCACTTGCCAGTTTTCCACTGTTTTTGTCCTCCTCTTGGGGGTACAGAAGTTTCTTGCTGACTCCCTGTATCCTCAAAGGGATGACCACAGGCAGATCCCACCAGCCAGAGATGCAGGGAAGGTGTTACTCGGCTGCCATCTTGCTCCACCTCCCACTTTTTTTTTTTTAAGATGAGGTGTTACTGTGTTGCACAGGCTGATCTTGAACTCCTGGTCTCAAGTGGTCCTGCTTGAGCCTCCTAAATACCTGGGACTATAGGTGTAGAACACTGTACTCATCTTGCCTTTTCACTTTCTTGTTCATGTCCTTTGAAAATCAAAAGTTTTTAGATGTGATGAAATTCCATTTATGTGAATTTTTTTTTTTTAGTTGCTTATGCTTTAGGGGGTCACATGAAAGAAACGTGTCTAATCCAAAAGGTCACAAAAATTTGCACCCACTTCTGGAGTTTTATAACAGTTTTAGCTTTGTCCATTTTTTGAATTAATTTTTCTTATGGCATGAGATTTGGGTCCATATTCATTCATTTTGCATGTGGATATCTTTATATCCTAGCACCATTTATTACAAAGATTATCTTTCTCCTCTGAATTGTTTTGTTATCTTTGTTGAAAATTAATTGATCATAAAATGTATTTCTGTACTTTTAACTCTGTTCCATCAATCTAATTATCTATCCTTATACTAGTATAAGTATACCCTGTATTACTTGTACTTGATTACTGTAGATTATTGTAATTTTATTATCATTTTTGAAATTGAGAAGTGTGAGTCCTCTAACTTTGTTCTTTTTTTTTTTTTTCTTGAGACAGAATGTGGCTATGTCACCTGTGGTAGAGTACTGTGATGTTGCAGCTCACAGCAACCTCAAACTCCTGTCTCAGCTTCCCAAGTTGCTAGCACTACAGGCACCCGCCACTATGCCTGTCTGTTTTGGGGTTGTAGTTGTCATTGTTGTTTGGCAGGCTCAGGCTGGGTTCAAACCCACCAGCTCTGGTGTATGTGGCTGGTGCCCAAGCCGCTGAGCTACAGGCGCCGAGCCTAACTTTGTTTTTTTGGTTTTTTCAGGGGTTTTTTGTGATTTTTTTGGCTGGGGCTGGGTTTGAACCCGCCACCTCCAGCATATGGGACCGGCGCCCTACTCCTTGAGCCACAGGTACTGCCCAACTTTGTTTTTTTTTTTAAGATTGTTTTGGGTATTATGAGTTCCTTGCATTTGCATTTCAATTTTAGAATCCAAGCAGAAGAATTTTGGATTTTAAAATTAAAATTGAGCTTTACTCCAAACAGTTACAAGTGGGATTTTGATTGGGATTGCAGTGAATTTGTAAATCAATTTAGGAAGTACTACTGTCTTAACAGTATTAATCTTCCACTTCGTGAAGACAGATATCTTTCAACTTAGATAGGTCTTCGTTATTTTTTTTTTTATAGTTTTTACTGGACAGATTCTGCAATTATTTGTTAAATTTATTTCTACTTTTTTATCATTTTGGATTGTTCACTGCCAATGTATAGAACTATATCAATCTTATATCTTTTAACTTTCCTGAATTCAATTTATAACTGAAATAGTTGTTTTCTGGATTCCTTATGTTGTTCTATGCCTTAGATGTCTTCTGCAGATTAAGGCAGTTTTACTTCTTCCTTTCTAATCTGGATCCCTTTTATTTCTTTTTATTGCTTAATTACTCTAGCTAGAACTTACAGTACAATGTTGAATAAAAGTGGTGAGAGCATACATCATTCTCTTGCTCCTAATATTAGAGGGAATGTTTTGAGTTTTTTCCCATTAAATATCATGTTAACAGTGGATGTGGGGTAGTTGTCCTTCAGCAGGTTGAAGAAATTCCCATCTATATCTGGTTTATTGAGTATTTTAATCATGAAAGGTTATTACATTTTGTTAAATACCTTTTTTGTCTTTATTGAAATTTTGTGGTTTTGATCTTTTGGTCTATTAATATGGAGTATTATATTAGTATTTTTGCAAGGCGAACTCGTTTTATAATCCTGGAATTATTCCACAGGGTCAGGATGTATAATCTTTTTTCTATGTTACTGCATTCAGTTTGTTATTTATTTTTTTTTTTGAGGATTTTTGTATCTATATTCATGAGGGATATTGGTCTTTAGTTTTCTTGTAATGTCGTTATCTGATTTAGTGTTAGGATAATTCTGGGTTTATAGAATGAGTTTTGAAGTGTTGCCTCCTCGCATGTTTTTTTTTTTTTTTTATTGTTGGGGATTCATTGAGGGTACAATAAGCCAGGTTACACTGATTGCAAATGTTAGGTAAAGAGGGCTTGCAATCATGTCTTGCCCCCATAAAGTGTGACACACACCAAGGCCCCACCCACCTCCCTCCTTCCCTCTTTCTGTTTCCCCCCCATAAACATAATTGTCATTAATTGTCCTCATATCAAAATTGAGTACATAGGATTATGCTTCTCCCTTCTTGTGATGCTTTACTAAGAATAATGTCTTCCACGTCCATCCAGGTTAATATGAAGGATGTAAAGTCTCCATTTTTTTTAATGGCTGAACAGTATTCCATGGTATACATATACCACAGCTTGTTAATCCATTCCTGGGTTGGTGGGCATTTAGGCTGTTTCCACATTTTGGCGATTGTAAATTGAGCTGCAATAAACAGTCTAGTACAAGTGTCCTTATGATAAAAGGATTTCTTTCCTTCTGGGTAGATGCCCAGTAATGGGATTGCAGGATCAAATGGGAGGTCTAGCTTGAGTGCTTTGAGGTTTCTCCATACTTCCTTCCAGAAAGGTTGTACTAGTTTGCAGTCCAACCAGCAGTGTAAAAGTGTTCCCTTCTCTCCACATCCACGCCAGCATCTGCAGTTTTGAGATTTTGTGATGTGGGCCATTCTCACTGGGGTTAGATGATACCTCAGGGTTGTTTTGATTTGCATTTCTCTAATATATAGAGATGATGAACATTTTCTCATGTGTTTGTTAGCCATTCATCTGTCGTCTTTAGAGAAAGTTCTATTCATGTCTCTTGCCCATTGATATAAGGGATTGTTGGCTTTTTTCATGTGGATTAGTTTGAGTTCTCTATGGAGCCTAGTTATCAAGCTTTTGTCTGATTGAAAATATGCAAATATCCTTTCCAATTGTGTAGGTTGTCTCTTTGCTTTGGTTATTGTCTCCTTAGCTGTACAGAAGCTTTTCAGTTTAATGAAGTCCCATTTGTTTATTTTTGTTGTTGTTGCAATTGCCATGGCAGTCTTCTTCATGAAGTCTTTCCCCAGGCCAATATCTTCCAGTGTTTTTCCTATGCTTTCTTGGAGGATTTTTATTGTTTCATGCCTTAAATTTAAGTCCTTTATCCATCTTGAATCAATTTTTGTGAGTGGGGAAAGGTGTGGGTCCAGTTTCAGTCTTTTACATGTAGACATCCACTTCTCCCAGCACCATTTATTGAATAGGGAGTCTTTCCCCCAAGGTATGTTCTTGTTTGGTTTATCAAAGATTAGGTGGTTGTAAAATGTTAGTTTCATTTCTTGGTGTTCAATTCGATTCCAAGTGTCTATGTCTCTGTTTTTGTGACAGTACCATGCTGTCTTGAGCACTATGGCTTTGTAGTACAGACTAAAATCTGGTATGCTGATGCCCCCAGCTTTATTTTTGTTACAGAGAACTGCCTTAGCTATACAGGGTTTTTTCCGGTTCCATACAAAACACAGAATCATTTTTTCCAAATCTTGAAAGAACGATGTTGGTATTTTGATAGGAATGGCATTGAATAGGTAGATTGCTTTGGGAAGTATAGACATTTTAACAATGTTGATTCTTCCCATCCATGAGCATGGTATGTTCTTCCATTTGTTAATATCCTCTGCTATTTCCTTTCTGAGGATTTCATACTTTTCTTTATGGAGGTCCTTCACCTCCTTCGTTAGGTATATTCCTAGGTATTTCATTCTCTTTGAAACTATGGTGAAGGGAGTTGTGTCCTTAATTAGCTTCTCATCTTGACTGTTATTGGTGTACACAAAGGCTACTGACTTGTGGACATTGATTTTATATCCTGAAACATTACTGTATTTTTTGATGACTTCTAGGAGTCTTGTGGTTGAGTCTTTGGGGTTCTCTAAGTATAAGATCATGTCGTCAGCAAAGAGGGAGAGTTTGACTTCCTCTGTTCCCATTTGGATTCCCTTTATTTCCTTGTCTTGCCTAATTGTATTGGCTAGAACTTCCAGCACTACGTTGAATAGTAAAGGTGACAGAGGACAACCTTGTCTGGTTCCAGTTCTAAGAGGAAAAGCTTTCAGTTTTACTCCATTCAGTAAAATATTGGCTGTGGGTTTCTCATAGATAGCTTCAATCAGTTTTAGAAATGTGCCACCTATGCCTATACTCTTCAGTGTTCTAATTAGAAAAGGATGCTGGATTTTATCAAATGCTTTTTCTGCATCTATTGAGAGGATCATGTGATCTTTATTTTTGCCTCTGTTAATATGGTGGATAACGTTTATAGACTTGCGTATGTTAAACCAGCCTTGCATCCCTGGGATGAAGCCTACTTGATCATGATGAATGACTTTTTTGATGATAAGCTGTAATCTATTGGCTAGGATTTTGTTGAGAATTTTTGCGTCTATGTTCATGAGTCAGATTGGTCTGAAATTCTCCTTTTTGTTTGGGTCTTTTCCTGGTTTTGGTATCAGGGTGATGTTTGCTTCATAGAATGTGTTGGGAAAGATTCCTTCTTCCTCAATTTTTTGGAATAATTTCTGCAGTACAGGAATAAGCTCTTCCTTGAAGGTTTGATAGAATTCTAGAGTGAAGCCATCTGGACCAGGGTATTTTTTGGTTGGAAGCTTTTTTATTGTTTCTTTGATCTCAGTGCTTGAAATTGGTCTGTTCAGGAGCTCTATTTCTTCCTGGCTGAGTCTAGGGAGAGGGTGTGATTCCAAATATTGATCCATTTCTTTCACATTGTCAAATTTCTGGGCATAGAGTTTCTGGTAGTATTCAGAGATGATCTCTTGTATCTCTGTGGGATCAGTTGTTATTTCCCCTTCATCATTTCTGATTGAGGTTACTAGAGATTTTACTTTTCTATTCCTCGTTAGTCTGGCCAATGGTTTATCTATTTTATTTATTTTTTCAAAAAACCAACTCCTTGTTTCATTAATTTTCTGAATGATTCTTTTGTTTTCAATTTCATTGATCTCTGATTTGATTTTGGATATTTCTTTTCTTCTACTGAGTTTAGGCTTAGATTGTTCTTCTTTTTCCAATTCCATAAGATCTCTTGTGAGATTGTTGATGTGCTCTCTTTCAGTTTTTCGAATGTAGGCATCTAAAGCGATGAATTTTCCTCTCAAAACTGCTTTTGCAGTATCCCAGAGGTTTTGGTAGCTTGTGTCTTCATTGTTGTTATGCTCAAGGAAGTTAATGATTTCCTGTTTTATTTCTTCCTTCACCCATCTGTTATTCAACAGAAGATTGTTTAATTTCCATGCCTTTGGGTGGGGTCGAGTATTTTTGTTAGAGTTGAGTTCCACTTTTAGTGCCTTATGGTCTGAGAAGATACAAGGTAAAATTTCAATTCTTTTGATTCTGTTGATATTTGTTTTGTGTCCCAGGATATGATCAATTTTGGAGAATGTTCCATGGGGTGATGAGAAGAATGTATATTCTTTATCTTTGGGATGGAGCGTTCTATATGCGTCTATCAAGCACAGTTGTTCTAGGGTCTCATTTAAATCTCTTATATGTTTCTTTAATTTCTGTTTAGAGGATCTGTCCAGCTCTGTAAGAGGAGTGTTAAGGTCCCCTGTTATTATGGTATTATCAGATATCATATTGCTCAGACTGAGTAAGGTCTGTTTCAAGAATCTGGGAGCATTTAAATTGGGTACATAGATATTTAGAATTGAAATGTCTTCTTGTTGTAGTTTTCCCTTGACCAATATAAAGTGACCATCTTTGTCTTTTTTGACTTTAGTTGCTTTAAATCCACATGTATCTGAAAATAAGATTGCAATTCCTCTTTTCTTCTGAATTCCATTTGCCTGAAAAATTGTCTTCCAACCCTTGACTCGGAGCTTTAATTTGTCTTTTGAAGCCAGGTGTGTTTCTTGCAGACAGCAAATGGATGGCGTGTGTTTTTTAGTCCAGTCAACCAATCTATGTCTCTTCAGTGGGGAATTCAAGCCATTAACATTTATTGAGATAATTGATAAGTGTGGTAGTATTCTGTTCGTCTTATTTTGTGAGAGTCCATTGCTTAGTTTTATCTTTTGCATCAGTGTGGAGGTTAGGTTCTGTCCTTTAATTTCTGAGTTCTTACTTTGCTGCTGATCCATTGTGGTGGTCAGTGTGCAGAACAGGTTGAAGTATTTCCTGTAGAGCTGTTCTTGTTGTGGCGAATTTCCTCAATGTTTGTATATCCGTAAATGATTTGATTTCTCCGTCAATTTTGAAGCTTAGCCGGGTACAGAATTCTGGGCTGGAAATTGTTCTGTTTAAGTAGATTAAAGGTAGATGACCATTGTCTTCTTGCTTGGAAAGTTTCATTAGAGAAGTCTGCGGTCACTCTGATGGATTTGCCCCTGTAGGTCACCTGGTGCTTACTCCTGGCAGCTTGCAGAATCTTTTCTTTTGTCTTGACTTTGGACAGGTTCATCACAATGTGTCTTGGAGAAGCTCGGTTAGAGTTGAGGCGACCTGGGGTCCGATATCCCTCTGAAAGCAGTGTGTCAGAATGTTTGGTGATATTTGGGAAATTTTCTTTTATAATATTCTCTAGTATGGCTTCCATTCCTCTGGGGCATTCTTCTTCCCCTTCTGGAATTCCTATAACTCGTATGTTGGAACGCTTCATAAAGTCCCATAATTCTGACAGTGAACGTTCTGCTTTCTCTCTCTTCTTTTCTGCCTCTTTTACTATCTGAGTTATCTCAAGAACTTTGTCTTCTACCTCTGAAATTCTTTCTTCTGCATGGTCTAACCTGTTGTTGATACTTTGCATTGCATCTTTAAGTTCCCTGATTGACTGTTTCATTTCCTTCAGCTCTGCTATATCCTTTTTATATTCTTCATATCGTTCATCTCTGATTTGATTCTGTTTTTGGATTTCCTTTTGGTTATTTTCCACTTTATTAGCAGTTTCCTTCATTGTTTCCATCATTTCTTTCATTGTTTTCAACATGTGTATTCTAAATTCCCTTTCTGTCATTCCTAACATTTCTGTATAGGTGGAATCCTCTGCAGTAGCTACCTCATGGTCCCTTGGCGGGGTTGTTCTGGACTGGTTCTTCATGTTTCCTGGAGTTTTCTGCTGATTCTTCCTCATCGGTGATTTGTTTAATCTGTTTCCTTGCCCTAATTTTCCTTTCACTTCCTCTTGCTCTTTAAGTTCTCGTGCCTGTGGACTGAGGGTTACAGGACCAGAAGGGTGAGAAGGTTGAAGAGCAAAAAAGGGATGAAAGAAAGGAGGACCGAGTGGTAAGAAAAAAAAAGAGAGAAAAATAGAGAAAGGAGAGGGGGTGGGTAAAAGGGATATTGACAAAAAGAAGAGAGGCACAGAAAGAGGGAGACAGAGCAATATAGGTCTACAGTAGGGTAGTTTGATACAACCTTAAAAAAAATACCGCCTTCTGGGGGTGCCCAGTTGGGTGGTTCCCTTGAGGTCAGCAGCTCTTTGGTAACCTGATCAAACACAGTACCCCACCTCCACCAAGTAGAGAGGAAAGACAAAAATGCTATAAATCAAACCAAAACAAGCAAACAGAAAACTTTACAGGATAAAATTGGCTGGAAAAACCAAATAATAGCGGTGGAATCACTGACAAAAATGAAGTTCTAATTATTGAAATAGGCAGCAATGGGAAATTATAATTAAACTAGAAAAATTGAGAAAGAAAAAGGATCTGTATGGAAAAGGTTGAACTTAAAAAACAAAAAAACCATCCACAGCATCAAAATAAACAAAAAAAAGAACCAAACCAAAAAAAGAAACAAACAAACAATAAAAACACAACCAAAAATAAAGCAGTATGTATATGTTATTGAATATTGTCTTGGCAACATGTGGTCTTCTGGGGTATGAGATTTTAATCACAGTTCTGATACGACTGGAGGCTGCTAGTTTCTCAAACCCCAGCAGGTAGACACCCTAAATCTCTCTTCAGCCCACTTAAAAGGCACTTTGAACTTGTTCACTTACTGAGCAGAAGCTTTCTCATTGAAGTGCTTGTCGCTGGAATCACTGCTGAAGTGGCTATCCACTTACCCTGTGTGTCAAAACTGGTCTCCCTCTGCCCTTGAGGGTTAGGGCTGGAAGGCGGCTCAGACCCCGCCCTTAGGCTACTTGGTCGCTGGGTTACCAGCTCCCATCCAATTCCAGCTCTTCGACCCTGAGGGCGGAGCTTGCCAGGGCAGATCGCTCACAATGTCTGCCTGTGACCCAGAGCCAAACACTATTAGCTCCGTCTGGCTCAGCGGCTCAGACTGGGGCCCTAGACAAAGGCCAAAGTTCTCCGCACTCCCGCTCAGGCTCTCCCCAAGGCAGTTCAGCTGAGTGCCAAGTCCAAAGACACCAAAACAGTTCACAGGTAAGGCCTTTCTGGTTTGCAGTCTCGCTGCTACTGAACTTACAGTTGCGGGCGGGTTTAGACGGATTGAACACACGCGACCACTTGCCGGTTTTCCACTGTTTTAGTCCTCCTCTTGGGGTCCAGAAGTCTCTCGCTGACTCCCTGTATCCTCTCAGGGGTGATGATAGGCAGATCCCACCAGCCAGAGATGTCTGGAGTCCTATCTCTCCAGACTCATGGTGCCCAGATGGAAGGAAGCTGTTACTTGGCTGCCATCTTGCTCCGCCTCCTCCTCGCATGTTTTTAAAAGGAATTTGTGAAAGACTGAATGTTAAGACTGAATGTTAAGTTTAAGTTTTTAAAACAATTTTATGGAAGCATGCAAGGAATAGTATTCAAATCAGAGCAATTGGGATATTCATCACTTTGAATATTAATCATTTCTTTGTGTTAGCAGCATTTCAGTTCCATTTCTGTGTTTATTTTAAAATACACACAAATTATTGTCAACTGTAGTTTCTCTGTCGTGGTACTGAACAGTAGTTCTTATTCTTCCCATCTATGTTTTTGTACCTATTAACCAACCCTTCTTTTCCCCTCATCTGCTACCTTCCCTAGCCTTTGCTCCCCATCATTCTCTTCTCTTTCTCCGTAATATCAATTTATTATTAGCTCCCACATATGGGAGTTAAAACATGAGATATTTGTCTTTCTGTGCCTTACTTATTTCTCTTAACATAATGCCCTCTAGTTCCATCCATATTGTAGCAAATGACAGAATTTCATTCTTTTTTATGGCTGAATAATATTCTGTTGTGCATGTATACTACATTTTCTTCATGCATTCAGCCATTGATGGATCCTTAGGTTGATTCTGTATCTCAACTATTGTGAATAGTGCTGCGATAATCATGGGAGGGAGTGTTGATAGCTCTTTGATTTACTGATTTCCCTTCTTTCGGATATATACCCAGCAGTAGGATTGCTGAATCATATGGTAATTCTATTTCTAGTTTTTTAAGGAACCTTCATGTTGTTTTCCATAGTTGCTGTACTAACTTACATTCTTACGAACAATGTATGAGCATTCCCCTTTCTCTGCATCTTAACCAGAGTCCATTATTTTTTATCTTATCGATAAAAGCCATTTTAACTGAGTTAAGATGTATCTCACTGTGGTTCTGATTTCCATTTCCCTGATTAGTGATGCTGAGCATTTTTTCAAATACTAATGTTAAATCTTTAAACATTGGTAGAATTTACCAATGAAGCCAGCTGATCCTGGAGTTTTTTTTTTGTGTGTGTGATTAATGTTTTTTAAAAATTGTGATATAATGCACGTAACAAAAATTTACCATGTTAATCATAGTTAAGTATATGGTTTAACAGCACTAAGTACATGAACGTTGTTGTGCAACCATCACCACCCACCTTCTTCAGAACTCTATTCTAGCTATAAATTTCCCTTTATGCACTGCTTTAGCTGAGTCCTATAAGTTTTGTAGGTTGTATTTTTATTTTCATACATTTTAAAGTATTTTTTAAATGCCTATTTATTTTCATAGAGATGGGAATTTGGTCTTTTGCCCAGGCTGGAGAACAATGACATCATCATAACCTCATTGTAAGTGATCTACCCAGTTCAGCCTCTCAAGTAGGTAGAACTGCAGGTGTATGCCACCATGCCAAGCTAATTTTTAATTTTTTTTGTTGTTTAGAGAGAAGGTCTTATGAGATATGCAGTCCCTGGGTTATGAATGAGATAGGTTCTGTAGGTTTGTTCTTTAGTTGGACGTATACATACACTAATACAGGTACATTTAACCATTACCTGTTATAACGGCCTTCATTTGTAAGTGCAAGTCATATGTCAGTCAGATGTTTGTGACTCAGGAAGTGTAATAGCCTACATTTGTAAGTGAAAGTTGTATATAAGTCAGATGTTTGTAACTTGGGGACTGAGTGTGTTGCCCAGACTGGTCTCCAATTTCTGGCCTGCAATGATTCTCCAGCTTTAGCTTTCTAAGTAGCTAGCATTATAGGCACTAGCCACTGTTCTTAGTTTATTTCAATGCATTTTCTATTTTTCCAAAAGGAAATCCCTTGTAATTTCTTTTTGATTCACTTTTATTTAGAGGTGTGAATTTTTCAAATTTCCTTCTGTCGTTAATTTCTAAGATTCAACTGTGTTTGAAGAACATACTTTGCATGATTTCAGTCTTTTTACATTTATTGAGACTTGTTTTATGGCCTGACAAGTCATGTATCCTAGAGAATATTCCATATGTACTTAAGAAGTACGTATTCTACTGTTGTTGGGTGGAGTGTTCTTTAGATGTCTTAAGTCCAGTTGGTTTATAATGCTCTTCAAATATTTTCTTTGCTTTTTTTTAGAGAAAAACCATTTATTACTTATAGAGAAAGAATAACTTAAAAGGTGTGGATTTATTTTTTTTCTTGAATTAATTATTGATTGATTTTTATTCTTTTTTTAACTTAATTTTTATTGAATTATAACTATATAACTATACATTTATGTGATACAATGTGATGATTTGATATACAATGTGGAATTTTTAAACTAATTAACATAACCATCACCTGACTTACTTATTTTTGTGGTATGACATTTATAACATATTGTTAGTTGTTTTGAAATATAGGCTTACATTGTACACATTAGAGGAGTTCCCACAAAATACCCTACCTCCACTTACCCTCTTCCCTCCCTTTCCCTCCCTCCTCTCTGCTCTTTCTTTCTGGACTATCTTTATATTTTATAATTCGTATGAATGTGTAAGTGTTTACATATTGGTTTCATAATAGTATTGAGTACATTGGATACTTTTTTCCCCATTCTGGAGATACTTTAGTAAGAAGAATATGTTCCGGCTCCATCCAGATAAACATAAAAGATGTAAAGTCTTCCTCTTTTTATGGCTGCATAGTATTCCGTGGGATACATGTACCACAATTTGTTTATCCATTCATGGGTTGATGGACATTTAGGCTGCTTCCAATGATTTGGCTATTGTGAATTGGGCTGCAATGAACATTTTGGTACAGATATCTTTGTTATAAAATGATTTTTGTTCATCTTGGTAGATACCTAGTAATGATATTGCAGGATGAAATGGTGGGTCAACTTTTGGTTCCTTGAGAATTCTCCGTATTTCTTTCCAAAAAGGCTGTATTAGTTTGTAGTCCCACCAGCAGCGTAGAAGTAAATGTTCCTTTCTCTCCACATCCACGCCAGCATCTTTGGTTTGGGATTTTATGATAGTAGGCTAATCTTACAGGAGTTAGGTGATACTTCAAAGTGGTTTTGATTTGCATTTCTCTGATGATTAAAAGATGATGAAGATTCTTTCATGTGTTTGTAGGCAATGTGCTTGTCATCTTCAGAGAAGTTTCTGTTCAAATCTCTTGGGCACAAAGAAATGGAGTTGTTTGTTCTTCTCGTATGGACTAGTTTGAGTCCTCTGTGGATTCTAGTTATCAGACCCATGCAGGAAACATAACCTGCAAAAGTCTATTCCCATTCTGAAGGCTGTCCATTTGCTTTACTTACAGTGCCCTTAGCTGTGCAGAAGCTTTTTAGCTTTATCAGATCCTAGTAGTGTATTTTTGTTGTTGCTTCAATTGCCAGGCAAGTCTTCCTCATAAAATATTTTCCCAGGCTGATATCTTCAAGCGCTTTTTCTGCACTCTCTTCTAGTATTTTTATAGTTTCATGTCTTATTTTTAAATCTTTTATCTAGTGAGAATCAACTTTTGTTATTGGTGAAAGGTGCGGGTACAGTTTCAATGTTCTACATGTCACTAGCCAGTTCTCCCAGCAACATTTGTTAAATTTGTGATCTTTCCCCCAATGTATGTTTTTGTTAGGCTTATCAAAGATCAAATGATGATATGTGCTTGGGTTCTTCTCTATGTTCTCCATTCTGTTCCATATATCCTACATCTCTGTTTTTGTGCCAGTATCATACTGTTTTGTTCACTATAAATTTATAGTATAATCTGAAGTCTGGTAACGTGATGTCTCCTGATTTGTTTTTATTTATAAGTAATGTATTGGCTATTTGAGATTTTTTTTCTGATTCTATATAAAACAAAATACTATTTTTTCAAGCTCTTTAAAGTATGACATTGGTGCTTTGGTAGGGATTGCATTAAATCTGTAGATTGCTTTGGGTAGTATGGACATTTTAACAATGTTGATTCTTCCCAGCCGTGAGGGTGGTATGTTTTTCCATTTGTTAACATCTTCCGCTATTTCTTTTCTCAGGGTTTCATAGTTCTCATTATAGAGAGCTTTCACTTCCTTTGTTAGATAAATTCCCAGGTATTTTATCTCTTTGGCACTGCTGTAAAAGGGGTAGAGTCCTTGACTATATTTTCAGCTTGACTATTGTTGGCATATGTAAAAGCTACTGATTTCTAAACATTGATTTTGTATCCTGAGACACTGCTGTATTCCTTGATCACTTTTAAGAGCTTTGTAGTTGAATCCCTGGGGTTTTCTAGGTATAAGACCATGTTATCCATGAAGAGTGAGCGTTTGACCTCTTCTGACCCTATTCGAATACCCTTGATCCCTTCTCTTGCCTGATTGCCGTGGCTATTTTATTTATGTGATGTATTGTATTTATAGATTTACATATGTTGAACCAACCTTATAATCCTGGGATAAAGTCAGCTTGATTGTGGTGTATAAATTTTTTGATGTGTCATTGAATTCTGTTTGCTAGGATCTTACTGAATATTTTTGCATCGATATTCAGTAATGATATTGGTTGATAGTTTTCTTTCTTTTTGGGGTCCTTTCCTGGTTTGAGGATCAGGGTGATATGTGCTTCATAAATGTGTTCAGGAGGAGGCTTTCTTTTTCTATGTTTTCAAAAAGGTTATGTAATATAGGTACTAGTTCTTCTTTGAAGGTTTGGTAGAATTCTGGTGTGAAGCCATCTGGTCCCAGACTTTTCTTTTTTGGGAGCTTTTGTATAATTGATGCTATTTCAGTGCTTAATATAGGTCTATTCAAAATTTCTAAGTCTTTCTGGTTGAGTCTAGGAAGGTGGCATGCTTCTAGGTATGGTCCATTTCCTCCAGATTTTCATATTTCTGAGAATAGAGTTTTCTATAGTAATCATTGAGGGTTTTTTTTTTCTGTGTTATTTGTTATTTCTCCTTTATAAAGGTTCTGATTGACGTTATTAGAGAGTTTACTTTTCTGTTTCTGCTTAGGCTAGCCAAAGGTTTATCAATTTTATTAATCTTTTCAAAGAACCAACTTTTTGTTTTGTTGATATTCTGAATGATTCCTTTGCTATCAATTTCATTTAATTCTGGTCTAATTTTGATTATTTCTTTTCTTCTGGGTTTGGGGTTGAATTGTTCTAATGCTATAGATTTCCACCTTAGGACTGCCTTTGTAGTATGCCACAGGTAATGATAATTTGTGTCTTCATTATCATTTTGTTCTAAAAATTAGATGATTTTCTTCTTTATCTCATTTTCCCCCCAGCTGTTATTCACCCAGGTGTTATTCACCCTAAGGTTATTTAGTTTCTATGACTTTGTTTGAGTATGAAGATTTCTCTTGCTGTTAAATTCAATGTTTATTCTGTGATGGTCCAAGAAGATACAAGGAATAATTTCTGTTCTTCTAAATTTGTTGATATTAGCCTTGTGTCCCAATATATGATTAATTTTGGAGGATTATCTGTGGGCTGATGAGAAGAATGTGTTTTCAGTTTTATTAGGATGAAATGTTCTGTGGTGTCCCTTAAGTCCATTTGTTCTAGGGTCAAATGTAAGTCTATTATTACTTTGTTTAGTTTCTCCTTGGAGGATCTATCCTGACCTGACAAAGGGTGTTAAAATCTCCAACTACTTTTTTTTTGAGACAGAGTCTCACTATGTCACCCTTGGTAGAGTGCTATGGCATTATAGCTTACAGCAACCTCAAACTCTTGGGCTTAAGTGATTCTCTTGCCTCAGCCTCCCAAGTAGCTGGGACTACAGGTGCCCGACACAACGCCTGGCTATTTTTTGTTGCAGTTGTCATTGTTGTTTAGCTGGCCCGGGCTGGGTTTGAACCCGCCACCCTCAGTGTATGTGGCTGGCACTGTAACCACTGTACTACAGGTGCCAAGCCAAAAAAATCTCCAACTATTATAGTGCAGGGCAATATCAGTGTTCATGTCAGTTAGGGTTTGCTTTATAAATTGAGGAGCATTTACGTTGGCTGCATAAATGTTAATTATTGAAATCTCTTCATGTTGAGTGTTCCTCTTGACAAATATGTGGTGTTCGTCCTTATCTTTCCTTATTTTTGTTGGTTTAAATCCTATTGTGTCTGCAAATAAAATTGCACCCCCCACCCTGCTCGGCACCCATAGCACAGTGGTTACAGTGCCAGCCACATACACCAAAGTTGGGTTCGAACCCAGCCTTGGCCAGCTAAAACAACAATGAGAATTGCAACAAAAAACAGGTGGGCGTTGTGACAGGCACCTGTAGTCCCAGCTACTTGGGAGGCTGAGGCAAGAGAATCGCTTAAGCTATTACGCCTATGGGTTTCAGGTTGCTGTGAGCTGTAATGCCACAGCACTCTACTGAGGGCACCATAGTGGGGCTCTGACTCAAAAAAGAAAAAGAAAATTGCAGCCCCTGCTATTTTCTGATTTCCATTACCTGTATTATAGATGTCTGTCCCTCCATCCTGAGTCTTTTTATTATCCTATATGGTAAGATGAGTCATTTGGAAGATAACAGATACCTGGCCTGAGGTGTTGTATCCAGTCAGCCAACCTATGCCTCTTTAGAGAAGAATTTTAGCCATTCACATAGATTGAGAGAATTGATAGGTGTGGTTGTGTTTTGGCTGTCATGTTTTTCAAAGGTCCAGTGCATATTTTTAATCTTTTCACCATTGAGGAACTTAGGTTTTGTTTGATAAATGTTGGGTGAGTTTATGTTGGTGGTAGACCATTGTGCTTGTCATTATGGAAAACGAGTCCAATTATTTCCTGGGGAACTGGTTTAGTTATGGTAAATTTCCTCAATATGTGTATGTCAGTAAAGTATTTGATTTCTCCATCAAATACTGAATTTCATTTGAAACTGGATACAAGGTCCTGGGCTGACAGTTCTTTTGTTTTAGGGGATTGAAGGTCAGTGACTATCCTCTTCTGGTTTGAAAACTTTTGGCTGAAAGATCTGCAGTTACCCTGTTTCCCCGAAAATAAGACAGTATCTCACATTAATTTTTGCTCTCAAAGATGCGCTAGGTCTTATTTTCAGGGGATGTCTTATTTTTCCTTGAAGAATACGGTGCACATTTATTGTTAAATGAAAATAAAGGAAATTTATTACCTATATATGGTACAGTAGTACGGTAGTTGTCAACACAAACCAGACAAACTGTGAATTCTACCTCAGTCATCATGAGGGCGGCCACGAGCATCAGGCAGTGTCACCAGAGACACCAGCATTCACCACCTTTGCTGTGTCCCATCCGCTGTGATCCTCCCGTGCTTCTACACGCATCTGCAAAAGTCCCCTCCTCTCTCTCGCCCCGCGCTCACGGCTCACTCCCACCTCTGCTCCGCCTTCACACAGCAGTGACATCAGGACTCTGCGTAACATCACTGGTTGCTAGACACCAGTTAGGGCGGCCCTAGCAACCAGTTTACAGTAAATTAATTTTCATTGCGAGACAGAGCCTGGGGGGCCTTATTTTCGGGGGAATGCCTTATATTTCACCCAGAAGGAAACCTGTAAGTAGGTCTTATTTTCAGAGGATGTTTTATTTTCGGGGAAACACAGTATTCTAATATTTCTCCCTTTGTAGGTAATGCTTTTCTTATGTCTGGTTGCTTGTACAATTTTCTCCTTTACATTGATTTTGGCAGTGTTAAGTACAATGTGTCTAGGACATGATTTATTTGGATTGAGTCTTGATGGGGTTCTGAAAGTGTCTGCTATCTGAATTCCGGTATTTTTTGCAATGCTTGCAATTCTCGTCTGTAATATCTTGGAGTAGATAGAGCATCTGTGCCTTTAGGACTATCCTCTTCTCCTTCAGTAATTTCTGTAAGTCAGATGTTTGGTCTTTTGGAATAATCCCACAACTCTCTCAAGGAATGATGTGTTCTTGCTTTCCATTTGTCTGCCTTTTTGAGTTCTTGGGATCGTTCAGAAGCCTTGTCTTCTATTTCAGAGATCCTTTCTTCTGCCTGCTTAACTCTGTTACTGAGGAATTGTACTATATTTTGAAGCTCCTTGAATAACTTTTTCATTTTCTTTAGCTCTGCTATCTCTTTTCTCATTGTGTCCATATCCTTGATAATCTTGTCTTCAGATTCGTTACTTTCTTGAGACAACTTTTGAACAACTCTTTCGATTTCTATTTCCATGTTTTCTTCCATTCTATTCATATTATTTGCCATCCATACTCTGAATTCTATTTCTGATAATTCAGCCATTTGTCTATGAATGGCATCTTCTGTTGTATGTCCTTTGTCATTCCTTGGGGGAGTTGATGATCTACTCTGGTTATTCATGTTGCCAGAGTTCTTCCGCTGGTTCCGCTCCATGAGTATTTTCCAGTTTGGCTAGTAAAACTGAGAGGGTGAGATTAGATTGGGCCCTATAAAGTGGAGTTAACCATCCCTTTACCAATGAGCTGGGGCTGGTGATTTTGACTTTTCCCCTACATATTACAAAGGTCCCTTTCAGAACTGCAGCCAGAGACTCTGAGGATTGCTTGGTGTGATAGTGCAAGCTGGCTCTGTCTTGTAGTCAGCCAGCCTCTAGCCAATCCTGAGTTGTGGCTTTAGGTTGAAATCTCAGCTAGGGAGAGATATAAGCAACTGTGACACCCCTACCACCACCACCAGCAATAGCTAGAGGAGGAGAATCAGTCCCTCCTGCTACAAAACAACCACTGCTCAACCTTGAAGGGTCCCCAGGTAGACAGCCCAGGTCAAGAGTTGTAATCTCATTGTGCTGGGCAATACCATCACTACTCAGTAGGGGGAGTTCAAAGTGTCTCCAGTGACCTGATAGTAGGGATCTATCCTACTCAGGAAGGCAGTTCCTTCCTGAATACCTGAGGGCCTAGAGTCTGATTTGCTCTGGTGAGCATTGGGGTCAGGAAGGTGCACCCTGCCAAAGAATCAGTCCAGAGGTATCAGCACCTCCCATACCCCTACCCCACGCATCTCTGCCAGAGTGAGAAACAGAGTCAGGGAGGTACGCCCTGTCAGAGTCAGAGGGAGGCACTACCTCCTTCCCTGTTGCACTGTCCCACTGGCAACCCCGAGGGGTCTAAGTCCAGTTTCCTCTTGTGAGCAATGGGATCAGAGAAGTGAGACCACATTCAGACCAGAGGCATCAGCATTTCCAGCTGCAGCCACACACTGTACTGGCACGCCTCTCTCTCCCTGGCTGTCAGCACCTCACCCCCATGTCCACCACCACTGGCAGCCCTGAGGGGCTCAAGTCCGGTTCCCTCCAGTGAGCAACAGAATCAGGGAAGTGCACCTCCAAATTCAGACCAGAGGCATCAGCGCCTCACTCCACCTTTGGGCACGTTTATCCTTCCCACTCAGTGAGTGCCTCACCCCCACACACAGTGCCACCAGCAACCCTGAGGGGCTGAAGCCCCATTCCCTCAGTGAGCAGTGGTCTCAGGAGAGTACACCTCCAATGCTCTGACATGTCTCTTTCTCCCATGTGTCCCTCTCTTCCCGCGCCTCCCAACTTCCACTGGAGTCACTGTTTCTGTACTTCTATCCAGTGGCCCACACAATGCCCAGGCCTCTCATGGAATTGCCAGATACTCTGGGCTATGCAGGAGGCAGGCCTTCAGTCTGCCAGGTGAGGGGAGAAGGGTAGTCTGGGAATTCAGAATAACAGGGCAAATATTTGTTCAATTTTATGCTGGTCAGTATGATGCCTAGGCTCATGAGTGGGACCTCCCTGGAGAAGGAGCCTCAGTGTTTAACAGTTTCCCATGGCATAACATATGAAGTCTTTTGTTCCCTGCTCTCCTGTGGGATAAAATATGAGGTCTTTTGTTCCCTGCTCGCTTGCAGAGAGCACGGGTGAGCCTCTCCCTGATGGGAGGGGTCTCTTGTCCTCTTGGTGATAGGCTTTGTACCTGGTATTTGTTTTCTTGGAGTCACAGCTTGCCTTTGCAGAGATGATGTGTGCTTATCTATCTTCTTTCTTAGCTCATTTCCCCACTTTCAGCTTCATTGAGTCCATTCTGTCCATTCTTTTCTCCCTCTGGACAGGAGCCTCTGTTGAAAGCTGCCTCTAGTTGGCCATCTTGCCTGATCTAGAAAGCTCAGTATTTTATTTTCCAATTAATATATCCATTTTTGAAAATGAAGTATTGAAATATCCAACTAATCTTTTTGACTTGTCTATTTCTCCCTTAAATTTTTTAATTTTATGCTTCTTATATTTTGGCATTCTGTTATTAGGTGCACATATGTTTATATTTGTTATATTTTCATGGTGAATGACTCTTTTGTCTTGAGAAAATGTCTTTTTCTCTGATAATATTTACCTAAAAGTTTGTTTTGTCTACTGCCACTCCACTTCCCTGTTGATTACTATTTGCCTGTTTATTGTCTATCTATTTGGATCTGTAAGTCTAAAATGCTTCTTTGCAGATGGAATATAGTTGGGTAGTTTTAAAAATCAATTCTGTGGATCTCTCTTTTAATTAGAGTGCCTTAATTATTAACATTTAAGATAATTAATAATAAGGTAAGATTGATGTCTGCTGCTTTACTATTTTTATCTCTAAATCATACCTTTTCTTATGTTCTTCTGTTATTAATTTTGTGTTAAATAGATATTTTCTGATATACATTTAAATTTCCTTTTGGTTTCTTTTGCTTTTTTTTTTTTAGTTATATTCTTTGTGGTTGCCTCAGGGATTATGATTAACTTCTTAACTTAAAATAATTTAGTTCAAATTAATGTCAACTTTATTTTAGTACTGTACAAAAAAAAACTTTGTTTCTGGCTAGGTGTGGTGGCTCATCCCTATAATCTTAGCACTCTGGGAGGCTAAGGTGGGACGATCTCTTGTGGTCAGGAGTTCGAGACCAGCCTGAGCAGATGACCTTATCTCTACTAAAAATAGAAAAATTAGCTGAGTGTGGTGGTAGGTGCCTACAGGCCCAACTACTTGGGAGAATGCAGTGAGGGTGGGTGGGGGGGGACTCCTGTTTGAGCCTACGAGTTTGAGGTTGCTGTGAGCTAGGCTGAGACCATGGCCCTCTAGCCTGGGCAATAGAGCAAGACTGTTTCAAAAAAAAAAACCAACCAAATGTTATTTCTGTGTAGTGCCATTCCTTCCCATCTCTTTTCTGCTGTTCTTGTCATAACAAGTTACATTCTTTTTTTTTTTTTTTGTAGAGACAGAGTTTCACTTTATTGCCCTCGGTAGAGTGCCGTGGCATCACACAGCTCATAGCAACTCCTGGACTTAGGCGATTCTCTTGCCTCAGCCTCCCGAGCAGCTGGGACTACAGGCGCCCGCCACAACGCCCGGCTATTTTTTTTTGTTGCAGTTTGGCCGGGCTGGGTTTGAACCCTCCACCCTCGGTATATGGGGCCGGCGCCCTGCTCACTGAGCCACAGGCGCTGCCCTGCAAGTTACATTCTTATACATTATGTGTGTAGCACAGATTTATAATTATTACTTTATGGAGTTGTCTTTTGTATCAGTTATGAAAACAAAAAAGATATAAAGATACATATATCCAATATTTTATTTTTACCCATGCAGTTACCTTTACCAGTGCTCTTCATTTTTTCATGTGGATTTCAGTTAACATCTTATAATTTCTATTTGAAGTTCCTTCAGTCTGGTAGATTCCATTTTATTTCTTGTAGGAGATGTTAGCTAGTGATTAATTCTCAGTAATCTGGGATAAATTGCCCAGTTTATCTGGAAATACCTTAATTTCTTCTTCAAGTTTGTAGAATAGTTTTGCTAAATATAGAATTTTTTAATGGTGTTTTCCTTTTAAGGTTGGATATGTCATATCAGTGCCTCTGACCTCTGTGATTTTTGATAAGAAAAGAGCTATTGATCTTTTTTTTTTTTTTTTGTAGAGACAGAGTCTCACTTTATGGCCCTCGGTAGAGTGCCGTGGCATCACACAGCTCACAGCAACCTCCAACTCCTGGGCTTAAGCAATTCTCTTGCCTCAGCCTCCCGAGTAGCTGGGACTACAGGCGCCCGCCACAACGCCCAGCTATTTTTTGGTTGCAGTTCAGCTGGGGCCGGGTTTGAACCTGCCACCCTTGGTATATCGGCCGGCGCCTTACCGACTGAGCCACAGGTGCCGCCCCAAGAGCTATTGATCTTTTTAGGATTCCTTATAATTGATACATGACTTCTCTGGCTCTTTTTAAGATTTTCATTTTTCTTTTTTTTTTTTGACTGGGCTCAATGACTCACATCTTTAATCTTAGTGCTTTGGGAGGCCAGGCAGGAGGTTTCTTGAGGCTAGGAGTTCCAGTTTAGCCTGAAAAAGAACAAGATCCTGTCTTTACAAAAAATAGAAAAGTGAGCTGAGTATCATGGCAGTTGCCTACAGTTCAAGCTAATCAGGAAGCTGAGGCAGGAGAATTACTTAAGCCTAGGAGTTTGAGGTATGATGATGCCGCTGCACTCCAGTTGGGCAACAGAACAAGATTCTATCTCAAGAAAAAAAAAAAAAAAAAGTTGTTTTGGTTTTTTTTGGGTTTTGGCAATGGATAGTTTTATAATGATGTATCAAAGTATAGGTCTTTTGGGCGGCGCCTGTGGCTCAGTGAGTAGGGCGCCGGCCCCATATGCCGAGGGTGGCGGGTTCGGACCCAGCCCCGGCCAAACGGCAACAAAAAAATAGCTGGGCGTTGTGGCGGGCGCCTGTAGTCCCAGCTGCTCGGGAGGCTGAGGCAAGAGAATCGCGTAAGCCCAAGAGTTAGAGGTTGCTGTGAGCTGTGTGACGCCACAGCACTCTACCGAGGGTGGTACAGTGAGACTCTGTCTCTACAAAAAAAAGAAAATATGTGTATATATATATGTCTTTTTTAGTTTATCGTATATGGAGTTTATTGAGCTACTTGGATTAACTTTTAAAAATATGGCTCAGCGCCTGTGGCTCAAGCGGCTAAGGCACCAGCCACATACACCTGAGCTGGCAGGTTCGAATCCAGCCCAGGTCCGCCAAATAACAATGATGGCTGTAACCAAAAAATAGCTGGGCGTTGTGGCGGGCGCCTGTAGTTTCAGCTACTTGGGAGGAAGAGACAGGAGAATTGCTTGAGCCCAGGAGTTGGAGGTTGCTGTGAGCTGTGATGTCACAGCACTCTACCCAGGGCGACAGCTTGAGGCTCTGTCTCCCCCTACCAAGAAAAAACTTTAAAAATAAAATCTATGAAGGTTTTATACATTATTTCCTCAAATGTTTTTTCCATCTCTTTTTTTCTTTCTTTCCAGTCTCCCAATCTGCTTATGCTAGCATGCATGATGGTATTCCATAGGTCTCTGAGAATGTGTTCATTTTTCTTCATTTTCTTTTCCTTCTCTTTGTTGGACTGGATAATTTCAATTGACCTGTCTTCGTGTCCTTTGATTCTCTCTCCTGCTTTCTCAAATATACTGTTGATCCTTTCTTAAATATACTTTTGTTTCTTCCTTTTTCATTTCAGTTATTGTACTTTTCAACTCCAGAATTTCTGTTCAGTTACGTATGATTTGTCTCTTTATTGATACCTTCTATTTGGAAAGGAAGAATTATTGTATGTTCCTTTAGTTCTTTAGGAATAATTTCCTTTAGTTACTTGGACATGATAGTTGGAGGGTGCTACGTAGTATTCTGTTGATATACTGCTGAACACACAATATGAAGTAAAACTACATACCACCCCCCGACTGCCTTTCCTCCCTCCTCCTCCCATTGCAATCAAACTTAGTGGCAACTTTTCTCCCAAACCGTAGTGCTCTTTTTTAGTGTAGATTCTCATTATCTATTTCAGTTTTATCTCATATTAGTCATTTATTTCCAAATATTTTTGAATACTTTCTTCAGATTCTGTTCTAAACCTGGGGATATAGTAGTGAAGATGACTTAATCTCTATTTTCATGGGACTTACAATCTAGAGGGAGACACAGACAACAAACAAACAATACACTGTCATAGAGGGATAAGTCTAATTATAACATGAAGCAGGGTAGATAATGACTAATATGGCAATAGATAGGGTGGACAGGGATGGGCTTTTTTGCATAAGAGACGTTTTAGTAGAGACTTTAATGTCAGTGAGTTAGCTCAGGGAAGGTCATGGGAAGATCTTTAAAGCAAAGGGGGTATCAAGTATAAATGCTCCAATGTGTATGCAAGCTTGGTGTAATCAGACCTAAAAAGAAGGCCAGTATGGCTAGAGAGTAATGATGAGAGGACCTAGAGCCTGGCAGAGGTCAGAGAAGGAGGCAGAAACTAGCTGGTATAGGCCTTTTAGATTGTAGTAAGGAGTTTGGGTTTCAGTCTGAATTTATTAGCATCAGGACGCCTTTAGAAAGTTTTACATAGAGGAATGATATGGTACATCATTTCATAAGTCAAAACTAAATCTACTCAGAAACACCAAATAGAGAGTATGTATGTATGTAGATTTCCCACCATGGGAGTAAATTGTTTCCCAAAAACCCATATTGCAAAGGAAGTAAGGATTCTTCATATTTTCAACTAAGAGAGCTTCTCCTGAAATTTTTGTTTGTGCTTATGAATTTCGAAATTGTTAATAATCATGGTCATTTTAAGGAAATTTGGGGGACTAATATGAATACATTGATTCTCATTCATTCACTAACATATTTGCATTTATCCTGCACACAAGATTCCACTTTATATTTTAGATCCTGTGTTAGGATAAGCACAGACCTCACCTTGTGAGTCCTTTTGGCTCAATTACAAGAAGATGCTGGGCCTAATTTATCAATAGAAACATGTAGTTATTTAGTAATGGGCACAAGTTTTTGCTAATCCATTTGCATTCTTCCTCTTGGTCGCCATTGTGGATAGTGACATGCATTGAAGTGACTGGTCAGGGATAGTCTGTGACCAGGAAATATAGCAAAGTGAGTCAACAGAGCAAACCAGGGACCTGGGAGTCATAAGCAAAAAGTTGAATACCCACATCGCAACGAATATTAAACTGTGTCATTGTATCATAGTAATATCACGTTGTAGTAAGATTTTTTTAACTATAAGAAGTTTACATGTGATTCTCAAGCCATGTGATTTTATGAGGAAACCTTTTAGAACTTTTTTTTTTTTTTTTTTGAGGCAGAGTCTCACTATGTCTATGCCTCGGTAGAGTACCATTGGTATCACAACTCACAACAACCTCAAACTCTTGGGCTTGAGCAGTTATCTTGCCTCAGCCTCCCAAGTAGCTGGGACTACAGGTGCCCACCACAACACCCAGCTATTTTTTTTGTTGTAGTTGTCATTGTTGTTTATCTGGCCCAGGCCGGGTTCGAACCCTCCAGCCCTGGTGTATGTGGCTGGCACCCTAACACTGAGCTACAGGCGCTGAGCCACCCTTTTAGATCTTTGCAGCTCTGGAATTTCAAAGGCTGAGATCTTCTCTGAGCTCTGCCATCAACTGACTCACAGCCGTGGCTAGAACACTCACATCTCTCAGACTTAGTTTTCCCAGCTATCAAAGCAGGTCATTATACTGATCATTAATGTCCCTTCTGCACTAAATGTTTGTGATTTAGAAAGTCTAAGAATGGCCTTTTTTGCATAGACCTGTAGGATACAATTGATAGTAAAACCATATAAAAAGTAAACCAAACCCTCCCTGCCACTTATAGCCTGATCAGAGTTACTATTGTATTACAGAAAGAGAAGGCATCAAGCCATTTGCTTCATAAAGGATTGGTCCAATAAGTTGCATTTGTCAGTCTTCCAGCTACCACCATGTAAAGTTTGATCCTCGTTCATCCTGGCAATTCATCTGAAAGATCAATGAGAACATGAAATGTTTTTCTGCTGTATTTTCACTTTTATTGCGTCCATAATAAAAATGCTATTTTAGTAGATAAGGATGGTTCAGTTCATTGCCGAAGTGTCTTTTTTAAAAGTTACCTTTCCAGTAGCACCCAGAACCAAAGTGTAAAGTTTAGTCATACTATGGTTTCTCAGCTTCTTGTCAGAATCTGGAAACCACAAGCAAAAGTTTTCTAAGAGTGCTTATTTTCCTCTGTCCGCCCTAACTCATATAAATACAAAACCAGTAGATTCATTTATGCTATTTTTTAGAGGGAAGAATAATTTAAAATTTCTGTGATAGGTGGCACCTGTGGCTCAGTGAGTAGGGCGCCAGCCCCACATACCGTGGGTGGCAGATTCAAACCCGGCCCCGCCCAAACTGCAACAAAAAATAGCCGGGCATTGTGGTGGGTGCCTGTGGTCCCAGCTACTCGGGAGGCTGAGGCAGGAGAATCGCGTAAGCCCAAGAGCTGAAGGTTGCTGTGAGCTGTGACGCTACCGAGGGCACAGAGTTGAGACTCCGTCTCTAAAAAAAAAAATAAAAAATAATAAAATAAAATAAAATTTCTGTGATATTCAGCCTTAGGAAAACTTAATGTATAAAGATTCAAATTTGCAAAATAGACTTGCCTGCATTTCAAAAGAATTACATGCTCCATGTTAGTACTTTATGAGGCATATTTAAAAATCTTCCAGTAGTAAAGTGATAAATAGGAATTTTTAGCCTCTGATAGGAAAGCAAAACTTCTCAAATATTCTGGATATGTTTTAGAACTGAAAGACTTGAATTTGATTCTTAAAAAAGGTTATTACACATTGTTAAAATAATTCTTATATAATCATATCATTAATGAGTGCAGTAGTGGGTTTTTGGATATATTCCTGAAATTTTTATATTACTTGCCTAATATTAAAAATTTATCAAGCATACTGAAATTTATCCTTCCAAATGAATATTGGTTTCTTTAGAATAGTCAGCTAGGGAATCTCAGTTATTTCAGCAACAGTGATGTTGATGTGAAGGCTTTGGGGTCCTTTTTTTGAAACCGCTTCAGAGCAACTATTCCTATCTGGTGAAATTTACTGTTATTTTCACATATTCATTTATTCATCTGACAGATACTTATTAAACATTTACTATCTGTTATGCCATTTTCTAGAGTGATGAAAATTAAAAAACATGGCTTTTACCTTTTCTTTTTTTTCTTTTTTGTGACAGAGTCTCACTATGTCACCGTGGGTAGAGTGTCGTGGTGTCACAGCTCACAGCAACCTCTAACTCTTGGGCTTAAGCGATTCTCTTGCCTCAGCCTCCCAGGTAGCTGGGACTACAGGCACCCGCCACAACACCCGGCTGTTTTTGTTGTTGTTGTTGCAGTTGTGGTTGTTTAGCAGGCCCAGGCCAGGGGCGAACCTGCCACCCTCGTTGCATGTGGCTGGCGCTGTAACCACTGTGCTACAGGTGCTAAGCCGTGGCTTTTGCCTTTATTGCTTATAGTTTAGTTTTGAAAACTGCCTTAAAAGCTAGATTTGGTACAGGTGAAGGATGTTAGTGAGTACCCTTTTAATGAAAAGTAAGTTGTGATATAAAAAGATTGATTTTATTTTTTACTTTATAAAGTGGTTTTCAAAGTAGAATCAAAGAATTTCTAAAAAAAATTTTGGCCTAAGATATGTCTTTGCAATAGACTGATTGCTTGTCTTGGTACGTAATCTAAAGACTAACATTGGTTTTTAGATAAATGTTAAACATTGCTGTTTTCACTTTACTAGTTTTTAATGTATGTTTGGAACATTATATCCACCAGCTTTTGTTTGGTTAATATGAAAAATGTAAAAGTGTCCTGGTTTACATGTGAGGAAACTGGGAAACAAGGCAGACACCTTAATGCAGCAGTTCTCAGCCTGTGGGTCGCAACACACAGGAACTGTATTAAAGGCTCGCGGCATTTGGAAGGTTGAGAACCACTGCTTTAATGGGATTATCATACTGATATTTATAATTTTATGTATGTATTTAAGTGTACATAAAGTACAGATTCTTAAGCCTTTCTTTGACTAGTTTCCTACAGCATTTTCATGTATATATGTATATGTACTTGGGAAGAAAATGAAAGTATCCAGTTATACTTCATCTGGAAGTATTATTATATCATAAAATTTGACCAAAATCCAGTTGTATTCTATAAATCCAATACATAAATGTAAGAAGAGAAAAACAGATTCTCACAATGAATATACAGAGGAGGAAACCCATGCCCTAGTTTGTTGGTTTCATTTGTAAGAACAGAATATGTTTATTTTTACAGGGGGATCTTTGGATGTATATAGAAAAATTCCAGAGCATGTCCTTGGAAGAATTGCAGTAGCAGTAAGTATATGGCTTTAATGATAGGAAATTTGGGTGATTTAATCATTCTAAGAAAGCCTATTTTATATCCTCAGGATTTTGTTTTCCTTTTTCTTCAATCCCAGTGGCTCCCAGGACCTTCTTAACTTCTTCTGCTTTTATCATTTCTGTCCTTTGTTCTTTTCATAGCCCAACCCACAGTAACAACATAGCCGTGTGCCATTCAACGTGTTCCAGTTTCACATATTTGTGAGGACCTTAGTGCTCTTGTAAAACAATAGAATTTCCAAGTTCTTCAAAAAGAAAGCTGCTTTTTTGGACATTTTATGGTTATATGGGTATGATTAGAAAATATCTGAAAAGTCTAAGTTATTAAAATAGTCTATGAGACAATGCGTAAAGATTTTTACAGATTTTTTATGTTCTTCCAATTTTTTTTTATCAACTGCACCTGGGAATTTATTGTCTTTGTGATTAATTGTAGTTTCTCTATATTACTGTGTTTCCTTTATTCACTAATAAACTGATAAAATATGTCAACTAAACTAACATTAATATATAAATTCCAGATTTCAATTTTGGAATAATGGAAGCTAAGCAATGTCTGGGAGAAATCATGGGGTAGTGAAATAGTAAACAATTGCTAAACTAAAGGCACTCTGATAACTTCAGTGGCGTGATGCAGAACAAAGTGATCATACCATGTACCATTTAATTAAATGGCTGATTTTTCGCATTCATTATACATCAAACTGACAACTCAAATCCTTTAATCCAACATGAACACTTATTTAGTCTTAGTTCATTGTAATTCACAGCTTTCCTTTTTTCTTTCTAATTATTAGTGTGAACTGCCCAGGGTGATGAGAACTTTCTTTTCTGATGGTATTGCTGCTAAGTAGCTTCTAATCTACATGCGTAGGTAGATTAGTTTGGTATGAAATTTGAGTACTTAAATCACTATTATAGATGAAAATAAAAATGTTTCATTTCCTCTTCTGATCTCAGGAGGGAGTGACTGCTTTGTGGCTTTTGGCAGTTTTCGGCTCTAAAAGTTTAATAACATGTATGATAAAGGGCAAAAAAAGGCAAGGATACCAATTGAAAAGAGAAAAGTATATGCATGTTCTATACACTCAATTATCTATCGAACTTGAAAAAATAGAAATCTGCCTTCTTCAGTAGAGAAGCATGTTCTTCCTGGACTTCATAAATCTTACTTTCCTCTTGTGTAGGACATCTATACAAGGCCACTGGTCTTTTCAATTCTATTGGAGTGGGGAAACTGAAGTGAAAGGAGTCAGCAGAAAAGATAAAATTCACCTTCAAGTACAGGGCTTGCCTATTAGATGATTGAAAATATGGCACACATTATTTTAGTGAAAGGCATTGAAATAAGTGGCAATCCAAAGTATTGTCTATATTTGCCCTTACAGTTTTAAAAATTAGAGTAGTTTTTATTTTCTAAAATGTCTAATTTCTCCAGGTTTTATGGCTCATCAGGTCATAGTAATGGCTGCAGTAGAAGAAATGCTTTTGATAATTTTGTTCTTTATCTGCTACTTTTTTATAAATTCTACTTGAGCCTACGTTTACATGATGCCTCCAAAGTGTATTTTTTATGTGTAATCTGAGTAGGCTACAAATTTATCCTTTTTGCAGCTGACAAATACCAGATTGGCACATGGCTAATGCCTGAACTGGGAGGACTATTCCAGCCAAAATAAGATTAGCTGATTGGTGGACTATCAGTCATGGTTTCTAAAACAAATGTTCCCCCAGACTGATTGGGTTCTCACTGTCCGTGTTATCTCTCTTTTGGTGTTCTGAAGATGGCATCGACTTTTTCCCCTTGAGTTCCCTTGGTGAGAACAAGAAAACACATGGGTGCATTTATTAAATCAAAGAAACAGAATTAAGTAGAGAAGGGAGGTAGGTGTATATTGAATACTTCCTGTGCCAATCACTGTTACATGCGTTCTGTACAAGTACTATGTCATTTAGTCTTTACAGCAACCTTGTAAAGTTTGGATTATGGAACATATTTTATCAATATGCAAGATGGGGTTTAGAAAAGTTAAATATCAGTAACTTTCCCAGAGTTGTCATCTAATTAATACTATTTGAACACAGAAAGACCTCTTGTTCTGTTTACTCCGCTTTCCTAAGAGAATGAGGGAAAGATGGAGGAGTGATAGTGAAAAATAGGTTAAAAAGATGTATGGATGAGCATATCATGGAGCAACAGATACAGTTGCTTCAGATTCTTTTCATGTCTCAGAATCACATATATGCCAGGCATCATCATGCTTGTAGTCCCAGAGCTTTGGGAGGCTGAGATGGGAGGCTTGTTTGAGTCTAGGAGTTCAAGTCTAGCCTGGGCAACATAGAGATCCCATCTTTACAAAAAAAATTTTTTTTAATTAGCTGGGATGGTGATGCAGCCTGTAGTTGCAGTTACTTGGGACACTGATGCAGAAGGATCCCCTGAACCCAGGAATTGGAGGCTGCAGTGAGCTGTGATTGCTCCACTATTCTCCACCCTGGGCAGCACAGCAAGATCCTGTTTCTTAAAAAAAAAACAATTCCATCTAGCATCACCATCCTTTCCCAAATTAACTTAACTTTAGCTTCTTGATTTTAATAATCTGGTATGCAAGGCAGGTCCATAAATCTAAGCTTCATTACAGTATAGACCCTGCCAAACTCTGTGATAGGCTATTCAAGTATTGTCTTATAGTATATACGGCAAAAGAGCTTCCCCCCCCAAAGAAATTCATATAAACTATCTGATTTCAGCCTTCCAGCAAGCTTAATAATTTTTATCCACATTCTGCCTTTCCCTGCCACCTAACACATTTTATTTTTCCTCTCATTTCTGAAGCAGGGACACTGTACTGTATTTTGAGTGCTAATGTTGATTGAAGTTGTCCCTGAAAGGATGTGCACTTGACATATCAAGGAATGAGTGATTGACAATAGATATAAGTACTTTTAGTGTCAAGGCTTTGTCAAGTCATTGCTGTGAAAGCTCGCGTACTGAATACCAATAATATCCTCTAGGTTTTCAATGGACAGATTTCTAGCTTCCTCTGTACACTGATACTTAATGCTTCTAAAGGAAAATTGTCTTATTTTGACAAAGTTGGAGGAATAATGTTTTCTTTTTGAGACTCTAATAAAATTTATAATTTTAGCAAATATCACCAAGTCAGCATTTCTTTTGCTTTCTTTTCTACTTGACACTCTGAGTATGTTAGATTGCCTTCCCCTGTATGTTTCTGATTATTCATTTTGTGTGGAACCGATTTTTAGTGGTGAGCTATCTTTGAAGTAAAGGTTTTAGATATGCAACTAAGCTTCTAAGTTGAGCAGAAAAGATGATTACTTCTATGCTAAATAAGATGACCCCCCTCTTACTACTCAAAGAGAAAATTGTTTTCATTATGGATGTAATTTTTATAAGCATTAAAAGAAATTTTTTTTTCTTTCATTTTGTGCTGAAGTTACTATTAATATTTTGATTTTTTTTTTTTTTTTACTGCCTGCCTGGAATACATGTGTTTATTATAATGACAGTTATTCTAAACTCTTGAAGAAATTGTTTGTTGTAAAAATTTATTCTGGGGCCAGGCACCGTGGCTCATGCCTATAATCCTAGCACTCTGGGAGGCCAGTACCGGTGAATTGCTTGAGCTCAGGAGTTCAAAACCAGTCTGAGCAAAAGCAAGACCTGGTCACTACTCAAAATAGAAATACTAGTTGGGTGTCTGGTGGGCACCTGTAGTCCCCGCTACTCAGGAGAGTAAGGTAGGAGGATCTTAGCACAAGAGACTTAGGTTGCGGTGAGCTATGATGCCATGGCATTCAACCCCAGGGTAAAAGAGTAAGATTCTGTCTCAAAAACAAAATAATAATAAAATAAAATAAAAAATTCAAATCTGATTCACATGTTTGTATTTCCTCATTTCATTTCCTTGGCCTGGCCTTTCAGGTATCCCCAGATACCCTTGTCCATGTGACTCGCACACATACATGCTTGGCACTAGACACACTGGCTTGAGAGGTTCATCTCTATACGCTTTGTTCTTCCTAGCCCAGTCTTTAAAAAAAATAAAAAAAAAAACAAACTTGTTTTTGAAACTTTCTACTTTTAAATTATTTTAAATTGAACTGAAAAGTTGTAAGGATAATAATACAAAGAATTTCCACACATGCATCATCTGTATTTCTCATTTGTTGTTAATAGTTTACCACTTTTGGTTAAAAGTCTATATGCATATTTTTTCTTGAAAACATTTAAGAATAAGTTATAGACATCATGGCCTTTACCCAAAAATACTTTAGGTGTCTGTTTCCTAACAACAGGGATGTTCTCTTTTCTTATGTAATCACTGTATAATGATTAAAATCAGGAAACTAGTATTAGATTTTATTCAGCAGCCCTTATTCAGATTTTGCCAGCTGTCCAATACCCTTTATTGACCAGCAGAAAACAAATTTCTGGCCCAGCATCCAGACTAAGATTAGTATTATACATTTCATTTGGTTGTCATCATCTCTCTAGTGTCTCAGCCTTTCTTTGACTTTCATGAATTGGATTTTATTTTTCTTTTTGAGACAGAGTTTCATGCTGTTGTCCCAGGCTAGAGTGCTGTAGTATCAGCCTAGCTCATGGCAACCTCAAACTCCTGGGTTTAGCTGATCCTCCTGCCTCAGGCTCCTGAGTAGCTGGGACTACAGGCACCTGCCACAATACTGGCTAATTTTTTTTGTTTTTTAGTACAGACAGTGTCTCATTCTTACTCAAGATGATCTTGAACTCCTGAGTTCGGGTGATCTACCAACCTCGACTTCCCAGGGTGCTAGGATTACAAGCATGAGCCACTATGCCCAGCCTATGAACGGGATATTTTTGAAGAGTACACTGCCTCCACATTTTGATTATATAGTAGAACCTCTCTAATTATACAGTAGAACCTCTCTCTACAGTACCCAAGGAACTGTGACAAACTGGTGAACATATGGAGGTAGTCAACATAAGGAAGTAGATACATACATGTGGTGTGTGTCTGATCTACGAAAATTGGATCAGGTCGAGGTGGTCAAAGTAAAAAAGCGTTCAACTGTAGAGGTTCCAATCCTTCCTTCCTCCCCTCCCCGCTCCTCCTCCTCCCCTTCTCTCCCCTCTCTTCCCTCCATTTTCACATCAGTTGAATCTTTTCCTCAAACACCAACACTGGAAAAACCTTCCTGACTACTGATGGAGAAGCAGTTTCTGATTTACCCACTGCTTTATTTGATCAGTTAACTTTTTTTTTTTTTTTTTTTGGGAGACAGGATCTTACTCTATTGCCCAGGGTAGAGTGCAATAGTGTCATAGCTCATAGCAACCTCAAACTCCTGGGCTCAAGCTTTTCTCCTGCCTCAGCCTCTTGAGTAGCTGTTACTACAGGCATGCACTATCATGTCTGCTAGTTTTTCTATTTTTTGTAGAGACAACTGAGTCTTGCTCTTGCTCAGGCTGGTCTCCAACTCCTGGCCTCTTGCCTCATACTCCCAAAGTGCTGGGATTATAGGCATGAGCCACCATGCCTGGTCCTAGTTAACTTTTAAAAACTGTCTCTCCCCTTGGTCATAAATATCATGACTTCAAAAACAGTTTTACTTATAGAAGTATAGAATATAAAAAAGTCATCATCCCCTTTTCCTCTCCCTCTCCTGTCCTTCCAGGTCACTTTATGTGTACATGCAGTTCCTGCTTTCATTTGGCATACCTTATGAATGAATTCAGAGCATTGTAAGTGCACTAAAGGAAGGAACCTGTAGCTTTTACATTTGATGTTGTACAAAGCCTGGCACAAAAATGAGAGATATTTAATAAATGATTATGATTGGCAGAATTTTAAACTAAGAATTATGGTTGATATGTTGAAATGTGGAAAGTTTCCTATAAAAACCATAATTGTACTGTTTTCTTTTTTCCTAAATTTAGGTTGTAAAAGGCCTTACTTATTTGTGGAGTTTAAAGATTTTACATAGAGGTATGTGCTGGGTTTATAAGCTTGGATTTAATTTGAGGTGGGGAGTGGGGCTCTCTGGATACCTTGATTTTTAAAGTGAATAAATCCTCTGACATTTAAGCCAGCTAATGTATTTGGTAGTCAAAAAGATGACTGCTTTATAAATGTTAATTTTCTTGTTTTCTCCACCAACTATTCTCATTTACGTTGTAAACTTGGGATTGTATTTTTGTGAATCACAATTATCAAACATGTAAAAAGATCTTTCATAGTTTTGAAAATTATAGGATCTCATTGGTCTTATTCGACTCTTGTTAATGTAAAGCCTTCACTTTCTGTACATTTGCATCCTTCCTTTTATTAACATTTCAGAAATCATCATAAATTGTTTCTTAAGAGGTTACTTAACATACTTGGAATGTGAAGCTTTAAATAAGGACTAGGTGAAAGCATGAGAAATAGACCCCTGGTCTAGTAACAGAACATGTGAGAGAATATTCAAAGAACTGTTGAATGTTGTAAAAGGAAGCTACTTTTGTTTTTTGTTTGTAATGTTCCCAAAATGTCTGAATTTATTTAGTGCAAATTATTAAGAGAGAAAGAGACTATAACAAAGCAACTTCAGGGCTTGATGTTACTAACTACTGTCCAGTTTTACACATCTGCTCATGTACTTTGGGGGAGTGCAACTGCATACACATTAGATGTGACTAAAGTAAAGTTTCTTTTTTAAAAAAAGGTATAAACTATGAGAGGGGGGAAAAACAATTCATGTCTTCAACCATAGTACCACGTCTGTCACTAAGGGTTGTTCTCTTTTGTTGTGGTTTTAATACCTTAGTGATTCTGAATTTCTTCTTAAATCTTTCTGCTTCTTTTAAAGAGGGTATCTAGATTTTGATAAGTAAATATTTTCAGGTTTTGAAGGTATTTATGCTGATACGGAATCATAAACCAATCCTTTAAAAAAACCAGTCCCCTATATTTCTAGAGGATAGTGCAAAATGTAGCTGTAAGGAGAGTGAGCTCAATTGTGTTAACATTACTTTCTCCGCATATAAATAAGTAAGAAAACGAATTTTGTGAGTGGAAGAAAAAGGGACCATTTTTCACTACCAGGATTAAGAAAGAATGTTGTTAGACATATGACTTACATTGCTTCTGTTCCTTCTACTTCCACCTCCTCGCATCTACCAACCCATAAAGAGGGTATAGCCATTTTAATAGAAATTAACCCAATGGTCAGATCTCATCATTTTATTAATTTTTTTTGTGTACATCTGCTGTCCCTTTGATGATGGAACAAAATAAAGACGTTGGTTCTCAATAGCAAAGTTTCTTTAAAAGGACCGTGCCATGGAAATTGGAGTGTTACTATGAAAGTGAGTCTTAGGATCATCCTGTACTCTGGGCATACAGGATAATTCTGGCTTATAATGAAATCTCTCTCCAGCCATAACTTACTATGCAGAATCTTGTTAGGACTAAGAACTGTAGTGAATAGGAAAACACATTTTAGTTATTCTGTAGTCATCTTTACGTTTTCTCTTTGAAATTAGAAATCATGCCGATAAGTTGATATATCATAAGTCTTCCTGATTTGGTTTTAGTTTTATTCTGTGTTAAGAGAAATAACTGCATTTTTCCTCTGAAATGGGATCTTGATGGATATATTTAAAATGAATTTATCTGGGCCTAAAAATAAAGTCTCAGGTCAGATTACAGCACAACCACCTTATGATCACTGTGGTCAAGTGTTATCAACCAGAGCCTCTCAGCAACCAGTAGGTTCTTCCCGGCTCTGGTTGACACTTGTGTCTTTATCAGTCATATACAAGGACTGCAGTATTTTGACCGATTGAAGGTATGGAGGTTTCTGAGGGGAATCCTGCGCCTGTACTTCTCTTTTAAGTCTGTGCGGCTAACCCAACTCCTATGGAGAGTAACCATGTGTAAAATACCACTTGTTATGAGAAGAAGATATCTGTGAGGGTCTGAGTGGGGGCAGTGATAATGTGCCAACATATCCTCTTGAGGGATTTAACCATTAAGTAAATACCAGTGAGTGCATGTGTCTGTACATCTGTGTAGGAAAGACTAATGAATTACAGTGCAGGTGTATTCCCTAGGAGTTATAGATATTTAACTATAGAAATAAATATGCTGGGGCAATACACCTCATTAAATATATGTATTTAAGTGGCTCCTGTAGCTCAGTCAGCAAGGGCACCAGCCGCATACACCTAGGGTGGCGGGTTTGAATCTAGCCTGGGTCTGCTAAGCAACAATGACAACTGCAACCAAAGAAAAAATAGCCGGGTGTTGTGGTGGGCACCTGTAGTCCCAGCTACTTAGGAGGCTGAGGTAAGAGAATCGCTTAAGCCCAAGAGTTTGAGGTTGCTGTGAGCAGTGACACCATAGCACTCTACCCAGGGTGACAGCTTGAGACTCTGTCTCAAACAAAAAAAAAAAAAAATATATATATATATATATATATTTAGCTTTTGCGTTTCCTAGGTACTCATGGAAACTTCTACCTTCTAAATTTAAACTCTTGTGTTTTTTATTGAAGAATGAAAGAAGGGAGGTATCCCTGAAAACTTTTGTAAAGCATTGTAATGAGAAAGTATCCTAAATTGAGTAGTTGTTAATTTAATATTTTTTAGTTTTGTCTATATTTAATAACTTGGATACCATAAAAATAAGATTAAAGATACCTCTTTATTTACCAAAAAGCTATTTAATTTTCTTCTTGATTAAAAAATTGTAGCTTTTTAGATCAGTTCAATCAGGCAATTAAAGATCAGAGCTTTTAAGTTCACCTAAGGCAATTAAATAGGTAGTATACTTGTTTATGCACTTTGCTATGTAAGCTCCTTGCTCTACCTTCTTACAAGCCCATGTGCTCATTTTTGCTGTCTTTAAATGAATGATGATGGGAATTTAGCTGAATATGTGTCACGCTGTCAAATCAAAGACATCCTTCTACAGGATGGAGGGGAACTGGGTAGAGGTACTGTGTGAAGACAGAGAAAGATGGTGAAAGAGAAATGCTAATGAGTGGTCTGCACCTCTTCTTCCTTTGTCTTGGGCTAAGTCTGTGTTCTCTGATTATTTTCTAATGCTGCCTCTAAAAATCAGTGAGGAAAAAAATTGCTTTTTAGGAGCAGAAAATGAAGATGTGTTCAGTTAACTAATGAGAAAAGAGAACAAATTGTTTCTCACATTTAAATGACTTCTTTGGATTTTTAGCTATAGGAATGTGTATATACACACAGAAAGTATATTTTGGAATTTATTAAACACAGCCAGTGAATTCCAAACAAACTGTTGAAAATCTAGAGTCTTTCTCATAGTGTATATCCAGTGAAGACTGAATAATAGAATGAAATCTGAGCAAGAAGCAGTGATAGATGCCCATCCCATGAGGCTTGTTTGTCCACTCAACGTTAAGTTTATTTGGTAGTGTGTTATGTCAAACGGAAATTGTTTTGGAAATTGAAATACAACAGTTTCTATTCATAATGGATCATCAAATCAGGTGTTCCTCTTGTTTATTTTATTCTCTATAAGAGTTGGTTGAGATGATATATGTGAAAGTACTTTATAAACTATTAAGTGATAATGCAGTTATGTTTTTATTATAATTATGAATTAATCACTTTATCCAGTTGATAAGCATACCCCACCCCCAAATCAAGCCAGAGAGAGCGTTTATTATACTTATATTACTGAGTCAAAGATTATAAAAATCAGCCAGGCAGGTGGCTCACACCTCTAATCCTAGCATTCTGGGAGGCTGAGGCAGGAGGATCCCTTGAGCTCAGGAAGTTGAGACCAGCCTGAGCAAAGTGAGACTCCATCTCTACTAAAAACAGAAAAATAACTGTGTGTGGTAGTGCATACCTATAGTCCCAGCTACTTGGGAAGCTGAGGCAGGAGGATTGCTTGAGCTCAGGAATTTGAGGTTGCTGTGAGCTAGGCTGAGGCTATGACACTCTAGCCTGGGCAACAGGGTGAGTCTCTGTCTCAAAAAAGAAAAATTATAAAAATCCTTCCTCTAAGATAGACCAAATGTGATGAAATCTACATTAGGATATAAATTATTAAAAATGTTTGAAACTCCCACCAAAATGAACTACTGTAGAAAAATTATCTTTATTAAAAGGCATATGTGAGATGCTATAAGCATAGCATGTGCTGACTACTGTGGATAAAAACAAAGAAAATGAACAGTGAAAAAATCTGTTAGGCCAGATCCAACATTGCAGCAAACATTGCAGCTTAACTTCAAAACATACATCGCCACTAATGAGGTGAGAGCCCTGCATATTAATAAACCTACAGCTCCAGTCACAGCCATCATTACCCACATCAAACATAAATACAAGATTAACACCTATGCCATTTCTTTGGAAGATGTGAGAATGCCCTGATAGTAACTGCTGTCTCTTTCCCTGAGGGTAAAAAATAATAGTGGAAGGGTAATGAGAACAGAACTTAGATTAAGAAAATAAAATTGGCAATCAGTCTGGGACAATCTTATACAGATACAGAAGTTTATAGAAAGAAAAAACCTAGATAGTTAGTGTCTGTGGATTTTTTTTTTTTTTTTTTTTGTATCAGAAACCTGGTTGGTTTCATTTACTTTCTCCAACAGAAGAGCTTTAAAAAAAAAATATATATATATATATATATATATATTTTAAAAATTAAAAAAAATATATATATGTATGTGCCCACAGCTGGGCATGTGGCATGTGCCTGTAGAAGAGGATTGCTTGAGCACAGGAGTTTGAGCTTGCCATGAGCTGTGATAACACCACTGTATTCTAGCCAGGGTGACAGAGGGAGTCTCTCTCCCAAAAAAAGTAAAGAAAAACTTAAAAAAAAGAAAAACCTAAAAATATATTTTCACTGAAATTCTGGAGGCAAATGCAGCCCAAATAAATTTGTGTTTAGGGAAAGTTTTGTGTTATAAATTTTACTTTCTACCTTGGCTTTACTGTTTTACAAATCTCATCTCACATAGGCCTTCCCATTGGTGCTACCTTCCGTGCCAAAGTCACTGTTAGTTTGTTAGTGTTAGTTTTCATTCAGCAACTATTTGTTTTATACTCAGTATATGCCTGGCACTATTCTAAGTACTTAGAATACATTTATGTATAAAACACAAGATTTCTACACTGTTGGAACTTATATTCTAGCAGTGGTGAGGTGGGTTAGGAAATGATCCATAAATAATAAACACAATAGATAAGTAGTGTGTTAGAGGGTGGTTATTAATATGGGGAAAAGGAAAAGTAAATCAAGCTTAGGATTGCTGAAGAGTCTATTGCAGTAGTAATCAAAGTAGACCTCATAGAGAAGATGAATTTGGAGTGAAGGCTTGGAGGAAAAGAACTGGACAAGTACATACATGTGGGGGAACACAGCAGAAGCCACAGGTCGGGCACGTTCTGTGGCCAGCAAAGAGGCCAGTATATCTGTTCATGTGTAGGGGGATAAGGGTAGAAAATGTCTAAGTAATCCAGGTTTGTTACAGAGGCCCAGATCAGGGAGATACCAGTGAAGATGGGACGTGGCGATATGATTCTGGATGTATTTTAAATGTAGAGTCAATGGAATTTCCTGATAGATTGCTTGTAGGTTTTAAGAGAAAGAGGAGTCAAGGTTGCTTATATTTTGAACAGTTCAGTATGTTAAAAAGAACTATATTGCCGAGCGTTGTGGCTCATGCCTGTAATCCCAGCACTGTGGGAGGCTGAGGAGGGAGAATCGCTTGAGCTTAGGAGTTCGTGACTCGCCTGAGCGACAGTGAAACCCCGACTCATGAAAAAAATGGAAAAAACCCAGCCGGGCGCCACGGTGAGCGCCTGTAATCCCAGCAGCTTCCAGAGGCTGTGGCAGCGGGGTGCCCGCAGCCGGAGTCTGAGGTTGTGGTGAGCTACCACGCACACTGCACTATGCTCAGGAGCTAGGGTGGGACCCTGTCTCAACAAAAAAAAGAACTATATTAAAACTAAGCAGGTAAGAACCTGATAATACCATGTGCTAAGAAGAATACAGAACAACTAGAACTCTTGTATATTACTGGTCAAACTATAAAATGGTACAGCGCCTGTGAAAAATAGTTCGGCAGTCTCCTATAACATGATTTAGCAATTCCACTCCTGGATATTTGCCCTAGAGAAATGAAAACATAGTCCACACAGAAAATTCTATGCTACTGTTTACAGTGGCTTTTTTACATATTTTCTTTATTTCTTGTTATGTTTATCTTCTTATTTTTTTAATTTTTCTTTTCTTTTTCTTTTTCTTTTCTTCTTTAAGCTTGGGGTAGTGTCAGTATATAATAGCTTTATTAAAGTAGACCCAAATTGGAAAAATTGTCTTCCATAAAATTGATCTTTGGTGCCAAGTAGGTTGGGGACCGCTGTCTTACCTATAAGCTGGTGAATGGATAAACAAACTATAATACATTCATACAGTGGAATATCAGCAATAATAAGGAACACAAACTATCAATACTTCATGCTACGTGAAAGAGGTACACTCAAAGGGCTATATACTGTGTGATTCCACTTATCTGACATTCTGGAAAAGGCAAAACTATAGGAGAGAAAATACCATTAACAAAGTTAACAAAGTTTATAGGAAGAGTGGCCTATAAAGGCATGAAGGAACTTTTTGGAATGTTGAAAATGTTCTCTCTCTTGATTTTGGTGACGGTTACATAACTGTGCAAGTTTGTTAGAACATTAAGACCTGTACACCTGAAAAGGGTGAGTGAATTTTATTGCATCAATTATGCTTCAGTAAACCCAACTTTAAAAAAAGAGGGGTGGAGGGAGAAGGTCTTCTCTTACATCTGTGGGCCCTGGCCTCCCAGGCTGCCAGTTGGTACTGGTCTATGGCCTGATAGGAACTGGGCCACACAGCAAGAATTGAGCAGTGGGAGAGCAAGTGAACCTTCTTTTGTATTTACAGCACTCCCCATCGCTCGCATCACTGCCTGAGCTCTGCCTCCTGTCAGATCAGCAGTGTCATCAGATTCTCATAGGAGCGTGATCCCTAGTGTAAACTGCACATGTGAGGGATCTGGGTTGCACACTCCTTATGAGAATCTACTTCCTGATGATCTGAGGCGGAGCTGAGGTGTGAGGCTAGCTTTCGGGAGCAGCTGCAAAAACTGATTGTTGTGAGCAGAGAGGTTCAACTGCACAGAGACCATAATAAATCCATTGCTTGCAGACTCCTATCAAAACCACCTCCTTCCCCTGCCCCAGTCCATGGAAAAATTGTCTTCCACAAAATTGGTCTTTGGTGCCAAGAAAGTTAGGGACCACTGTCTTATCTTAGCAGTGTGGTAGACATTCTGTTTTATTTATTTATTTATTGACAGGGTCATCCAGGCCACAATGCAGAAGTGAGCTCAGCTCACTGCAGCCTTGACCTCCTGGGCTCAGCTAATCCTCCTGCCTCAGCCTTCTGGATAGCAGGGACTGTCAGTGCATGCCACCATGCCTGGCTAAACTTTTTAAAATTTACTTTTGTAGAGACAGGGGTCACACAGTGTTGCCCAGCATGGTCTTAAACTCCTGGCCTCAAGCAGTCCTCCCATTTCACCCTCCCAAAATGCTCGGATTACAAACATGAGTCATCATGCCCAGCCAACACTGTAGAAAGAAGTTTCCCCTCCCAAGAAGACAAACCATCCTTTTAAAGGGTCTTGGGATTCTGTTGTTATCATTGAATCTTAATGGCTCCTAACACATCCTACCTAGGTTTGGTCTAGTAGCTCAGCTGCTTAAAAACCAACCAACCAACAACAACAACAAAAAAACTCTGAATGATTTATTAAAAAGCATCTGCAATGCCAGAGAAAGAAGGGTGGAGGGAACAGGGATAAGGATGGGGAGGGTAAGGGAGAGAAAAACTTAAAAGTTGCTTTTATCATTGGCACAGCAATTAGAAGCATCTGGAAACTGGGCAAAATTTTTTCTTCCTTGGTTAAGCCATGTTTTTCCCTCAGAGATGTTACTGAGAATGCCAAATAGGCAGCACCGACTCAGCCTATCAGACAATTAAAAAATTCAGTTTCTAAGAAGGAATAGGCTTTATTTAGCATTCCCAATTTAGTCCTGCTGACTGACTGCCTTTCCGGGTGACCCTGGAAAAGCTGGTCATGCCTCTGTGCTCAATTTCCTCACATATACTGTGAAAGGGAAGCTAGTGGTTAGTCAGGTTCCTTCAAGAGCTGTGGTTCTGTGTTCTGTGATTTTGTGGCTTAAGGAAGTATTGACATATTGACAAGACAAGGAAACAAAGCAGATCAGAGAAACTCATGGGAAAAGAAAGAGTAGATTTTGCTATGAAAATAATAAAAACAACACATACTTATTCAGCATTTACTCTGTACCAGCACAATTCTAGGTGTTTAATGTGTATAAACTGTTTTAAGGCATTTCTTCAAAGACTGAATTCTAGGAAATATAAAATGTTTTAGAAGTAAAGATAAGAGGTTGAAGTGTAAAGAAATAATCGAGAATTAAAGCAATGTGTCTCAACAAAAAAAATGCTTTCTAAACCGGACTGATGTAATCAAATCAAAAAACATCTTTAAGGGGAAAACGTTCTTAAAGGATAAAGTACACTGAAAATAAAGTATTGTCCCTAATAAAGAGTTATAAAAAGGACATGTAGAGTCACAACTTGGGTGGGAATGTAAAATCATCCTTTAAAAAATTTCTTTTTATTTTGAAATAATTATAGATTCACAGAAAGTTACCCCCAAGTGTGCAAGGTGGTCCCATGTTAAGGGCATTCTTTATAACAGTGGTTCTCAACCTGTGGGTCACTACCCACAGGAACTGTATTAAAGGGCCACGGCATTAGGAAGGTTGAGAACCACTGCTTTATAAAGAAGGAATTTGGAAGAAAATTGGAGGGTGACTAGTTCAAGAGTGTAGGCAAGTAAATGTTACATATATTTGCTGTTACCTTTTAAATGAAATCAGTATAAGTTTTAAGATTTTTAAAAGTCATAATAGTTGTGTTATATTACTATTTTATTATATTTATTAAATGGGAGAAGATGAATGAGGTGGTAAAGTAAAACCTTTGAGGGCGGCGCCTGTGGCTCAGTTGGTAATGCGCCGGCCCCATATACTGAGGGTGGTGGGTTCAAACCCAGCCCTGGCTGAACTGCAACCAAAAAATAGCTGGGTGTTGTGGCGGGCGCCTGTAGTCCCAGCTACTCGGGAGGCTGAGGCAAGAGAATTGCTTAAGCCCAGGAGTTGGAGGTTGCTGTGAGCTGTGTGACGCCACAGCACTCTACCGAGGGCCATAAAGTGAGACTCTTGTCTCTACAAAAAAAAAAAAAAAAGTAAAACCTTTGAAATCCTTAGGGAAGGAATTTTGATACCAAGGTAATAGTGTTAAGAGAATACTTTAGTGTGAATGAAAGTTGGGGTTTGTGGCAAAAGTAAATTAGGGAGTAATCATTTGCTGGATAAAGTGAATTTTTTTTTTTTTTGTTTTTTTTGAGACAGAGTCTCACCCTGTTACCCCAGGCCAGAGTGCCATGGTGTCAACCTAGTTCACAACATCCCCAAACTCTGAGGCTCAAAGGATCTTCCTGCATTAGTTGCCTGAGCAGCTGGGACTATAGGTGCTGGCCACAACACCTAGCTAATTTTTTCTCATTTTAGTTGAGACAGGGTCTCGCTCTTGCTCAGGCTGATCTCAAACTCCAGAGCTCAAGGAATCTTCCCACCATGCTAGGATTATAGACATGAGCCAATAAAGTGATTTTTAAATGAAAAGATTGCTGGAAAGCACTGATATCAATAGAAAACTGACATAAATTTTTAGTAATTTTATGAAGAAACATGATCTGCACAAAGCTTTTAAACAATCTCTTGTAGAGATCTACAGTTGTGGTTAGATATAGGTTATAATGAGCTTTTAAATAATCTAAGGTTTTTCTTTCTGAGGAACTAGCTTTTTAATAGAATTTGTTAGAGTTTGAGCAATCCAAGTCAGTTTAACCATCTCCAGTTGGTTTGATGTTATGACATGTAATGATGAGAAAACAGAAATGAAGCAACAACCTTCTCTGAGCTCTGGAGTTGCTTGGATGAGTCTGAAAGTGGGGGGACATTTACTCAGTGCCAACAGTGAGATTACAGTTACACCTTGTCGCCTATTTTAAAGTCCTTTAAATATTGTCCTTTCAAGGTAAATATTAATCACATGCCATTGCAATAGCAGCAATGACTCATGAACATTTGTGATTTTGAAAAAAATAAAGACCCCATTAACTGAGGTAAACAAACTAGTTTAATGACTCTGGTTTGTTGGTTTTTCTCCAGCTTTGACAATCCACACAAATGAACATCTCTAGAAATTAAGCTTCCTTCCCATGTTGGTCATTCATTCTCTTTGCCTCGAGTAATCACTGGGGATTTCTGTATTTATAGTATGGTAATGGTTTTCAAAAGACAAAAAACCCGTCATATCTTTACATTAAAGTGTTCTTTTGAAAGAGTTGTGCCTAGACTATATAAAGAACTCTTAAAACTGAACAATAAAAAAACTCAACAGTCCAATTAGAAAATGGGCAAAAGACATGAAGAGACATTCCACTGAAGAACATTGCATATGCAAATAAGCACATGAAAAGGACTTTCAACATGATTAGCCTTTAGGAAAATGCAAATTAAAATCGCCATGAGATAATTGCTATACAGCTATCAAAATGCCTAAAATAAAACAGTGACACCAAATGCTGGTGAGGATGCAGAGAAATTAAATCACTAATACATTGCTGGCAGGAATGTAAAATGATACAACCCATCATTGACACATTTTTTTTAAAAAAAACTAGACACATAACTACTGTATGACCCAGTGTTTACACTCCTGGGCATTTATCGCAGAGAAAGGAAGACTTCGGTTCCCACAAAAATCTGTGCACAAATGTTGATTGCAACTCTATTTATAATAGCCCCAAACTAGAAACAACCTAGATGTTCTTCAGTTCGACCATAGGTGAGTGATTAACAAGCTATGGTGCATTTATACCACGGATTACTCAGCAATAGAAAGGAACTAACTGGAGGAGTCTCTAGATTTTAAGCTGAGAGGAAAGAGCCGGTTACAAAGGTTACATACTGTAAGATTCCACTTAGGTAACATTCTTGAGATGACAAAATTATAGAAACAGAGAGCAAATCAGTGGGTGCCAGGGGCTAATGAGGAGATGAGAGACAGAAGGGAAGTGGGTATAGCATCCTAGGGACCAGGTGAGGAGTCCTTGTAGTTATGGAAATGTTCTGTGTCTTGATTGTCAGTGTCAGTACCCTGGTTCTGATATTGTTCTGTAGTTTTATGAGATGTTATCAGCTGGGGAAACTGGATGGAGGGTACATCTCTGTATTATTTCTTACAGCTGCATGTATATATCTATTGTCTCAACATTAAAAGTTTATTGAAAAAAAATGGTGATCTTTCTGTAGTTGCTTGTATTCTGATGGGCTTGTTAATCAGAGTGTTGCTCTAGACTTAGTTTTTCTCTCTTTCATGCATCTGGGATAGGATTTGATCATAGACAGAGTCATCCCTTTTAGGACATCTTTGAAATGGTGAGTAATTAGCCTTTGAAATTACTAATTTCAGAGAAATTAGCCTCTGAAAATAAGTATCAGTGGAAGTCTTAGAGGAGAGAGAAAAAAGACATCATGTGTCAAAACTGGGGAGAAATGCAAATGGGCGGAAATAGTCCCCAGTCCCGTCTCCTAAAATCCTGCCTTGTTGGGATTGACCTTTAAAGCAGAGTATGTGATTGTTATATGTTTTGACTCACAGGTCTTTACGGTATCCTGTATGGGAAGCTTCTGTGTAGCCATCCAGCAACATGTCCTCAGTGTACAGATGAATGTCCAATTCACAAGATCCACAGATGGCTCTGATCATAGCTTTGTCTCTTAGGAAAACCTGAAGTTTAGGAGCTCACTGGGGAGAGCTCACCGCCTGTATGATGGATGGTAGGGTTGTTTCTGTTGGTAGAGGATGGGTTAATTTATGGCAGTGCTCATTTGTTGGATGAATAAATTGAATTATAATTTCCTGGGCATAGGGAGCTTTTTTGTAGTGTGACTTGAAATCGAAAGTCATCCTTTGTTCCCTTTGTTAGTATTAAAGAGAGATTTATCCTCAGATAGAACATTCTGCATAGCAGAATGGACAGACAGCTTTATCAGTGAGAAGAACTCCCACATGTGTCTTTTTCTCCAAAGGCTTGACTGAAAGTGATCAGCACCATGGAAATCAAATCCAGTCTTTTGCTGTTGGAAGATTAAGTTCCTCCTAGATTGGGTGCAATCATAGTAATAATTGTGAATTGTTCACGTTATCATTTATTGAGTGCTTTTTATGTGTTACTATGTTAGATCTTTTGTATATATAGTTTTGTTAATCTTCATGAGAACCTTGTAAGGAAGGTATCATTGTACCTTCATTTTTATATGAGGAAAGGCATTAAGTGGTTGATGCCCTAATGTTAAGAGCTCCAGTTTTAGGGTCAGACCTAGGATTAAATTCTGGTTCTGCATCTTTATTCATCTATATCATCTACATGACCTTGGGTCAGTTTCTTCTTTGAGGTCATAACACTGCATCTGGCACGTAACAGTTATTAAATTATTAAATTGGAACCTTCCTCAAACTTCCGTCCTATAACTCCTTTTCTTAGAAAACTAGCATGTGAGAAGTGGAAAGAACTTAAAATAGAAGTTTCTTTGTGCCTTTCCCAAACTCACCCAACTATTCACTTCCAAATCTGGGATAATAATCTAGCTCATTAGTTCATATGAGATTTAGCTCATAAATATAATGCAGTTTGTTAAGGCTTAAAAGGTACAGTCAGAGGCTCTAGTTGTGTAGCCTTGAATAAGTAATTTTGTCAATTTGAGCCTCAATTTCCTCATCTGTAAAATGGGGTTAGTAGTGAGAAGGGTTTTAAAATATCACTTTATCTCAAGGGTTATAATGAGAATTAAATGAGATGATGTGTATGGTAGACACGTACTTAGCTCAATTTCTGAAATACAGTAAGTGCCAAATAAGTGTTATCTACCATAACTTTTGTTACTTCTTTAAAAAAATTCACCAAAATTGGTCTTTTGGACATGATGCTCCAAGTTACAGTTTATTTATGCATTTAATGTGGTGTTCTTTTGTTTTCTTTATTCTTTTTTTTTTTTTTTCTGAAAAGCTTTTATAGTCAGTAGGTGCCTTAACAATCAGTGATATCTCAGATTTGAGGGTTAGGTTGTCCAGGAACTCATTCCTCCACATGTGGTGTTTCCTACACACAGGTGTATGTATGGCAGGTAGGAAGGTAAGAGTCACCACGTAAGAAGGAAATCTCTTTTACTTACTATGAAAAGATTAAGAGAAGGGAGAATGGAGAAGCCCAGGCCTTTTTGACCTGGTATTAGCCTTGTCAATGCCCCCGTCTCCTGCCTTTATCATATGTGAAGAAGGAAAGCCATGTTTGTTGCCCCCATTCTGAATGGAATGACAAGACTCTAGGCAGTAGCTGCCATTGAGGATGCCTAACTATGCTGCTTAATTTTATTTAATGCTTTTGCAAGAATATTTGGATGACCTACTGTCTATTATGTGATGGGGTGATTAGAATAACTTTTATATCACATTGTGGTGTTCTCTTAAGTGTGTTCCTGTTGTGCACAGATGAATTTGAAATACAGAATGTCAGCTTAGTCTATATTTAATTGTACCTGCTGTTCTCATTCATTAGAATACAATCCCCAAGAAATAACTAGATAGATATATTAGTTTTTATTGATATAATGAAAGAGCACCCTGGCACAGTGGTGGGAAAGATTACTAGGAGTGGAGCCAATACACCCTCTGACTTCTGGTAAACTTAGAATGGCTCCCTGGTATCAAGCAGTATAATTGCTATATAGAAATAGTTAAAGAAAAGTTTATTTATGCTTCATTATTATCCCACAATAGCCCCGTGCCACATTTTAAAGCTGAACTCATGTTTCCTTAACAATTGTACCATGGGCTTGGCACCTGTAGTGCAGTGGTCATGGCACTGGCCGCATGTACATAGGCTGATGGGTTCAAACCTGGCCCGGGCCAGCTAAACAACAATGATAACTGCAACAAAAAAATAGCCAGGCATGTGATGGGCGCCTATAGTCCCAGCTACTTGGGAGGCTGAGGCAAGAGAATTGCATAAGCCCAAGAGTTTGAGGTTGCTGTGAGCTGTGATGCCACGGCATTCTACCGGGGGACATAGTGACACTTGTCTCAAAAAAAATAAAAAAAGAGAATTGTACCATGCCTGTTTCTAAGAGCTTACATGTGAAAGCAGAGAGCAAATTAAGTATTTTAAGTATAAAACAAACAGATACCACAAGGAAACAAAGGTCCAAGATACCAGCAGCACTTGAGTAGAACACAGCAAAAAGGGAATCCTCAATTTGTATAATTTTCCTTTTCTGACAAGAGAAAGCATTATAGCATGTTCAAAGTCAGAATTTTCTTTACAGCTTATTTTACCAGGAAATTAGTATATGGATTCCTACATAAACACGTTGAGTAACTCCAATATATAGTTTTATGAAAGAGCTTTTATTTTCTGATTTTAACAGCCCCCCCTCGGCACCTAGCCAGAGCCTGACTGAGGGTAACCTCTCACCTTGACCCCTCATTGTGTTGAGGCGGCAGAGGCTGAGCGGTGGGCGGAGAAGCCTTTTGTGAAGACTTGCAGAAAGCACTTGCTCTTGAGGACTCTGGCCTTTATTACCAAGCTTTGGCTCTATGCTGTTTATGTGGGTTGTTTAATGGCTAATTGATGCAGCATGTGTAAAGATACAGTTTCCTATATGAGACAGTTATGGGCGGAAACGTGGGTTGTCTCAACATGATACCAATTTCCACAGTCAATTTGGTCAATTCAGGGGAAAAAAAATATCAGTCAATCCAGCCTGAAAATCAGTCAGAGCACTGGCTGGAGGTTATTGAGGCAACTGTGGTTGGTTGACTAAATTTTTCATGTTAGAGAACCAGTTATTTTTGCACTTTCTGACATAGCCTCAGTCACTTTGAGAAATAACTTAAATACACTAAAGTGATATTTTAAAATTAGTATCTTTCTCTGAAGATTTGTAATCACAGTTTTATCAGGCCTTCTAACATACATCTGTTTTGAGAGGAAATAACCATTTACCATTGAGATATAGTTTGTGTGATTAACTGCTATTTCGTGCTTTGAGTAGGAGTGCCCACAGCGTCCACAAAGCACCTGCAAAACTGTGGATTATAAATGTACTTGTTAGGAATTAATTAGTAATGTTAATGATAAATCTGTGTTTATCATTGTGTTTTGAGACTGATATTTTTAAATATCTTTATTAATATATGACTTACCAGAAAATTCACCTATTTTAAATGTACAATTCAGTGATTTTTATTAAGTTTATAGAGAACATTTCTGCCAAAAAAATAATCCTTATGCCCACTTGCAGTCAATCCCTGTTGCTGTCCCTAGGGGACCACTAATTTATTTTCTGACTCTATACATCTGCCTTTTCTGTACATTTTATATAAATAGAGTCATACAACATGGAGTCTTTGGAATTTGGCTTCTTTCACATAATATATGTTGTAGCATACGTCAGCGGTCCATTCCTTTTCATTCCTGAATAGTATTCCATGATATAAATATGTTGCATTTTTGTCTGTCCATTTACTACTAGAGGAACATTTGCAGTTGTATCAGTTTAGGACTATTATGAATAATGCTTCTATTCATATGTAAGCCTTCTTGGGTTGGGGGACAGAGTCTCAATTTCTTGCCCTGGTAAAGTGCTAGGGGATCACAGCTCAATAGCAACTTCAAACTCTTGGGCTCAAGTGATCCTCTTGTCTTAGTTTCCCAAGTAGCTGGGACAATAGGCACCTACCACAACATCCAGCTATTTTTTAAAGATGGAGTCTTACTCTTACTTAGGCTGGTCTCAAACTCATGAGCTCAAGTAATCTACCCTCTTTGGCCTCCCAAAGTGCTAGGTCTACAGGTATGAACCACCGTGCCTGGCCATATATAAGTCTATATGTGGTTCTGTCATTTTCATTTCTATTAAATAAATACATGTACCTGAGAGTGGATTAGTATCTTTCTTGAAATATTTGTAATCACAGTTAATCAGACCATCCAGTTTTAAGAAGAAATAATTATTTTACCATTGTTAATAGTATAGGTCAGTGTAATTAGCTGATGTTTCATACTTTGTTAGAAAAGGGAAGTGACCACATAGTGACCACAAAGTTTATGTAGTAAGTTCGTTTAATTTTTAAAGACACTTTGAAGCTGATTTTTATTCAGTTTCAAGTTCCTGTAGAAAACCACCTGCTATTATCCTCAGCATGACACAAGACCCTATTGTAAACCCCTCTATTTTTCCCACTCCTTGATACTTTTCTAATAATCTAAGCACTTCAAATTACTGGACGGAACTGCATCATAACCACCTATTATCTACTTGGGCTGTCACTACTGCAATTCAAAGGTTTATTAGATCATCATTAAAAAGCCCAGCTTACCGTGAAATGTCATTGAAGGAGTGGGAAAATATTGTGACAGGAGACATGCTGTGATTGGATAATTATTTTTCTGTCATCCTAGCTCAACAGCACTTGCCATTCTGGAAGAAGCCTACCTTCAGGTAAAGCTGGTAAATGAAAGTTGATTACACTTAGCATTTGGGTCTCATCTAGTATGTTAGATGATCCACATCCTGACTTTCTAGGGTGTAAGTCACTGTCATTACAGAGTCTACAAAACAGTAACTTGTAGTATATTTAGTGCATTCAGGTTTACAAAAGGTTTTTCCCATTCATTTGATTTGTTCAGTAATTCATTGAGCTCTAGTTCTGTGCCAGCAATGCTAGGCACATAGTCTTACTTAATTTTCATAACCTTATTAATGTAGGAAGGTCAGATATCCAAGATACAATATCCAGGTATGATTATCAACATATCAAATACAAGATAGGATGTACTATAAGATTAGGGGTGATATTTGATCTTCCTATACTGGCAAGATTGACAATGGGAATTCAAGATTGTGATGAGAATTAAATGAGACTGTTTGGCCCTGAGCATGTATGTGAGCACACTGATGTGTGTGTGGGCACTCAGAGAGGGTTCCATGACTTGTCTATGCAAGAACTAACTGTAGGATTCTGGATTATGACTAGAAGGCCCTTTTCATAGCGTTGTTCTGCCATCTCTGTCAGAATCTGACCAACAGGAATCTATTTTGACTCCTATAAAAGCCAGTCTGCATAAAATGAATGATTTTTTCCTAAAATGAAAGAAGATAAGGAATATCTGATATTAAAAATGGGTCACTTTGCCTTGACCTTTATCTCACTGTCTCCAACATGATATTGACCTCTTGGCCAAAACAGATTCGCAAACCTCAAATTGGGGACCACCAAAACATGATATTTCATACTGAATGCAAAAGAAGATTAAACTTTATTTGGTTTTTCGCTAAAGGCTTATGTGTTGCAGTAGAAGCTTATTTCTCATTAGTGGTATGAAAAGGACCCATAATTCCAGACTTCTACACACCTCATTTGTATTTTCTTTGAGAAGATGGCTCAGTTAAAATCAATGCCCTACTATTCATTTAACCTCCCTTGCCTTCAATAAAACTAATTGATAAACCCTAATAATTAATGACCTGATTAAACCAAAATGACTTACATCTGCCCTGATGATTGCCATTTATAATCAGTCACTTTAATGACTCATCTTTTCTGCGCTTTGCTTACAGAAGAAAGGCTGTGATGTTTTTAAGTGAGCTGGATAAAAAGCTGTATGCCTTCAATTGCTGTTTATTTTCCATAATTTGATGTTGCATTTAAAATAAGCATGAATATAACTTCCTCCTTAAAGTAATCTTTCTGCCTGATCTGTTCTGCTATTGTCTATAGCTTGGAGTAAAGTTGAAAACTACACTCCCCCCCTCCACCCCCAATCAAACATTGAGGTGTTCCTGGAGCTATTTTTAACAGTTGTAGAATTTGCAAGTTTTAAATGAAAACTCGAAGTAGTAAGTTCAGTGACCACATATTGGGATTATTGATACCTCAGATTTAAGGTGAAATATTTCATGTAAGATAAAACTTAAATCAAGGAAGCTATCCATACCCCAGCCTTCCAAAGAATTCTGTTTGCTTCAAATTCTGCCACAGGACTTCAGATTTAGCCTAATGAGTAAAGTCATACTTTAACTTCTATCCCATCTACTTCGATAAAAGATTTGAGGTGGCTTTTAAGGTGAAAACAATGAACGAAAGACCACAAAAATTTTAAAATAAAGAGATGCTTAACTTCTGCTCATGAAAGAAATAACTGTTATGGGATTTTCCTTTCACTAACAATAATTAGGAAATTGGCAAATATATAAAACAGTTATGTTCAGACATTAGATAATAAGCAGTATGGGATAGTGATCCTTGAGAGAAGGGAAACAAATAAGGTGAGCCCTATGATTACCCAAGCTTTCTGCCTGAAAACTCAAGCACAGCCCAGATGTCTTACTGAGCTAAAAAGAGTTTGGAGTTCAAGGAATACAGAATGGCTAGAGTTTATAGAACAGAGTCCCAGAAAGGCAGAAGTATGCACAGAAAGAGCTCTAAAATTTGTATCGGAGTACCTTGTGGCCAATATCAATGTGAATTCATGAGCTGAAATCTTAGAAAGCTAGACAACAAACTATTGTTTGGGAAAGACATTTCCTGGGAACTATGTTGCGTGAATCGGTGCTGCAGAGGAAAAGTCCACACTGAAATGTCTGTAAGAGGGGAGACTGCTGCTCCCTCAGGCAGACAGCAGGCTTTCTTGCAGGCTTATATACTCTTAACAACACTAAGTTCTGCACGTATACATTCTAATAATAAAACTAATTGGCAGCCAATGATTTGTATGATAAGAGTACAAAGAAACCATACAGAGCAACCACAAAAACTTATTCAGCCGTTTGAGAAACCAGGTGCAACATGTAACTGAAATGCACATTAACTTATCTTGTTTTCCACTTCCAAGTCCTTTCAAGGATATTCCACAGATAGTTAGGCTCTGCCTGCAGAGTCTGCCTCCTGTATGTCTAGCTTGCTAATCAGTTTAGAGGGTCTTAAAGGAACATGCCTTCATATGGACTCTGAGAAAGCTGCTTCAAACATAAGTCAATGACACCTAAAGTTACATTAAGGCTACAGAACTATAAGCCAAAGAAAGCTTACACAACTTTGGTAATTTTTAAAATTTCAACAAGCCAATGTGGAGAGACCTCATTAAATAAATTAGAGCATTCAAGGGAGACTTTAGAAGGTTCAGGTTTTAGGAGTGGAGATGCCAAAATAAATCTCTAAAATTAGCCTCTTTTACTGAGGACAAAAGATAAAATTAGAAAATAAAATCAGCTTTAAAGGGCAGTGCCCATAGCTCATAGTGGGTAGGGCGCTGGCCACATACACCAAGGCTGGTGGGTTTGAACCTGGCCTGGGCCAGCTAAAACAACAATGACAACTCCAACAACAACAACAAAAATAGCCAGGCATTATGGTGGTCCTGCAGTCCCAGCTACTTGGGAGGCTGAGGCAAGAGAATTGCTTAAGCCCAGGAGTTTGAGGTTGCTGTGAGCTGTGATGCCACAGCACTCTACCCCAGGCAATAGCTTGAGACTCTGTCTCAAAAATAAATAAATAAATACATAAATCTTAAAATGATTCAGATATCTACAATTTACTTAAACTATTTACTGGTGTTGAGTTCAACACTCTTATAAAGGATTACAGTAAAATCCAACACTCAGCAGCAAGATTCACAGCATCTTGCATCCAAATAAAAATTAGTAGACAAGCAAAAAATTTTTCTTCCAATTATGGATGAAAGACCATGACCAGGAAAAAAAAATTAGTCAGTAGAAACAAGACACAGACACACACACACACTAGAGATAATGGACTTTGCAGACAAGGAGTTTATATCAGTTATTATAAAAATTATAGGGTCTCCTGCAGCCTTCGCTCCTCTGCAGCTCAGCAAGCCCCAGGGCTGGGAGACGCTGGGTGGGCTTGGAAGGAAGGGGGAAGAAAGTCAGAGAAAGGCATCAAATCAGAAACATAGAAGAAAGGAACAGACTTGAGCTGACCGACAAGATGTGATGCTTCTAGGGTCAAATGAATCAGGGAGATTGGTAGTGGAAATCGGAGGGAAGTTGTGTTGAGAATCTTGTGTCTTGGATCTATGCAAATAAAAGCTATGCTAAAAAACCACAGGGAAGAGCCAGCCTTGCCTTTTTAAATATGATTTTGTTTACAGAATTTTACTAGGACTTTTAAATCTAGCCGTAGAGTTGGGAATAAGTATTTCCACTTAAATGTTTTATATGGTTGATTTTGTTTAAAAGTTATCATTACTTATTTTTTAAAAGCACATGGCCACATATGTATATCTACCTAAACATTGTATCATGGTTTCGGTGTATTATTCATGTATTCCTTGGAGTTGCTAACAAGAAGTCAATCCAAAGAAAAATTTGAAAGATACATTCCTATTTATAGAATAAATAATTCTGTTTTTTCCTTTATATAAAAGCAGAAGAACTTAGAGTTCTAATAAATGGGATGTCTAATAAATTATGAAGTTACTGATTTGAAAAAAAATCATAAATATGCTCAAGGATTTTATGAAAAACATGAGCATGATGAGGAGAGAAATATAAGATATATATAAAAGAAAAAAGCCAGTGGAACATCTGTTTTCAATGATGAAAAATAAAATTTCTGAAATCAAAATTTTATTTGCTGGAATTAACAGCAGATTAGACAGTATAGATGAAATGATTATGATTTTGAAGTTAGAGAAATTACCAAAAATTACTTCAAAATTGCTTTTTTTCCTACTACTAGAGGAAAGATTTTTAGAAATGAGCACAGCCTCAGTGACCTATGAGTCAGTATCAAGACATTTAAGGTATAAGTTTACTAGAGTCTCAGAAGAAGAGGAGAGACTAAAATGAACAAAAATAACTTGAATAAATAATGCCCTAAAACTTGCCAAATTTTGCAAAATATATAAACCTATAGATCTAGGAAGCTCAATGAACCCTAACCTGGATGAAACCACACTAAATCATATCAAAATCAAAATTTTGAAAGGTGATGACATAAGTAAGTGTGAGGGTATGTGAATGTGTATGTATACTCCTACAATGTCAGAGAAAACAACACTTTAAGTAGCGAAAACAAAGAGAAGAATGACAGCAGACTTCTTTCAGAAGCTATATAAGCTGGAAGATAATGGAAAGACATCTCAAATATGTTGAAAGATAAACTCAATCTAAAATTCTATGCTGCATGAATATATTTTCTGAGGGTAATAAGCCAAATACAGACTTTTCAAACAAACAAATATAAGAGAATTAATTGCCAGTAAACCAGTGTTACTATGATGACACCATTATATCCAAGCCAGGGTGATAGAGTGAAACTCTTTAAGTAAATAAATAAATGAAAATAAAACTTGAACAAAGGAACAAAGAACCTATGGGACTGATAGTAAGATGGTAGATTTGAACCCTCACCATATCAATGATTCTGTTGAGTGTAAGTGGTCTAAACACTCCAATTAAAAGCACAGTGTCCACCTGTTTAAAAGAGCAAGCCCCAACTGCATGTGCTTATAAGACACTCATTTTAAATATACGGAGAGAGATACACCATCCAAACACTAATCGTCAGATTTTAATATACAAATAATAACATACTGTGGGGGTTGTGGCATATGAGAAAGGGAAAAATTATAATTAGTCTCTAATGACAGAAACCACTCAGCGGTTGCCATAGGCTAGAGGAAAGGGTTGAATTGACTATAAAGGGACACAAACTTTTGGGGGGTGACACAAATGTTCCCTATTTTATCATGGTATGGTTATATGTCTTAGTTTTTAGAAGGATTGTGTTAGCTGCTATGTTGAGTACAGACTATAGTAGAAGAAACATAAAAATAGGGAAACCAGCTCAGTAGCCTTATGGAGGAATGAGTGCATATGGTCTGGCAAACATGTTCCCTCAGAAATATTAAACTCGTTTCACAGTTCTAGTTCCTGGGCTTTGAAAATTATTTTCTTTCAGTTAAATTTTTATCTAGATACAGCTTAAATTGCTATAAGAGCAATAGAAATTATTTCCTAAATCTAATGAAACATATCACTTTTTGTAGCTTGATTACAGTTGATAATAATAATCCTTACATTGATAATGTTTGATGGTTTAAAAAACAATTTTACGTTCATCGTCTCAGCTGATCCTCACAGTTCTTTAAGATTGATAAAGTAATTATTATTATCTCCCTAAAGAGGTAGAAACTAAGATCTTACATGCCAAGTCCAAGTAACATGCCAAGTTTGTTAACATGCAGGATCTGAAAGAGACTAAAACCTAGTCCTTCTGTTTCCTTGCTTGAATCCATTGACTTTGTTTAAAAGGGTCTATTATGTTCAAATTATGTCTTAAGATACTGCTGGGGCAGGGTGCATTTATATTAGCAAATTTAATGTAGTGTATAAAAAGCCATCAACTAGTGAGCAAGATACTGTGCTTAGAAGGGATACCTACAAAGATGTGTATGGTATATTCCTACCCTGTGAACTTATTTCTTGGGGTGATGACACCTGTAACAGCAAATATTCTAAGAAACTACTTGTATAAACTCATAAAAGTCTGGCATGGTGGTATACACCTGTAGTACCAGCTACTCAGGGGGTTGAGGTGGGAAGACTGCTTGAGCCCAGGAATTTGAGTCCAGCCTGGGAAGCACAATGAGACCCTGTCTCTAAAATAAATAGTTATTTATTGCACTTTTAATGTAGCATCCCAAACAAATGGTATAGACAGTAGATGCTATAGGAGCAAAGGAAGTAGTGACTTTGATGGCCTGAGTAGACAGGTACTTGAGATGAGGAAAGTGCAGGATTCAGGGAGTCGGAAAATAAGGAGGAAGCTTTTCTAAACCTGAGATGGGAAGGAGTTAATAACATGAATGAACAAAGGCTTAATGATAGGATTTTTTTTTTGAGACAGTGATTAAAACAACATAATTGTAATCCAAAGGTTGATTTGAGGATGATTGAATCTCCAATTTTCATTCATGAAGCACTTCTAAAAACTAAGCTGAGAGGTGAATGTGTAAAAATCATACAGCAGGCTTATGTGTATGTTGGGAAAGATATTGGAGAGTGGAAAGTGCAGTCAGGTTCTTACTTAAATTCTGCCTTTTAGAATAAAGTCTAGTGGTTTTGTTGTTTTGTTCATTCTTCATCATCTGATCCACTTAAGCCAAATGTGTATCTGATTGGAACTAAAGATTTGCTGCTTCTAGTGTTCCTCTTGATTTCCAGGCACCCCTTTCTTCTAGGAGCTCAGAGTATTTGTTCATTGGGCCAGACGCAGAGGTTCACGCCTAGCACTCTGGGAGGCCAAGTTGGAAGAATCCCTGGAGCTCAGGAGTCCAAGACCAGTCTGAGCAAGAACAAGACCCCCCTGTCTACTAAAAATAGAAAACTTAGCGGGGCATTGTGGGTGCCTATAGACCCAGCTCCTCAGGAGGCTGAGGCAGGAGGATCACTTAAGCCCAGGAGTTTGAGGTTGCCGTGAGCTGGGCTTATGCCACAGTACTCTAGCCTGGGCAACAAAGTGAGACTTGGCTCCTTAAAAAAAAAAAAAAATTGTTGTTGTTCATTAACTGTCTTCATCTGGTATGGTGGCTTTAGAATGGGTTAGGGAATCAGTATATAAAAGACTCAAGTTAAGGGACTATCATAAGAATTAGATTTGGAAAATAAGACTAGGCTATGTAGAATCTAACATTTATTTCAGTTCAGCAAAGATTTATTTAGGTCTACCGTGGCTGTCTGTGCTATGCTGTGCTAACTTCTGGAGCACACTTGAATGCAGAGCCCTATTCCTAAGGAGTTCACATTCTGGTATGTGGGGGAGGGGGGATGTAGGGAATATTTAACTTCCTCCTCAAGGAGGGAAATTATGTGGTAAAAGCGGTTTATTTAAGGTTTAATGTGATGGTACTTCTTAATATAAGAAGTATATTGCAATTAGGGAAAACTGGAGATTGAGAGACCAGCTGATAAAAGAGCTTGTACCTACCTGGGAATACTAACTTGTATTCCACAGGAGAACCCCTGACCCCCAACAGAGGTTATAGTGTCTGTTATCCGAAGGACGTGATACAGAGGGGTGCTGTACACTTCACCCCTCATCACTGAAACAGAGTCCTCAACATAAAACAATATTATGTGCTTGTGGTTTCCATTCATCTGTTTACTTATTGATTCAACAGATATTCATTAAGCTCCTACCGTGTGCCTGGCATTCTTCCAGACACTGGGAATAAAAAAATCAATAAAAGAGACAAACTCCCTGCCTTCATGGAGTTCACATTCAAGTTCAGCCGGTCAGTCAGGCAATACTAAAAGAGCTATTGAGAAAGCACCTGTCACAGGGGTCAATAAATTTTGATTAGTGTATTGGAACTTGAAATTTGAATTAAGAATCTACTCCTGGCAAGATACTTTGTTGGGGTATTCTTTTGCAGGATGGAGTTGGGGGGATTCACTCATTTGCATATTATTTTTTAAATGATATGTCAAAAAAATTGAGTCTCCTATTCAGTTTCAGGGCAGCTAAGCTTTAAGCTGAATTAAACATAACCGGTTGTTTGTTGTAGACCACTTTTGCCCTTATAGATGAAGCGCTGAAGCAGGTGCTGCCCTGTACCATCAAAAGTGCTCTTGTCCTGCTCCAAAGGTTTTTGTGGCTCCCTGAGTTCCTGAAAAGACTCTGTTGTCACTGACTTTGCTTCACAGAAACCCTTTGTGTCATTATTTAGCAACTGACTGCTTTGGTGAAAGCTATGTGAATTCCTTTGTTAACTGTAACAGCGGTTAACAATGATGTAAGGAGAAGAATAAATGAAACAAAGAGTTGATAAGTGCATACATGAACATGCAGACATGAACATCTTTCAGATCAATGTCTGAGTATTACTTGAAGTAGCATTTGTCCCATAAAACATGGAAAAATAACAATACTGCATTTGTTTTCTCATTGTTTCATTCAGATAGGACCTGTTACCAGCCACATATGAATGATTTTTTTTTCCTCGTGGCCTTCTCTTGGCCTTTCTGCTTCTTAGATGGGGGGCCAGGATGATGGTGATACATACAGAGCAAAGTTAATCTTTTTTGTGCAAATTCTTTGCAAGAAGATTATATTTTCTTTTCTATCTACTTTTCTTAAAATTCTAGGAATCAGATGATGGATGCATTTACTGTTATAGCCAAGATTTGATTGGACTTTCCCTTAAAATAAATCCTTACTTCTTTAGAGACCTGAGGTTGGAAGTAGAGGAGTTAAGATCTTGCATTTTGCCTCCATATAAAATGCTTTGCAATAAATTTGTGATTAGAATTTTGGGTCGAAGAGATGATGCCATTTCTATAACATGATATGGTGTGTGTATATGCTTTTTGAAAAAAAGCACTGTCTATGGAATTAGTTACATGGTCTTTTCCGGTCCCTTTTTAGATGTGAAGCCCTCCAATATGCTAGTCAACACAAGAGGACAGGTCAAGCTATGTGATTTTGGAGTTAGCACTCAGGTAGGTCTCCTTTTTCTCACAGTCCTTTCTTCTCTCACAATGACTTTTTATTTTCAATCTACTCTCTGGATTGAAAAATCACCTAGCTGCCAGACAAACAGAAACTCTGTATCTTTGCCTCGGCTGGGATTGTGTTATTCATTTTTAATCTCTGAGTGGGTTTCCTTCATCAGAATATGATTGTTCATTGTTTAATGACAGTAAAAACTGCTGATATTGTAATTACTACTTACGAATAGCAAACTTCATTGATATGCAGCTTTGATATGAAAGCGTTTTGGCCAGACAAAAGGGAGGGCAGAGTGGGAGCTGTGCCTGGGGAGCCCAACTGGCCCACAATAAAAATTAATATTGGGAGCAACAATGGTGGAGGGCCATTACAATGTGCAGTACAAATTTTAATTAATTTCCATTTTGGGCCTCCCCTGAGAATGCCAGTGATAGTGACCCATGAGCATGCTGTGATGTTGATTTGAATTGCAGCCACCTTTACTCCCAGCCAAACATGAAGACCAAAGCGAAGGTCATCATTGTATTATGAGTTGTCAAAGTCTGTTATCCCTCCAGCGTATTTAGTGTTCATTTCATTCTAGTAATGCATGGGGCTTCATTCACATCTTGAGCCATCTGACTAAAAAATGAGTGTGTTCAAATTCTACTTCAAATTGACTTTTTATATCAGGCGGGTTTGGGGTACTAAAGCGATAAGCATCCCGCTTAAGTGAATTGTTTAAGGTTATCTGCTATAAACTGTAATGTTGTGCTTGTTTAAATTGGAAATCACATTCAAAAGAAAAGAGATTTAATCATTTTTAATGCCTTTGTAGATAAATTTGCTCCTTTTACATAATTTTTAGTTGATTTATAGGAATGATGATTGTAGGTTAAATGAGGAATAATTGCCCATTTTATTTCCACATTATCTTTATATTGTTGTAACAGACTGTTTTGTCTCATAGCTGGTGAATTCTATAGCCAAGACGTATGTTGGAACAAATGCTTACATGGCGGTAAGTAAACTTATGCAAAAATAACATTTAAAACCAACATCTTTATCTTTATGTACTTGGTAATGTATAGTTCTTGAATTAATTCTACAGCTTTAGCCTAGCAGATATAAATTACAAAGTCAATCTAGTCATGATTCAATTTTTAAATCTTTTTTAGAAACATTGAGGTTTATATAGGCGCTATCAACTTATCTTACTTTGTTGAATTAACTGATTGGTTCAAATATGAAATTGCTGAGTTTAATCCTACAGAAAAGTTGTACCTTATATCATGTTGACTATTTTTCTACATTGTTTATTTAATTAACCCTCAAGTATACCAAAATATCAGTCAAGAACATCGGTTGTTTTTTCCAGGAATAAAAACGTGTTTTTGTCATCAGATCAAAATTAAATTATAGATCTAGCCACATTTTATTTATAGATCTCTGAATGTAAGGATTTAGCAGGCAATTCTCTTAGAACTTATACTTCTATATTTTGTTTAGTTGTTGAATTCATGCCTATTGTAAGATAACTTACTTGGTTTCACTGAAATAAATTTGCCAAGAATAAAAAATAGAAGCATAGGGTTATTCTATAGATCAGCATGGACTTGGCTTTGACCTTTGACCTCTTTTTCTTACCCTTTGAAAGGTATTTGTAGCCATGAAAATGCTTTTTTTTTTTTTTTTTTTAATGTTTTCCTTTTATCTGTTGGTTTCCACAATCACTTCAAGAGTAGGAGGAAAGGCCAGGTACATTGGCTCACACCTGTAATCCTAGCACTCTGGGAGGCTGAGATGGCTGGATTTATTTGAGTTCAGAAGCTTGAGACCACCCTAAGCAAGAATGAGACCCATCTCTACAAAAAAACAGAAAAACTAGCTTGGTGTTGTGGTGCACACCTGTAGTCTCAGGGACTTAGGAGACTGAGGCAGGAGGATTGCTTGACCAGAAGGTTGAGCTGTGACTTTGCTACTGTATTCTAGCTGGAGCAACAGAGTAAGACCCTATCTCAGGCAAAAAAAAAAAAAAAAAAAAAAAACAGAGAGGGAGGAAGGAAGGGAGAAAACCAACAGGAAGCTTTTTTTCCTTTTTGTTTATGGATGAATGTGATGAGTCCATCTGTTAATTGAAAACCATTTTGGAGGGGCGGCGCCTGTGGCTCAGTGAGTAGGGCGCTGGCCCCATATGCCGAGGGTGGCGGGTTCAAACCCAGCCCCAGCCAAACTGCAACAACAAAAAAAATAGCCGGGCGTTGTGGTGGGTGCCTGTAGTCCCAGCTGCTCAGGAGGCTGAGGCAAGAGAATCGCGTAAGCCCAAGAGTTAGAGGTTGCTGTGAGCCGTGTGACGTCACAGCACTCTACCCCAGGGCAGTACAGTGAGACTCTGTCTCTACAAAAAATAAATAAATAAATAAATAAAAAATAAAAAGAAAACCATTTTGGAGCAAAATTTTGTCTTGTTTTAACCACTTAAGGTTAATTTTTATACTGAGGGCTCTAAATCTATTAAGGTAGTCTCTTTTACTTCTAATAGCCTTTGTTTATGTAACATGAAATTAAACAATGTTAGTAAAAATAGAACTGTAGATCTTAATCTCTGTATTCTTTGTTCATACATTATCTTGATTAAAAGATTTAAGGATAGAACTCTAAATCTTTTTTTTTTTTTTTTTGAGAGACAGAGTCTCAAGCTGTTGCCCTTGGTAGAGTGCTATGGTATAACAGCTAACAGCAACCTCAAACTCTTGGCCTTAAGCGATTCTCTTGCCTCAGCCTCCCAAGTAGCTGGGACTATAGGTACCTGCCACAATGCCTGGCTGTATTTTTTTTGTAGTTGTCATTGTTGTTTGGCAGGTGCGGGCTGGAAACCTCTAGCCTCAGTGTATATGGCCAGTACCCTAACTGCTGAGCTATGGGCGCTGAGCCAGACACTCTAAATCTTATTCTCAGAAAAATACAAAGCATTTTGGTTTTGTTCAAGTTCTAGAATAGTTACTTTTCTTTTACATTATTATTTATAAATGTATACTTTTCTTTGTTTTTGAGGTAATGTGAAAAAAAGAACAACCTCTAAAGCCATCGTATCTGGTATGGGTATGGGGTGTGTGTGTTTTAAGACAGAGTTTACTCTCTTCTGTGGGTGAGACTACAGTGGTATCCTCGGAGTTCACTGCATCCTCAAAGTCTTAGGCTCGCGTGATCCTCCTGCCTCAGCCTTCTGAGTAGCTGGGGCTATAGGCAGATGCTACCATGTCTGGCTAATTTTTCTATGTTTTATAGATGTTAAGTCTCACCGTGTTGCTCAGACTATAGTTTTATAAAATTTAATCTCCATCCTTGCTTTATCTACAAGGAAGAAATTAGTGAACCACTTTTATAGTTAAGGATGCCTTGCTGAGTGCTACAGTTTCAGTTTTGAAAGAATGTGAAACATTGTGATTCAAAAAACAAAACCAAAAAACTATTAAGTGAAACCACTTCTCAACTACTCAGCATGTTCTTATTAGATTTAAATTGCTCTAATAATTAAACTGCATTATATTTGAATGTTCAAATCCAGATTACAGTTGTCTTTCCCAGGTGCACATTAAAGAAATTATTTTTTTTCCTTTTTGTTTATGGATGAATGTGATGAGTCCATCTGTTAATTGAAAATGTGAGGATTAAAATTATGAAATGTTAGCTCATCTTGGCTAAAGAAAAATTGCTTTACTCCTTGAGTGAGTGAATTCTAGTTATCAGCTTTATGGTTCAAGCTTCAAAAAGCTTCAGATACCTAGGGAAGGAACAGTGATTGCCTGGGAATGCGACCTTTGCTTAAATTTCAGTAGGAGGCTCTTTTTGGCGAAATACTTACATAGATGTTACGAGATCAAAGATTGGGGGTAGAAAAATGGAAATAGCCTATCGTATTCTAGTATGGGTACTAATCCCTGCCCTTTATTTGCTGATAGTCTCTTAAAGGAGAAGGGCCAGAGGTCCCCTCCCCCCCGTCCGACCTTAACCACAACTGGTTCTTGTTTTCAGCTGGTCTGTTTTATAATTTCTAGTTCTACATGAGGATCTCTCATGAACTATAGCTCTCAGGTCAAATTCAGCTTGCTGTTTTTGAAAATAAAATTTTATTAGAACTTGACTGTCCCCATTTGGTTTGTGCATTGCTGCTTTAGCACTATAGTGGCAAAGTTGAGTAGTTGTGACATTTGTAGCAGAGAGCATATGTCCCACAAAATGAAAAGTATTTACTATCTGGCCCTTTATAGAAAAAGTTTGTCAGCCCCTGGTCAAATAAATGAATTAGTTCATGAAAGCTACATTCTAAAAGTATCTTGTTCACTAGTTATAAACAGAGCATTTTACTTTTTATATTAAGAATAATACTTGTATGGGGCAGCGCCTGTGGCTTAAAGGGGAAGGGCGCCAGCCCCACATGCCGGAGGTGGCAGGTTCAAACCCAGCCCTGGCCAAACTGCAACAAAATAATAGCCACGCATTGTGCTGGGCGCCTGTACAACGCCCAGCTACTCAGAAGGCTGAGGCGAGAGAATCGCCTAAGCCCAAGAGCTGGAGGTTGCTGTGAGCTGTGATGCCATGGCAATCTACCGAGGGCCATAAAGTGAGACTCTGTCTCTAAAAAAATAAATAAATAAAAATAAACAAATTTAGCTAGGTGTGGTGGTACGAACCTCTGATTCCTGCTATAGAGAGAGGCTAAGGCAGGAGGATCAGCTTGAGCCCAGTGTTTGAGGTTGCAGTGAGCTATGATGAGACCACTGCACTCTGCCCTCAGGAACACAGCAAGACCCTGTCTCAAAACAAACAACAGAATTTATGGACACATTGACAGTCATAGACCAATGATGAAGGGGTTGGGGACGTGTGAAAACAAAACGTCCCTAACCCCCCTCCTTGGTATGCAAAACTATAAGCAATGGAACCTGTAGGAGACTGGAAGCAGTCATCTTGATCCAACATTCTTATTGACCAAATGAGGATACCAGGACCAGGAAAGCGAAATGTCATAATGGCAGATAATTAGGTTCAGTAGACACTTTCATCCAAGGATGAACAATTTTCAACTACATTTTAAAAGGATTTCATCCAGAAGGATTATGAAAGGAAAGGGATCCATATGCTTGGGCCTTATATTAAACCATTCCTCAGAAATTCTAATTACTAAAAATTTTATTTTGTTTTTAAAATAAAAGTCTCTGAAACTTTAGCCACCTATTCAGTCCTAGTGATTCATTATAAATTTTAAAATTACACTAAAATGTTTGACACTATTGTTACAGATAAGTGAAGTTTTGAAATTAAAAGAGAAAAAAAATCTTACTCAAATACTTGTCCTTTGAGATCAGAAAGTCAGTCTTTATTATTATTTTTTTTTTTTTTAGTGTTGGGGATTCATTGAGGGTACAATAAGCCAGGTTACACTGATTGCAATTGTTAGGTAAAGTCCCTCTTGCAATCATGTCTTGCCCCCATAAAGTGTGACACACACCAAGGCCCCACCCCCCTTCCTCCGTCCCTCTTCAGAAAGTCAGTCTTAATGACTACTATTATTTCCAGAACACTTGTTTCTGGCCAGACTATTCTAGTCCTTGGAAGTTGTCTTTATCTGGAATAAAACCTGTGCAGATTACTTGATCCAACTCAATTGGCTATGCTCATGCAGTGGTAGTAAAGGTAGTGGTGGTGATTAGGAGGAAGCTGAGATCTACTGAGCATTCCTATGTGGCATGTGCTAAATTTAATCCTCACACAACCCCATGAGGTATGTAAATTATTATTACCATCTTCATTTTACAGATGAGGAAACCAAAGGTGAAATATCTTTAGCCAAGGGTCTCAGAGTTGGCACATAGTGAAAGGCAAGATTTAATTAGGACACTAGTTTCTAGTTTCTGCTAATAGCAGGCTAGCTTATTTGGATCACTTCTTTTGTAGAAAAATGCTAATTAAAAGAGTTTTATTTTTTGGGTGGCACCTGTGGCTCAAGGAGTAGGACACCAGCCCCATATACCAAGGGTGGCAGGTTCAAGCCCGGCCCCAGCCAAAACTGCAAAAAAAAGGAGGGAAGGGGCTAAAAAGACAATAGGGAACTTCCAGGACAGTTTTTGAAAATCCTGTAAGGGAGAAAGGAGAAGAAAAACCCTTGGAGCTTATTTATTCCTGAGAGCATTTGCCTGTACCACACTGAGGTGAGAGGGGCAGAGGGCGACCCCCAGAGTCCACCTAAGGCGGAAGGTCTCAGAGGAGATTGGTTCCCATTCCATTCCATGCTGGAAACAGAAATGACACACCTCAGTGTGAGTCCACACTAGATCTAAAAAGCTGATCTTCCGTACCCAGTCCCAGGTAGCTGAAGTGGAAGTATTCTGGAACTAAGCAGTGGAGCAGGAGAAAAAGGATAAGTGGGGAAAGTTGTTGCATACATGAATCTGCACCCTGCGTATATCTGTGTATGACATGGACAAGCACTTTATGCTGAGACCTTGTTTGTGATGGGCATGTCCACCTTCAGCTTTGAGAGAACCTCTCCAAAACTTTTCTTTCAAGAGGGGAAACTAGCAAGCAAGGAAAACCAGGAACAAAAGAAAACAAAGCAACATGAAGATCCAGTAGTAACAACAGGCAGCAGAAGCCACTGCACATTGACTAAGATCACAGAGGTTAAACGTGGCATAATAAATCTGAAAAATCTCAGACAAAGCTTCTAGAATAAAATTAAAAACTCACTGTATTTGTTAACATATTGAACATAGCAGAAGAGAGAATTAGAGAACTGGAAGATAGATCTGAATTAGAGCAGTCTGACTCCAGAGCCCTGTTGAACCAGCATGCTGTGCTTCCAAAATGGGATCTTGCCCACTTTAAAAAAAAAAACAAACCATCACTTGTGATATGTATTTTGATTACATACTAGCAGTATTTGTGCCTACTTTGTTAATTTTCTGAGTAGAAACTCCTTTATCAGAAGAGATCAGAGATGTCCTGGTATCATCCTGCTTTGGACAAGTAAACCCTGAGCTATTGTATTGTAAACAGACAGTTCTGGAATTCGTTGACTAAATGGGGGTCCTAGTAAATGCTCAGTCTCAGAGGATGTCTGGAGGGAGTGCAGTGTGAGTGCCAACTTGAAGCCACTGCCCTTTAAGATCCTCTGCTACTTCTGCTTTTAGATCATCATCACTCTTTACTGTTCTTATTAAGAACAGGCCATGGTTTTCTGTTCCTTTTTCTTTGCTCTCACTTAACTTTCAGTGCAAAAGTCACTTGGGTGAAAGTCATGCTTCTCCTATTATTTAGCTTTCCCCATTGGTGACAGCTGTCATGTGAGTAAGTAACCCCAGCTTTAGCTAAAAGCTAAAGATCTGTCCATCACAAATCTGTCAGCAATGTGACACCTGGTGGTTGGTTTTGTTTAGTTTCATTTTGTTTTTGAGGGGAGAGGATGGTGTAGGCCACCTTGTCTTCAAGTGTGAGAACAGCTTGGAATTGTGCAGCCTCCAGCCATCAAATCCTGGCCTCATAAATCCAGACTGTATTGTGGCTCATCTTTTGTCTAAGTCAGTTCCAGGGTCCTGGGCATCTTTCCCAATCCCTGTATACCTTAAGAAGTTGTTAGGAGAGACCAGGGAGCTTGCTACCTGCTTTTTTTGAGCATACTTGCTTGTACCACATCAAAACAGTAATCTTATTTTGTTAGCTTATTGTAAGAATAATTTCTCTGAGGAGAAATTGTCAGAATCTCATCCTTAAGGAGTTCTCTTATTTGCCACCTAATATCTGTCAATATTACCACTTCTCTATTTTTTAATTTAATTTAATTTAATTCTTCTATGTTTTATTAGCAGCTTACAGTTTCCATTTGTTTTGGTAGTTCAATAGGCGAATGTAATGAATGTTTTTAATCTCATTGTTGGTCCTTCCAAAATATTTTGTATGTGGCTTTCACTTTTGTTTGTGTGTTTGTTTTATTTTTTCTTTTGTATTCTGAATGAAGTACTGTGTGTTGATACCTGCTAGCTACTGGGAATGAAGAAATGGAGAGGGGAAGGCAAAAGGTATAGGGAGTAAGACAACATTTGGTTGTTCCTTTAACAGTTCTAGAGGATTTTATTTCTTTATGAATACATCCCAGTACCTGTTGAACTAGCTAACAGCACTGGATAGTGGAGTTTGGGTTCTGATCCCAGCCCTGCCATGATGAGCTCTGTAACCTTCAGCAGTCATTCTGCCTTTATGAGACCTCAGTGCCTCTTACTAATTTGTTCATATAGTCACTCCAAAGACTTCCGTAAAGCACCATACTAAATGCTATATCCTGGAAGGATAGATCCAGGAGGCACCCACTCTGTATGGAATTATTCCTGTTGGAGTAGAGAGTGCCTGTAGCAGTTTTCTAAACCAAGTTTTTCCTATACATTTTGAGTGGAGGACCAGGAACACCAAAGGGACCTTTCAAACTGTTCCTTGGTTCCTACCAAAAGAAACCCTGACAAATGGAAGAAAATGGTGAATAGAGTTCTGTTAACTTTCCTATAAATCTGAAATTATTTCCAATTAAAAAATTAAAGAAAACTCTAATACTCGGACTCATTTATCAAAATGCAACTTAATGATAATATTACATAGTATTGTTTAATTTGTTACTCTACGACTAAGATCATGCATTTGGAGAGAGAAGACCTGGGTTCAATTCTCAGTTCATTCTGCAGCTTAACACCTCTCCTAAACTATTTCACTACTCTGAGCTTTTGTTTTCTTATCTGTGAAACAGAGATAATAAAGCCTTCCTCACAGAGACTTCATGAGGATTCAGTAAGATTATTTGTGTCTCTACCTAATTTCTGTATATAGGGCATTATCTATTTAATAGACATACATGCATATATACATACATGTAAAATTGTTTCGCTGTCCATAAAATGCTATGCCAATGTTGGTGGCTCCCCACTATAGCTGAGCTCATGTTCTGTGCATGTGTTCCCTACAGTAGCAGGCGTCAACTCACGAACTCCCTTTTCTTTTCTTATAGCCTGAAAGAATTTCAGGGGAGCAATATGGAATCCATTCTGATGTCTGGAGCTTAGGAATCTCTTTCATGGAGGTATGTTGTTGTCTGCAAATAAACACTTCTGTGCATATCTGTACTAATATGTTCAATCAGAAAGAATGAAGATTTTGAAAGTAAAATAAAATAAACCTTCAATGTATGATGTGTATATACACACAGACTTTGACTGTAAAGTCTTTGTTTTTATATCCTTGTGTGACTTGTGAACTGACTCTGGAGGTTATTCTAAAGTGCTATTTCTCACAGATTACTATAAGGTTTGCCTAGAGTGCTTGTTAAAAAATGTAGGTTGAGGCAGGAGAATCGCGTAAGCCCAAGAGCTGGAGGTTGCTGTGAGTCCTGTGATGTCATGGCACTCTACCGAGGGTGATAAAGTGAGACTCTGTCTCTACAAAAAAAAAAAAGTGTGTGTGTGTGTGTACATATATACATATATATGTATGTTGCCTGACCCCATCCAAGACCAGTTAAATCCAATCTCTAAGAATCTGCATTCTTAGCCTGTCCTCTACGTGATCCTTATGTACACTAAATCTAGAGCCTGTGTTCTAAAAGAGGATTACAGAAAAGTTCTGTGCCTTGTTAGAATAACTTCCAAAGGTGATTGCTTCAAAAGGTATAGCCCTACTCATTTGGATATGTGTGTTCTATATGTCTTTTTGAAAAGAAAAACCGCACCTCATTCCAATATGTATATGTTTATGTGGGGAAAGGGGTGGTATGATATAGCAGAAAAGGAGAAGGGGAAGGGAATTGATGTATTTGGCATAATTTTAGTACCTTTACTTTTTGTAGCTGTATTTAGAATGGACTTTTATCTTAGCATGCTAGATGTAGCCCTACCTGAACTCTGAGATAAGATCTCTATAAAATAAACATTGATCTCTAAGGAAATGCATATGACTTACATCAGGAGGACATCTGGCTCAGTTTGAATTACAGTAATATAGAACCTGGATACTCACCAGAGCTTCAAAAATTGTTTCAGATAAAGGAAGGCTTTTTAGAAAAGCAAAAAGGACTCTTTAAATATGATCTTAGAGTTGCAGTCATGATTTTATAACCCCTTTTTTAAGTCAAATACTTTTTCTGTGGATTTTTGTAATGCATGGATGCAGTTGTATTTGTAAGGAAATATCTTCAGACTCAATTCACCTGCATGGTAGAAAGAAAGCAAAAATAAGTGTTCAGTGTTCATTAAACCATATTCCTATGCTTCCTCATAAAAGGGAATCTAAGAAGAAATACAGTATATATGCATCAGCTGAGAGGATAGGATTGAGTCTCTCAGTGGAATCCTCAAGGGCTTGTTCTATAAGCCTGTTTCAAGGAAACTAGTACTGGGTTTTTGTTTGTTTGGTTTTTGTTTTTTTTTTTGTTTTTTTTTTTTGTGAGATACAGTCTTACTATGTTGCCCTTGGTAGAGTGTTGTGGTGTCACAGCTCAGAGCAACCTCAAACTCTTTGGGCTTCAGCGATTCTCTAGCCTCAGCCTCCCAAGTAGCTGAGACTACGGTACCTGCCACAACACCCGGCTGTTTTTTTATAGTAGTTGTCATAGATGTTTAGCTAGCCCTGGCTGGTTTCAAACCCACCACCCTTGGTGCATGTGGTCGGTGCCGTAACCACTGTACTACAGGCGCCACCCGAAACTAGTGCTTTTGATTTGCAGGACTCAGGCCTTGCTGTTAAATAATTTCCCTTTGCATATTTTAAATCATCGTCATTGGCTGTGCTTCCCCATACTATACTACTAGATATAGTATAGAACAGTAGAGAAGTTACATGGGATAGAGATAAGACTCCTTGATTGGGAAGACCTAGATTGCAGGTTTGCTGATGAATTTTTAGGTGACTGGGCCTCAGTTTCTTCAGTTGTAAAATAATGATCTCTAAGGCCCTTTCCAGACTAATATTCTGTGGTTTTGTTGCTGCTCATTTTGCTGTTGTCTTTCCTTAACTTTTATGCAAAAACTCTAGAGTTTGTGACTGAGACAGTGATGAAGTGGCATCAAATACAGAGGCATGGCAGTACCGTAATAAAGCACAGATAGTAGATTTAAGGTTTAGAGCACACATGAATACTCCCCATTCACCCCTCCACGTTCATTCATACATTGTGTATCGAGCTCCTGCAGTGCCTGCTATGTAAGGACACTGACATCTTAGCTTTCATGACATTACATTTGGTGAGGGCTAGGGTGCAACAACAAAGGGATGTCTAAGTATGTAATTGTCGAGTGATGGTAAGTCCTATGGAGCAAAAAAAAGCAAAGTACCATTGGAATACACGCAGCCACCTGGTAACAGCAAGTACAGAGGCACTAAGATGGAGTGTAGTTGGCATATTTAAGCAAAGCAGACCAATGTGACTTGAGTGGAGTTGGCAAGGAAAATGTGGGAGAAAATAAATTTAGGTAGGTAGCCAGGGGCTAGATCGTATTTAGTTTTGTAGGCTGTGCTAAGGATTTTAGTACTACTATGAGAGTAAATTGTCTTACATTTTCAAAGGATCACTGGGTGCTCTGTGGAGCACAACTATGAAGGGGCAGGTGTGGAAACAATGAGATCAGTTAAGGTAGATAGATGGGCGCCCGATAAACATAACATAGTTAGAACATAGTTACATGTATTTATATTGCATATTAATATAATGTGTCTGCCAGTATTTTGCTGGGTGCTGGAGATGCAAAGATTAATAAAAGGAGATTCTTTGTAGTGCAAGGAGGGAAACTGCCATTGATGTATTTGGGATTTCATTGATCATGTTCATTTATCCTGCACGTAAACTATTGAATAGTCTCATGAAGATTGAAGAAAGCAGACTCATTAAATTTTTAAGACTGGGGCGGGGGGGGGGGATAGGTCAGCTCTAAGCAGCTCTGCTAAGAAAGAAAGAAAAAAGATTGGGGATAGAGACCTGTGAAAAAGTGTCAGTGTTGAGTTGGGATACCTGAATTCCAGGGGGGGTGTGTTGGCTCACATGGTGAAGTGGAGAGTAGATGACCACATGATTGAGAGCAAGGACCAGGAAGGGTGAGACCTTTTATGCTCCCTGTGTTTTAAAATGGATGGTGAGGACTGGGCACCCATAGTTCAATGGTTAGAGCCCTGGCCCCTGGGGTGGGGGTTAGGGAGGTGGCAGGTTCAAACCTGACCAGGGCCTGCTAAACAAAAAAATAAATGAATAAAATGGATGGTGAAGAGCTGGGTGTTATGGGAGGAGGAGAGGCTGATGATACAGAATGTAAAGTGGAATCTGATTATGATCATCTAAAAGGGTTGTTGAGTACCTCTTTGGACGTGATGCTTAGCTAAAGGCCTTCAGGTGGAACTACAGGATTGTAATCCCTGCTTTCTAGGAATTTATTATCTACCAGGTAAGCAAGTGACAACCTGTGACCAACCCAAGTTGTAGACCAGTAAGTCATTAGAGAATAGAATAAGGCCCCTGTCATCTGTTTTATTCATTTAGGGAAAAGGTGAAGAAAAACAAGTGATAGCGAAGGAAAATAGGAGATTTTGAGTCCATAGATGAGAATTTGTAGGTTATTCAGTAATGAAGATTACAAGAGAACTCCAGGGTTGGTTCTTATTCACCCCTGTCACCCCTTAGTGGACAGTATAATGAGAACATTACCTGAAGGGATTGGGAATTTAGTCCAAAAGGAGTACTTACAGGCCAAGATTCTTCTTTGTTTTTACTATAGTACCCTTGGAATAGATGTGGTAAATCTTGTTTATAGACAGAGTAAAGTACGAATCTCAGTGACATTTTTAAATCTGAGGGACAGACTGCATTCTGGAACATAGTCACCACTTTCAAAGAATTCCTTCTTGGCCAGGCACAGGGGCTCATACCTGATCATCGGTGGAGGAGGATCACTTGAGGTCAAGTTCAAGCCCAACCTGGGCAATGTAGCAAGACCCATCTCCATAAAAAATTTTTTAAATTAGGCAAGTGTATAGCCCATGCCTGTAGTCCCAGCTACTCCGGACATTCAGGTGGGAGGATTACTTGAGACCAGGAGTTCAAGGTTGCAGCAAGCTATGATAGTATTACTGCACCATAGTGAGACTGTCACCAAAAAGAAAAAAAAATTTTGCTTTTCTTCTCTGCTGTTTATTCTCCCTTATAAATAAGATTCTTTTTCTAGATGTAGCCTCCAAAGAGTTAAAAACTTTGATTCATTCAATAATTATTACTTAAGCACTTGCCTCATGCCAGGCCCCAGAGAGTGAGGCACACAAAGCTGAGAAGAGCCCACCTCTGGTAGAAGAGCAAAGCGTGTAAAGTTCAGAAGAGTGTAGTGAGTCTTTGGTAGACAAGTTTATAGAGAACTCCTAGCCATCTGGGGGACATGGGGGAAGGGTTTCACAAAGGAGTTGACATTTGAGCACAAAGGATTGATTTTGAAGGAGTTTGCTCCTAGGAGAAAGAGGGAAAAGATAAAGGATCCCTTCCTCATTTCCCAACACACTCTAAGGTGGATCCCATCTCAGCATATGCGAGGTCTCACCTAGTATAGTTTCACTGTTTGTGTTGTGTATACCTTCCTCAGCGTGTTTTGAGTCAACCAGTTTATTCTTCTGAGTACCTGTGGTGAAGAAAAAAAATGGATAAAAATGTAGGAAACTGAACAAAGGAATTTCCCTGAAATTATGCAATAATCAAATACAGACAGAATGGGAATTAGAGTTTTCTGTCACTACTACTTCTTCCTACTACTCCTTCCCCTAATTCCATAAACGCCCATCTCTGAGGTTTGGTGGGAAGATCGCCTTCATTGTTTTAAACTCCTAAAATGACTTGCCTGCTTTCTTCCTGCTGCCCCTTCCCTTGTTAATGTGCTGCCATAAATCCCATGGGGAGTCATAACAAGGCCTCTCACCACACTCTTTCATAAAAGATGATGCTACATGCCCCTAAAATGTGCTGTTAAAAAAGAATCACAGACAGGTACATTTATGCCTCAAGCAAAGAATCTTTGATATCAGACTATCTTTTATCCAGGAAGAGAATTACTCCCATCTCCTTTCAGTTCGGCATCATGCTATTGGTGGGATAAACCAGGTCTCTTCCAGGATTTTTTCAGCTGTATGTAGTATTTTCAGTTGGCAGATGTAATGTAAAATTGGAAATTATTCTTAAAAAGTGAAAAGATAAAGATTATTCAGCTTGGTTAGCCCTTGGCAGTTTGACTAGAAGGAAGAATTTGACCCTTCCTTGTTCATTTGTAGTTTGTTGTTCATTTGTAGTTTGTTGTTGTTTTGAGACAGAGTCTGACTATGTTGTCCTTGGTAGAGTGCTGTGGTGTCACAGCTCACAGCAACCTCAAACTCTTGGGCTAGCAATTCTCTTGCCTCAGCCTCCAAAGTAGCTGGGACCACAGGTGCCCGCCACAACACCCGGCAATTTTTAATTTTTTTTTTATTGTAGTTGTCATGGTTGGTTAGCAGGCCCGGGTTGGGCTCGAACCCACCAGCCCCAGTGTATATGGCGGGTGCCAAGCCTCATTTATAGTTTTTAACTCAGATCTTTAAATGTGTTTTAGTTACCCTCCTATGGATTAGTTATGGAACCAAATAAAGGTCATTGCCATATATGGGGTTTGTGTGGGCTCACTTCGTGATGGGGAGGAGAACCCATGTGGAATTGCAGTTCTTCCTTGAACCTGGATACCAAGAATCAGTGTGGAAATGCGAAAAGAAAAGAAAAAAGAAGTGAGACCCACTAGCAAGTGTACAAAATTCCTAAACTGGGACAAACCCTCTGGGGAGAGTTAATCTAGCCCTGTAAGATTTGTCTGCCTCTTTTAGAAAGCTCACACTGATTCAGTTGATTAGGTAATATTTTAGGATTATTCACACTTGTAATTGTTATTCAACACTTTAGGGATAACCTTTAAAAAGAAAATGAGGCCAGGTACAGTGGCTCACACCTGTAATCGCAGCACTTTGGGATGATGAAGGAGGAGGATTCCTTAAGGCCAGAAGTTTGAGACTAGCCTGGGCAATATAGTGAGATCCTGTTGTTTCTAAAAAGAAAAACTACCCTCACATATAGCATGTCTTCATAGTCCCAGCCACTTAGGAGGCTAACATAGGAGGATCACTTGAGCCCAGAAGTTAGAGGCTGCAGTGAGCTATGATCACACCATTATACTCCAGCCTGGGCAATAGAGCAAGGTCCTATCTCTAAAAAATAAATGCATAGGTGCAGTGCCTGTGGCTCAGAGGAGTAGGGCACCAGCCCCATATGCCGGAGGTGGAGAGTTCAAACCCAGCCCCGGCCAAAATAAACTGTAAATAAATAAGTAAGTAAGTAATAAGCAAATAAATTGAGTTTGGTACATAATTTTAAGGGTTTTATGTTATCAACTGTGGTGGCTTTTTTTTTTAATGTGGGGCTGCCTAAAACATTTTAGGGTAAAACTTGTTAATTTCATAGACAGTTCAGTGCTTATCTCTTCTTCCAGAGAATGGTTTAAGAAGACAGTTCCACTCTTTTTTTTTTACTAAATAATTACTCTAGCTATATTCTTAGGTCATTTGAGTCATAGCATAAATCTGTAGGTGGGAAATAAACAGTTATATCTGCAAAAGCTGGATTTTAAGTTGATCCTTCTTAAGTCAAAAAATAAGTCAACATACATCTCCTTTAGCTTTGCATTTGCAGTGTCCAGAACAATGCATATACATTAAAAAGACACTGAATGAGTCTTATATTCTTATTCTGAGTATGCCATATGTCTTCTGGTTTGTGATTCTACCTTAGGAAGGCTGGTGGTAAATAATGTTGTGCCAGACTTTTTCACAGAAGTTTGACTGAAAGCCTCATCTCTTCTTTTGTTTTTTCTTTTCTTTTTCGGGAGGATTGGGGGTGGTAGGAGACAAGGTTTTGCTCTGTCACCCAGGATGGAGTGCATTGGTGTAGTCATAACTCACTTCAGTCTTGAAAGGGATCTTCCCGGGTCAGTCTCCCAAGTAGTTAGAACAACAGGCATGTGCCACTATGCCCAGCTGAATGTCCCATCTGTAGCACATGTGTATTGCTCTTTTTCCTTCAGTCCTCTCTTTCTGCCATTGTTTGCCTCCTCTCTACACCAGCTTCGTGAGTCCCAACATGGAATAATCTGGCCTAATACGTTTGGTTAAGTGGAATATTATCTAGTCCTCTGAGATCCCTCTTCAGCATGACCACTATTTTTATTGAAGTGGTTTGTATGATGTGCTAAATGATGAAAACAAGGCCCATGGCTTTGAAAAATGCCTCAGAATGAGTGAAGAACATAGAGAGCCATGGAAGGTCACTATCATCAGAGTAACACGGTTTTGTGAGGATTTTTATGGATTCTGTTGTTTAGACAAGAAGCTTTTCTTGTGAGTTTTAGAATAACCTTTACCAAGTTAAAAATAAGGTCATGTAATTCTGTGCTGTTCTCTATACACTGAATATCATTTTTCTTTATCACCCCAAAATACAGTTTAAATACCCTTCCTTCATGATGCCAGCCCTTTTTTTTGTTTAAACAGAGTCTCACTTTGTCACCCTCACTAGAGTGCCATGGTGTCCTAGCTCATAGCAACCTCAAACTCCTGGGCTGCAGTGATCCTCTTGCCTCAGACTCCCAATAGCCGAGACTATAGGCACCCGCCAGAACACTTGGCTATTTTTAGAGACGAGGTCTCGCTCTAGCTCAAGCTGGAATAATGCCAACTTTTATATCTCCAGCTGACCGTATTATTTTCCTATTCTGACTTTCATCTGCATCTTCCTTGTGGCATGTAAATTTTTCACTTTGTAGTATAGTAATTTATAGATATACCATAGTACCTTATGGCAGTATTCAAATCTGATTCATAATCTCCTACCCGGTATAGCACAATTCTAATGTACCTAGTGGGTGCAACTGAGCCAATCTTTCTGGCTCAGTTTGTCCCTACTTTTGTAATAGTTTTAAAAAGCAGTTTCTGGGGCGGCGCCTGTGGCTCAAAGGAGTAGGGCACTGGCCCTATATGCTGGAGGTGGAGAATTCAAACCCAGCCCCAGCCAAAAACTGCAAAAAATAAAAAAGTCGTTTCTGAAAATTAAAGATCCAGAGTTTAAGGTTTGATGAAATCTTTTGTTTTGTTTTGTTTTTTGAGACAGAATCTCACATGGTTGCCCTTGGTAGACTGCCATGGTATTGTAGTTCACAGCAACCTCAAACTCTTGGCCTCAAGCGATCCTCTTGCCTCAGCCTCCTTAGTAGCTTGGACTATGGGCACCCACCACAATGCCTGGCTAGTTTTTGTGTTTTGTAGAGACAGGGTCTTGCTCTTGCACAGGGCTGGCCTTGAACTCCTGAGTTCAGGCAATCCACCTACCTCAGCCTCCCAGAGTGCCAGGATCACAGGCATGAAATTTGATGGAATCTTAAACATAGTGCTTGTAAATGTTTGTGGAATAGACCACAGTGTTTCATGTGAAGAAGAGCCTTCTGTTTCCCAAAGTAGTAGATCCATGTTCAGATTCTACCACAGCTTCTTGGGTAAATCACTCTTATTTCTCTGGGCCTCAGTTTCCTCATCTGTAAATGGAAGTAAGTGCTCCTTCAGAGCTTTTGGACAAAAGATCCCAATGAAAAAATTAAGCCATTATCTTCTCTTTTTAAAAGGAATCACCTTTTGATATATTTACATTTCAGTCAGAAAGGCTACTAATTTGGTTGAAGATGATGCCTGGAATGTGAGCTTTAGCCCACACTCTCACCTCAATCTCCACTAAAAGTAATCAAGTAATCATAAAGGTGGCCGGGCGCCAGGGCTTACACCTGTAATCCTAGCACTCTGGGCACCTGAGGCGGGCGGATCACCTGAGCTTGCGAGTTCAACACCAGCCTGAGCCAGAGCAAGACCCCATCTCTAAAAATAGCCAGGTGTTGTGGCTGGCCCCTGTAGTCCCAGATACTAGGAAGGCCAAAGCAAGAAAATTGCTTGAGCCCAAGAGTTTGAGGTTGCTGTGACTTACACCACGGCATTCTACCAAGGGTGACAAAGTGAGACTCTGTTTAAAAAAAAAAAAGTAATTATAAAGGGATTTCTTTTTTTTTTTTTTTTAAAGAATAATACCATGAAGACAAAGCAAAAGGGGAAGGAGACAGTAGCCAGCAGGTTTGGAGATGAGAAAGCAGAGGGGCAACAATAAATAGCTTAGCAGAGCCGAGAATGCTGAGTCCTAAGCCAGCAGTAAAGAAAGCAAGAAGCAGCCTGATGTCCTGATGTACTGCAGACAACCCAAAGGCTCAGGAGTGGACAGACCAGACATCTGGAGCTAGGAGCTAAGAAGAGCACCACTTTAAAGTCTATTTGAGGAGTTCAGCTATTGGTCCCTCTAGTCCTCTCCCAAACTCAGCACCTACGGACACTTGCCCCGCCCCAAACCCAACACACAATTGAGTAGAGACTTTAGGGGGCAAGAATAAAGTAAATGATAGATACCTGAACCGTAGAAATCTGGGTCTCATTACTGAGTACTGAGTCTAGGGAAATCAACTGGAAACTCTTAAAAGATCCAGAGGTTGGGAGTTCCCCAGCCAAATAGCCCAGCTAGATCATGCTCCCGGGAAAGCCCTCAGGTTATAAGCTCTACCCTTGAACACAGAATTTCCAGTCAGATTTTTAGTGCCTTAGTGTTAATGAGACATGAGAGAAGGGTAGGGACAGAGACCATGAAATAATTGGGAAAAAAAAAAAAACGCAACTTGGAGGGCCAGAAATCTGCATGGAGAAGAAAAGAAAATGAATTACTGAAAGTATTCTCAAAGGACTAAGAGAAAATATTGCACTCAGGAGACAGGAACAGGCTACTGCAACAAAAGAATTTTCACAGAACAACAGGAAATAAGAGAGAAATGAAAATTAGTGAACCAGCTCAGGAAGTCTAACAGGAAAAAGAGAAGCTCCAGTAATGAAGGAAAGAGTAAATAAACAAAAGGAAGGGGAAGAAATCATCAAAGAAAGTGTTTTTTGTTTTTTTTTTTTTTTTTTGTAGAGACAGAGTCTTACTTTATGGCCCTCGGTAGAGTGCCGTGGCCTCACACAGCTCACAGCAACCTCCAACTCCTGGGCTTCAGCGATTCTCTTGCCTCAGCTCCCGAGTAGCTGGGACTACAGGCGCCCGACACAACGCCCGGCTATTTTTTGGTTGCAGTTTGGCCGGGGCCGGGTTTGAACCCGCCACCCTCGGTATATGGCCACCCTCGGTATATGGGGCCGGCACCCTACCGACTGAGCCACAGGCGCCGCCCCAAAGAAAGTGTTTTAATTTTAATGTTATAACATGGAAAAAATACTTATGTTACTTGAGTTTGCCCTCCTCTTATTGTTTCTACAGAAAAACAAAAAACCTAACTTTTTCCTGAATGGCTATGGCAATTTTATCCAGAGAAAATTAGTTTTTATTAGAGAATAATAAATAGAATTTTTCCCAAGGAAAATTCAGCATAAAAAGTACAAATAGTTAGACATGACTTCCTTTTGTCATATGGGATTGTAAATACTGTTAATGCCTCATATTTTGGTTTTGCCTTTGCATATATTATTTAAGAGATGCCAGATAAGACTCATTAGATAACAAGAAAATGAAGTGTGATCTTTTACAGTTATAAGCGTTCACATAAACCATGTTTAACTGTGTAGACGAAAAGTATTGAAAAAGTGGCAAGTACCTAGCCCAGTACTCTTAACAGAAACTTCTGGAAAGTTCAATAGAGAGTTCATCATTTTGGGATTTTCTTTCTCATACTTTTTATGTTTTAATTTTAGAGACAGAGTCTGGCTCTGTTGCCTACTGGAGTGCAGTTACATGATTATAGCTAACTGTAACTTTGAATTTCTGGACTCAAGTGATCCTCCAGCCCTCACCTTCTTAGTATTAGGACTATAGGCATGATCTTTGAAACACAGCTAATTTTTTTTTTATTTTTATTTTTTTGTGGAGATGTGATCTTGCTGTATTCCCCATGCTGGTCTCAAACTTTTGACCTCAAGTAGTCCTCCCACCTGGGCCTCCCAAGGTGCTAAGGTTATAGGTGTGAGCCACCATGTCCAGCTTTCTGATATCTCTTTTTTAGATTCAAAGGCTGTTATCCTAATTCTTGAACTGTTAATGAGTTTGACTTATATAAAGTCATGGCCACTTTTAATCAGTATGATCTTGGGCAATTCACTTCGCCACTCCAAAGTTAGTTTCTTACCTTTAAGATGGAAATAATATTAGAATTCATTCATTCTTTAAATATTTATTGAATAACTTTTATGTGTCAAATACTTTACTAAATACTCAGGATACACTGGTAAACAAAATCAGCAAGTTCCCTTTCCTTGTTGAGCCTACAATGTAATGAGGGAGGCAGAAGAGAAACAAGGGTAGTAAGCACATATTATTCTTTTTTTTATTGTTGAGGATTCATTGATGGTACACAGAACCAGGTTACATTAATTGCTTTTGTTAGATAAGGACCCTCTATATTTGTGTCCCGCCCCGCAAAGGTGAACCACACCTCTTAACCCCCCACCCCCTTCCCTTTCTCAGCTCTCCCCATCCCCTACCCCCACTGTGTACTAGGACTTTTATTGTTCTGATACCAGAATTAGGTATATAGGATTCTTACTTCTCCATTCTTATGAAGGTTTACTAAGAATAATGTGTTCCACATCCATCCAGGTTAATACAAAGGATATAAAGTCTCCATCTTTTTGTGGCTGTATGGTATTCCATGGTATACATGTACCACAGATGGTTAATTCATTCCTGGGTTGGTGGATGTTTAGCTGTTTCCACATTTTGGTGATTGTAAATTGAGCTTAAGCACGTATTTTTTGAAAGCAGGTTTCAGTATTCTAGGCTTTCTCATGAATCTTTCATTTAATCTTAACAACTATAAGCTTCTCTTTGAAATAGCATCCTGTATTTAATGCTTACCAACTAACAAAAATTAGAGCATTATCTAGACTTGGCTCTTGCCTCTAAATATACAGAAGAACCCATTCCCCTCCTCCCTGCAAAAAAATTGCCCACAGACACAGTTGTCTCTGGTGTATCTGCTGCGATGGTCTGTGCCTTTCCTGCCTTTGGTGATTTCCAGCCTGGTCTGAGGAGTGATGGATGGCTCTAGAAGCCCTGCACACAGCTGCTGTCAGCTTGTCTAGATCATAAAAACATTGTTTGGTGTGCTTCACTCAACTATTTTCTTCTCTTCTTTTTAAATCATTACTTTCAAAAATGTTAAGTCGAATCTTATTTTGAGTATCCCTAGTCTGAAAATCCAAAATCCAAAGTGTTCTAAAATCCAAAACATTTTGAATGCTGACATAACCCTCAATGGTTATGCTTACTGGAGCATGTTGGATTTTAGCCTTCGGATTAAGGATGCCAGTGAGTATAATACACATATTCCAAAATCTGAAAAAAATCCAAAGTCTAAAGTACTTCTTGTCCCAAACATTTCAGATAAAGGTTACACTCAACCAGTGTGTCACATTTAGTCTGCTCCCCCAACTAGTGAAACATCTTACCTGTTGATCAGAAGTTTCTGCCAAAAACAGAAGAATCTGACGGACTCAAAGAAAGACAAAGGATATTTCAGTGGAAGATTGTGGGGAGGATGTGGTTCTGGAATCTCTGTCTTGGACCCTCCTTCCTAAAATGTTGAAGAAAGGAGCATTTAACAGTTTCTATTACCCACTTTCCTACCATTACTCCCCTTTCTGTAATTCTGTCTTAGCTTGATTTTCCCCTTTTTTGTGTGTCTAAAATTTTGCATAACTTACTGCAAAATGAGCTATTAAAATGACCTTTGGCAGATGATGGATTGAGTAGTTCAGTCCTCTGCAAGGTTTGTGAAGGGATCCAGCTGTCTCCGATTACCATGCCTAAATGTGCATTTTCCAGGGTTGTCAGTGATTGTGGTGAATGTGAAACTGGCAGACAAAGTGGAGCATTTCCTGCTGAATGAGGCATTGTTGAGTTTGCTTTGTGCTCAGAGCTATCGGGAACAGCCATGAGATTGACAAAACAAGTTGGAACAGGTGCTAGCAGTCCCAGCTAACCATTTTATTATTTTGATGGATTTCAGAATGATTTTAAAGTTATTCCAACAGCACATGCCTGTATCGTGTATACACACAAATATACATAATTTGGAGTTTAAAAACAAATTAAGTCAACAAGACTTGATATGAAGAATAAAGAAATAAAGAGACAAAGCAGGCTTTCTGCAACCCATCTTCAGATGTTTGAAGGATTGTCAGTGGAGAAACAGTGCTAAACCTTCTGAAACCAAAACAATAACAAAGAAAAAAGCTCATGACTTTTGACTCAACATGAGGATTTTCTAATGGATAAATCCCTATACCCTTCCTACTCAACAGTGGACTCATTTGCTTTTAGAAGGAAAAATGCCCCATCCCTAAAGACATTTAAGTGCAAACTAAATGAACACTTGGCTCAGGTTTCTTTAGAAGAATGTTTTTGTAGAAAAAACAGGTATAAATATTGCGAAGCTAGACATGAATAAAAAAAAGAAAAACAGGTAGAAGTTTAGCTGAAATGGAGTCATTTATTCATTTAGTCACTCAGCAAATACTTGTTGTGTGCCTACTATGTGGCAGGTCCTGTGCCAGTCACATGGGTCACTGCTGTGAACAAAACTGACAAAATCCCTGCTTTCAGGGAGCCTACATTTTTAAAAAAGTGCTTGACAATTGTAACTTTTTAGAAATAAACAGGATGATAATACTAGGGATAACTGGGGTCACTTTTGAGTTGAGATCTAAAAGATGACTTCTAGTGACATCTGTCAAACTCTAAAATTTTCTGACTCTGTGATGATTTGGGGAACCACTGCTGCTAACTGTGAGATATCCAGTGGTAAGAATTACTGCTTCTAGAATTCTAGCAATATTCAAATCCAGTGACCTGAAATGGACTTTAAAAGTCTTCTTGGCTTGGTTCCCATAGCACGGTGGTTATGGTGCCAGCCACATACACCGAAGTTACAGGGTTCGAACCCAGCCCAGGCCAGCTAACCAGCAATGACAACTGCAACAAACACTAGCCGGGTGTTGTGGCAGGTGCCTGTAGTTCCAGCTGCTTGAGAGGCTGAGGCAAGAGAATCACTTAAACCCAAGAGTTTGAGGTTGCTATGAGCTGTGATGCCACGGCACTTTACCGAGGGCAACATAGTGAGACTCTGTCTCAAAAAAAAAAAAAGTCTTCTTCAAGATCCTACAGACTCTATTACATACTTTGTTTCTGAACCATACAGTAATAACTTCGACAGCTTCTGTAGCGTTTATTTAGAAAATTCTTGCACACACCTTGTATTTAGAGACTAGAAATTTTTCTGACTAGAAAAGAGACCTTGGAAGTTGCTGAATCAAGACCACTCCTCTTACTGGTGAGGAAGCTCGGCTCCAGGAAGAGCAGGAATGTGCCTCCCTTGCTCTGTGTGCAGGGGGGCTGGAGTAGGTGTTCTGGCGAGAGGTTTAGTGCTCTTTCCTCTCTTCCAGCCTGTTGATGTCCTCTTGCTAACTGTCATTCTGATAAGAAAGGTGACCGCATAATAGTTGGTATGTAGGTAACACTTATGGCTATTTGGTATTCATTATCTCATTTTAAGCTTCACCCCACTGTGATAAGAAGTACTTAAAAAATCAATAACTTGAGGTATCAAAGATTATTCTGCCTTATGACCATCAAAGTCGCCATTTTGCAAATCAGGAAACTGATATCCAGAGACATTAAAGACTTTTCCAGAAAGGTTAAGTGACTAAACCAGGCAGCAGCCAAGTATCCTAATTCATAGATCAAATTCTGCTGCTTCTACTATAAGTAGATCAAGTAGTTTGAAAAAAGATATGAATGGTAAATATAAATGAGCAGGAAATTAGATAAAGGAAAGAGAGGTTTATTATGGCTCTGCTGGTCAGTCAAGACTGCTTTTTTTCCCTTTGAGACAGAGTCTCATTTTGTTGCCCCCAGTGGAGTGCTGTGCATCATAGCTCACAGCAACCTCCAACTCTTGGGCTCAAGTGGTTCTCTTGCCTCAGTCTCCCAAGTAGCTGGGACTGTAGGCACCTTCCACAACACCTGGCTAGTTTTAGAGATGGGGTCTCACTCTGGCTCGGCCTCCCAGGTGCTAAGGTTATAGATGTGTCAAGACTGCTTTTTATACCTAACAAATGCAATCAATGTAACCTGGTTTCTTGTACCCTCAATGAATCCCCAACAATAAAAATAAATAGATAAATAAAAAAAAAATTAAAAGACTGCTTTTTATAGGATTACATCTTACACTATCCCTGTAGCTGTTTCAGTTTTACTGTGTTTTAAAATGTGTCCATTAGCTAGGTATAAAGGCTTACACCTGTAATCCTAGCACTCTGGGAAGCCAAGGTGGGAGGATCCCTTGAGCTCAGGAATTGGAGACCAGCCTGAGCAAGAGTGAGACCCCCATCTCTACAAAATATAGAAAAAATTGTCTGTGCATTGTGATGATGGGCACCTGTAGTCCAGCTACTCAGAAGGCTAAGGCAGGAGGATCACTTGAGCTCAGGAGTTTGAGGTTGTTGTAAGCTATGTTGACACTACAGAAGCTCTAGCCCATGGAATAGGGGGCATAGTGAGACTTTGTCTATAAATAAATAAATAAATAAGACCATTGCGTTTCAGAAACCAAGACCTAGGTTGTTAAACACAAAGATTAACTGAATCTCTAATATGTCTACTGCAGTAGGAAGTAGACATCTAATCAGTAAACATTTATCTAGCACCTCCCTGTGTTGGCAGAAAGGGTATGAACTTTGCCCTCAAAGAGAAGTAGAAGCACAGTGTACCTAGTGCAGAAGTACTCACAGGACACTGAGGACTGGCATCAAGGTCAGGAAAGGCATTCCACTTACCAATGACTGCCTAATAAACTACCCAAAATTAGCGGCTTAAAATAACAACCATGGATTCACTCAGGAGTCTGTGGATCAGGAATCCTGGCAGGGCTTAGCCATTCTTCATAGGATCAAGGATCCTTCATGACTCTGCAAGTGGATAGTGGTTAAGAACGGAAGATCCAAGACGACTTCCCCTGCACGCACGGCGCCTTGGTGGGAACAGCCGGGACAGACAAGGATTTCCCTCTCTTATCTCTATTTCTGTCCCACCCCACCCCTCTTTATGGACAGTTGAGGTTTCCTTTGTGGTACTTTGTGTTCTAAACTGTGATGGCAAAAGCCGCAAATCCCTTAAGGCCTGACCTCAGAAGTTACATAGGATTGCTCCTGCTATAGTCTATTGATCACAACATAGATGATGAGGAAGTAACAAAGTCACATTGTAAAATAGCATCTGGGATGATAGATTCTGTTAAGGCCATCTCTGGAAATAGAGCATACCCCAGAAAGCTTCCTAGAAATGATGATATCTAAACTAAGTTTTGGTGAATGGGTTAGATTTGGAGGACAGTGTCCCAATCGGAGCAGCAGTACCTGCAGAGACCAGAAGTGTGAGAGAATATCATCTGATTATTACTCTTTTGATTTTGAAATATCTAGAAATAGAAATGTAGATGATACTGAGGTCAATATAGTAACCCCAGCACTGATGTTTTCTCAAATACCCACAGCTGCATGACTCTGGATAGCAATTTAGAGGTGGAAACCCGCAGAGTTAGGTCTCTGAGAGACTGTTGTCGTGACTAAAGCTGCCTGCTGTCAGAGGACACAGGTCAGTATTATACAAATATATTAAAAGGGTGTCATGCTTAATTCTTATTATGAGAATTCAAATGGCTGTTAAGCACATGAGCTGGGCTTGGAGGCAGTTAACTTCATCTAACTCTTTTTCCCTTCTTGTAACCCTGTAGTCTTTAATAAAAATAAGCCATCTAAATGCATTATAATGGTTAAATATGTGAACATGGTAGCTATTGATCATTCTAAGCACTGATGCATGAGCAGGCCATACCAATTAAGACTGTCCAACCCTAATACTGAAGAGTTTGTATTTTGTGTTCCTTAAGATACAGTAGCAAAGAAACAACGAAGCCATGTACCAGCAGGTTAACCAGGCTATAGTAGATAACACCACCAGATGATTTAGTACAATCAAAAAATACTTATTGTCAACCTACTGCTAAATACTATCTCTGGTGTCATGGAGAACACAGAAGTTTATGATTTAGAGTTTGCCCTTAAACAGGTTAACATTTACCTGGCATTAGGGACTTAGGAAAATCTAGAAGGCTGGGAGGTGTCATCAGGTGGGTTGTGATACACTGCTTAGTGAGTGATATGGTTCAGGAATAGTATGATTTGGGCCACAAAACCAGGACTAGAGTCTTCTAAGACTAACTCCTGACAGAAAGAGGAGGAACAGTTTGAGCCAACACTTTCAGATTTTGAGGTATTAATGGGTAAGTAGGTTAGAGTTCTGTCTACTCATCTGTTGCACCATCTCAGATTCCAGGTAGGAAAACTACCCTCAGTGTTGGATTTTGAGCCGTGCAAACATTGGAAGAACATTCATTTTTTTCTACTGGAAAAGGGAACTGGCTGTTTTCATCCATTGAGACTGAATTTTATCTGTTTTTAACTCAAAGTTTCTCACTGAATTTCCTCTCAGTGCACAGAACACCATCAAGAGAGACCTTTGCAGCTGTTTTTAAGTGACTTTTAGAGATGAAGTTACATGCCCAGATATTTTAATTAGCATTGCCATGAGTAGAGCTACTGATGGAAATCAATATGGAATAATTAGAGTGTCTGCAAAGCTGCAAAAGTAGATCTTTTTTAAAAGAAGGGGGTTTTTAACCCTTCTTTTTTTATTTAGCAATTAGCTGCCTCATATTTACTATGACCTGGTTGAAATTATATATAGCACTTTAAAAAGTTATTCAATTAGGGTTTTTAATCTAATATAGAATAAACAGATTGATGCACACACATGTGCAGGTATATACAAACATAAACACACACATGCTTATCCATGTAAGTATAGACATACATGCACCAACACACTCTTTCTTTTTTAAGGCAAAAAGAATATGATGCAAGTGAAGTGATGTTATGGGAGAGGAAGGAGAATTACATGTGCTGGGACAGCAAGGTTATGTCGACCAAGCAATGTTTAAAGATTCAAAACAATAGCATTTAGCATGAAATCTACTTTTTATCATCCTTACCCAGCCATCAGAATGAAGAAAGACAGTGTCCAGCTGTAGCAGTAGTTTGGTAGCAGGAGAATTAGAAGTAAAGGTACTAGTGCCTGAGGGGTGGGTCATGAATTAATAATTGCTATGTGGCGGATGAGCCCCATCAGAAGAGCTGAAAATGAGGAAGTTGCCTTGCAGAGCGCTATCAATCACTCAGTGACCATAACTTCCAGTAATTAGTGTATTTTATGGGCCTTTGCTTCAGTGGCTCGAAAGCACATATGCTCCAGTCACAGCTAAACTTTGCCGGAGTAATATTCCAGGATGATTTATCCTCCTGCTGCACTGGGATATAACCCTATATTAGGTGAAGATTGTGAACTAAGCTGCAATAAAGTATAAGTTTAGGTACAGTTTGCCCAGGTTGAGACCCCAATGTATCATGCTTTTCAGCATTCATGGCTAGACTACAGCAAGCGATCATTTTTAATAGTGAAACAAATAAGGCAGTTAAAGAAAACAGCATTAGGTTACAGCACTTGTGAATTCCTGTTTGCTTCTCCTCATTCAAGTGTGCGCTGTAATAAGCTCATTTCTGTTTGTTTGGTTTTTTTTTTTTTTTTGAGACAGAGTCTCACTTCGTTGCCCTCGGTAGAGTGCTATGGTGTCACAGCTCACAGCAACCTCAAACTCTTGGGCTCAAGTGATCCTCTTTTCTCAGCCTCTCGAGTAGCTGGGACTACAGGCGCCCGCCACAACGCCCAACTTTTTTTTGTTGCAGTTGTCATTGCTGTTTTAGCTGGCCAGGGCCAGGTTCAAACCCACCACCCTCAGTATATGGGGCCGGCACCCTACACACTGAGCCACAGGCACCGCCCATCCATTTCTGATTTTTTTTTAAATACACTCTGTTATAAAAATTTATTCGTAATGCTGTCCTCTCTCCATTATTAGTAATCTAGGACAGAATATAAGACCTTTTGAATGATAGAAAAGTGATTTATTTATTTCTTTATGCTACTGTGTTTGGACTCCTTAAGTTAAAATAAATTTACTTTATATATCAGTGGGCTCTGGTGGTGATGAGTAGTTTTTTTTGAAATATCAGCACATGTTAAAGAGCACTTCTGATGGGAACCTCACATTTAGGCTCTTTCTATAGAAAGAAAAAATGTTAAATACACTCTCAGGAGTAGTTGACACTTTTCATAGAGGCATAATGGATTATTTGCTGTGGTTTACCCACTGTACTAGAAGTCCCTGGGGTCTTTGCAGACAGCTCCCTTTACCAGTGCCAAGACATCTGTAGAGCCCAGGTTCCTAGTAATTTAACAAGCTTTGCCACCAATTTTGTATGACCTTGGGCATTAATTAAGTTTTGGTGCCTCCACTGGGTGATAATTCTGTTTAGGTTAAAGGAATCCTTCAAGTTTGTAGGACAGTGTTACCAGAAAGTAAGGAAAAGATATGCATGGTTCCATTGTATTCTCTTGAGAGTGAATTATTTCTACACCACTTTTAATGATGGTGTCCTTGAATTTCCTTAGACACCAGAGATAAGCTAATTCCACCAAGCAGAGAAGGAAAGGTGTACACAGTTTGATGCTTTCATTACATTTATTATCCCATCTTTAATTTGCGATGTATTATAATATCATACAAGTTAAACAATAATAGTAAAACAAACTAATTGTCTTTTATTAAAGTGAATTAGATTTTGATTTTAATATATTTGATGTAGAGAGAACTGATAATGTGGAGGGTCCCAAAGGTTATTAGGGCATATTTCTGTTGGGCCTGATGATATTAGTAATAACCCTCTTCCTCATAGTTCTAGACATGAACAAATATGTCACTTCATCAGTCTCTGTTACTCGCACTTATGCCCCTCCACAGGGGTTGCAGATTCCACAAGTTATCAGCTAATGGCGTTATACATTAAAAATTGAAGCTTTCCTCACTCCAAGGCCTTTCAAGGCTTTGTTCTTAAGCCCTAGACACTTTGGAGTGCAGCTGCAAACTATAGGCAGAAGATTAAATTAATTTGTAACTCTTTTTTTTTTTTTTTGGTCCTGCATTACTAAATCCTCTACATTTAATTGAAAACCTACTTCAAGACGCTTTGTGTTTCTGTGTTCTTTGTTGTCAGTTTAACCTCCAGAGCACTTTAACACTGGTAAATTGCTGTTATATCCTTTGGATTGTTTTTAAACCATTCAGTAAGAGAACAGTGAAATTGATATATGTGAAGAAAAGTAAAATCTTAGGGTAGATTTTGAGGTATTTAATATTTATTATAGTTCTTCACCAGTATAGTTGCAGATGATTTAAACTCTTTCCCTAGGACTGTGTAAATTGGTCTTGGGATGAAATCTCACCTAGGGAATTTTATGTAATCCAGTAGTTAAGTCTGATTTTTTAATGTTTTCCTGTGTCTGAATGTTCCAAAGTGCTGCTGCATTTCTGTAAAATGAAGGTTTAACTGCAGTGCACAATCTAAATGCAAAATCCTTAGATGGAAATTTAATTGTGTAAAATGTGCACAAGGTAATTAAGAACAAATTTTAGAACATTTCAGACTATAAAGTCCTCCTTCAGCTAGACCACTGACTATATTGAAAATGCTTATTTTCAATTTGCAGTTATACCAAGAAACATAGAATATGTCTAAATTAAGAATAAAAAAATCCAGTGCTCTTCATTATAACTGTAAATTGAAAACTACTCCTACAACTTTGTTGATATTCTAAGGAGGGAACGATCACCAAAAACCTCCTGAATTTGTCCTGCACTTGCTTTCTGGCCACAATGTTTATTTCTTCTTTATTATTTTAAATTTCATGACAATAATTACTTTAATGTCAACAGAAACCATTTTTGTTGCTTTGTAAATAAGTATCTTCTAACTTTTTGCTAAAATACAAAGCTTACTGTCATGCAATTGGCAGTTACTATGATCTCTATGTACAAAATAAATATATTTACTATTTAAACTATGAAATCCAGCATATTCAAGTGCTGCCGACTTAAGAGCATTTCATAGATTGTGGATTGGGCAAATCAAAGATCAGTAAGATGACAATAAGGGACAGTACTAGTCTTACAATGAGATGTTAATGGTTTACTGTTATTTGAATGTATTCCCAATTGGTAAGCACTTCCAGGGCATTCTTTTTTCCCCTTTCACATAACATATGTCCCACAACCTACAGAATATTAGTTTGCTGCATCTTAATCATTTGGAATTAAAATGCACTTTTTTGTTTAACACTGAATGGAATCCCTCAGCTCTCCTTTCACCCCCACCACCCAAAAATAAATAAATAAAGCTCTTCTCTTCCAAATCTTTTATGACGTGAGCTGTTCCTCTCCTGGGAATGAAAAGGACGTGAGAGTCCTTTGATGAATTGCTAACGCTTATGTGGGTCTCCATTTTCCAATATACTTTTTTTCAAATGACTTAAGCTGCCTATATTTAAATGCTTCTTTTGTAAAGATGATAAAGAGAGCAAAGATTTCTATTGGCTTAGCCCTAATCTGTTTGCTTTGTTGTGAATTTTTTCCCCTTTACTTTGACTGTTAACCTATTTATAAATCTAAATCTACATACAAAGGTCATTGGTTGGCTGAACTTAAACCATTTTACTCAGTAAATTTAATTAAGAAAATACAGTGCAACTCATAAGCAAATGAGTTTTTTCCTAGTTTTAAACCAAACCACCCTCTTGAGTGCTGATTGCCTTGCCCGACCCCTGGTGATACAGAAACAGGCAAAATTAAAAAGGACATTAAAGCTTCATTAAATCTGAAACACATTTAGTACAGTGACATATCTGCAGGCCATTTCAGAGAAGATTACATACTCTCTTTTGTAAGTTTCCTAATTTATAATACCTTGACAATACAAACTGGGAAAATGCAAGTATATTAATAGACCAGTAGGGGTAAAAGATACAGAATGGCCCCAGGTCTGTCTGTCCCTGAAATATTCACTCAGAGGATATGTGCTTCCTCTTATCCATCAGACTTCTGTGTTTATTTTGATTTTTGACAGCCTTATGAAGAACCGTTCTTCATGTAGTCGTACCTGCTAAGAGCCCTTTCTCTTTTTTACCTCTTCCTAATAGAACTTGATAAAAGGGCTCTGTGGTCTGGCTACACATTTCCTTCTACTTTTCCACAAGACAGATAGCGTGGAACATAATTTATCACTGCTTAATTCTTTAAACTATAAGAATGAGTAGACAGTGTTGGCACCTGCAGCTAGTTAGCTCTTGACTATACATAGGGTGGGCAGGTTTCTTCTGCTTACATGGTACCTAATCATGTCTTCAACGTGAACTTGAGTGAATGGCTTGAGATAGGATGTTCTAAATGTTTTCTAGCAGTTTTTAAGTTATTAGCTTTTTCAGGTGAGAAACTCTCCTCTTGTTGGTTTTTCACTCCCAATAGAAGTATATGCAAAATCTGTAATCTGGATCACTGTGACAGCGGCAACAGCTTTAGATGCACTGTCACTGCCTGTCAAGTCAATACAGAATGACGTAAACACCTAGTCCACCCACCACATTAGACCACTGTGACTCCTCCTGAATCAATGTACACACTCATATTGGCCAGAAAAACACTGTATTTTCAAAATATAAGGCAATCCTACAAGCCTGTGTTGGGTAGCGGCAGGGTAGGGACACAGGATGGAAGAGCTGAGTCTCTCCCCTTCTGGATAACAGTGCATAGACAACAAATGTAATCGCACAAAACTCTGAAAGGGAGTTTGGTGCACACCTGTACTTGCATTCTGTCATCTGATGATGTTTCTGTTATTTATACTTGAAGGGATTAATGATATCCATCAAGTGGTAGTGATAGAATCTCTGGAAAGAGGCGACGCCTGTGGCTCAAGGAGTAGGGCGCCAGTCCCATATGCCAGAGGTGGCGGATTCAAACCCAGCCCTGGCCAAAAATCACAAAAAAAAAAAAGAATCTCTGGAAAGATATGAGTACAAGGTAATGAAATTTACTGGGTATTCCAAAACACTGTATGTTTTTGTTATTTATACTTGAAGGGATTAATCATACCCATCAAGTGGTAGTGATAGAATCTCTGGAAAGATACTGAGTACAAGCAATCTACCTATTCAATGCCATTCCTATTAAAATACCAACATCATACTTTCAAGATTTGGAAAAACGATTCTGTGTTTTGTATGGAACCGGAAAAAAACCCATATGGCTAAGGCAGTTCTTAGTAATAAAAATAAAGCTGGGGGCATCACCATACCAGATTTTAGGCTATACTACAAAGCCATAGTGCTCAAGACAGCATGGTACTGGCACAAAAATAGAGACATAGACACTTGGAATCGAATAGAAAACCAGGAAATGAAACTAACATCTTACAACCACCTAATCTTTGATAAACCAAACAAGAACATACCTTGGGGGAAGGACTCCCTATTCAATAAATGGTGTTGGGAGAACTGGATATCCACATGTAAAAGACTAAAACTGGACCCACACCTTTCTCCACTCACAAAAATTGATTCAAGATGGATAAAGGACTTAAATTTAAGGCATGAAACAGTAAAAATCTTCAAAGAAAGCATAGGAAAAACACTGCAAGATATTGGCCTAGGGAAAGACTTCATGAAGAAGACTGCCATGGCAATTGCAACAACAGCAAAAATAAACAAATCAGACTTCATTAAACTGAAAAGCTTCTATACAGCCGAGGAGACAACAACCAAAGCAAAGAGGCAACCTACACAATGGGAAAGGATATTTGCATATTTTGAATCAGACAAAAGCTTGATAACTAGGCTCCATAGAGAACTCAAACTAATCCACATGAAAAAACCCAACAGTCACATATATCAATGGACAAGAGACATGAATAGAACCTTCTCTAACGAAGACAGACGAAAGGCTAACATATGAAAAAATGTTCATCATCCCTATCTATTAGAGAAATGCAAATCAAAACCACCCTGAGATACCATCTAACCCCAGCGAGAATGGCCCACATCACAAAATCTCAAAACTGCAGATGCTGGCGTGAATGTGGAGAGAAGGGAACGCTTTTACACTGCTGGTGGGACTGCAAACTAGTACAACCCTTTTGGAAGGAAGTATGGAGAAACCTCAAAGCACTCAAGCTAGACCTCCCATTTGATCCTGCAATCCCATTACTGGGCATCTACCCAGAAGGAAAAAAATCCTTTTATCATAAGGACACTTGTACTAGACTGTTTATTGCAGCTCAATTTACAATCGCCAAAATGTGGAAACAGCTTAAATGCCCACCAACCCAGGAATGGATTAACAAGCTGTGGTATATGTACACCATGGAATACTGTTCAGCCATTAAAAAAAATGGAGACTTTACATCCTTTGTATTAACCTGGATGGAATTGGAAGACTTATTCTTAGTAAAGCATCACAAGAATGGAGAAGCATGAATCTTATGTACTCAGTTTTGATATGAGGACAATTAATGACAAGGTCATAGTGGGGGTGGGGAAAGGGGAGAGCAGAGAGAGAAAGAAGGAGGGAGGGGTGGGGAAAGGAAGAGCAGAGAGAGGAAAGGAGGGAGGGGGTTGGGGCCTTGGTGTGTGCCACACCTTTTGGGGGCAAGACATGATTGCAAGAGAGACTTTACCTAACAAATGCAATCAGTATAACCTGGCTTACTGTACCCAACAATAAAAAAAAAAAGATATTGAGTACAAAGTAATGAAAATTACTAGGTATGGGTGGCGCCTGTGGCTCAGTGGGCAGGGCGCCGGCCCCATATACCTAGGGTGGCAGGTTCAAACCCGGCCCTGGCCAAACTGCAACAAAAAAATAGCTGGGTGTTGTGGTGGGCGTCTATAGTCCCAGCTACTTGGGAGGTGGAGGTGAGAGAATCGCTTGAGCCCAGGAGTTGGAGTTGCTGTGATGCCGCTGCACGCTACCCAGGGTGATAGCTTGAGGCTCTGTCTCAAAAAAAAGAAAAGAAAATTACTAGGTATTCCAAAACATTATGTTATACAAAATATACAATTGTGTATATTTACATACACACATAAAATATATATAAATAAATTCAGTGTAAGTTCGTTAACTATGCGTGTATATATACACACATATCCAAATGAGTTTTGGCCTTTTTTTTTTTTTTATTGTTGGGGATTCATTGAGGGTACAATAAGCCAGTTACACTGATTGCAATTGTTAGGTAAAGTCCCTCTTGCAATCATGTCTTGCCCCCATAAAGTGTGACACACACTAAGGCCCCACCCCCCTCCCTCCATCCCTCTTTCTGCTTCCCCCCCCATAACCTTAATTGTCATTAATTGTCCTCATATCAAGATTGAGTACATAGGATTCATGCTTCTCCATTCTTGTGATGCTTTACTAAGAATAATGTCTTCCACTTCCATCCAGGTTAATACGAAGGATGTAAAGTCTCCATTTTTTTTAATGGCTGAATAGTATTCCATGGTATACATATACCACAGCTTGTTAATCCATTCCTGAGTTGGTGGGCATTTAGGCTCTTTCCACATTTTGGTGATTGTAAATTGAGCTGCAATAAACAGTCTAGTACCAGTGTCCTTATGATAAAAGGATTTTTTTCCTTCTGGGTAGATGCCCAGTAATGGGATTGCAGGATCGAATGGGAGGTCTAGGTTGAGTGCTTTGAGGTTTCTCCATACTTCCTTCCAGAAAGGAAGGACTGTACTAGTTTGCAGTCCCACCAGCAGTGTAAAAGTGTTCCCTTCTCTCCACATCCACGCCAGCATCTGCAGTTTTGAGATTTTGTGATGTGGGCCATTCTCACTGGGGTTAGATGATATCTCAGGGATGTTTTGATTTGCATTTCTCTAATATATAGAGATGATGAACATTTTTTCATGTGTTTGTTAGCCATTCGTCTATCATCTTTAGAGAAAGTTCTATTCATGTCTCTTGCCCATTGATATATGGGATTGTTGGCTTTTTTCATGTGGATTAATTTGAGTTCTCTATAGATCCTGGTTATCAAGCTTTTGTCTGATTGAAAATATGCAAATATCCTTTCCCATTGTGTGGGTTGTCTCTTTGCTTTGGTTATTGTCTCTTTAGCTGTACAGAAGCTTTTCAGTTTAATGAAGTCCCATTTGTTTACTTTTGTTGTTGTTGCAATTGCCATGGCAGTCTTCTTCATGAAGTCTTCCCCCAGGCCAATATCTTCCAGTGTTTTTCCTAAGCTTTCTTTGAGGATTTTTATTGTTTCATGCCTTAAATTTAAGTCCTTTATCCATCTTGAGTCAATTTTTGTGAGTGGGGAAAGGTGTGGGTCCAGTTTCAGTCTTTTACATGTAGACATCCAGTTCTCCCAACACCATTTATTGAATAGGGAGTCTTTCCCCCAAGGTAAGTTCTTGTTTGGTTTATCGAAGATTAGGTAGTTGTAAGATGTTAGTTTCATTTCTTGGTGTTCAATTCGATTCCAAGTGTCTATGTCTCTGTTTTTGTGCCAGTACCATGCTGCCTTGAGCACTATGGCTTTGTAGTACAGACTAAAATCTGGTATGCTGATGCCCCCAGCTTTATTTTTGTTACTAAGAACTGCCTTAGCTATACGGGGTTTTTTCCGGTTCCATACAAAACTCAGAATCATTTTTTCCAAATCTTGAAAGTACGATGTAGGTACTTTGATAGGAATGGCATTGAATAGGTAGATTGCTTTGGGAAGTATAGACATTTTAACAATGTTGATTCTTCCCATCCATGAGCATGGTATGTTCTTCCATTTGTTAATATCCTCTGCTATTTCCTTTCTGAGGAGTTCATAGTTTTCTTTATAGAGGTCCTTCACCTCCTTGGTTAGGTATATTCCTAGGTATTTCATTTTCTTTGAAACTATGGTGAAGGGAGTTGTGTCCTTAATTAGCTTCTCATCTTGACTGTTATTGGTATATACAAAGGCTACTGACTTGTGGACATTGATTTTATATCCTGAAACATTACTGTATTTTTTGATGACTTCTAGGAGTCTTGTGGTTGAGTCTTTGGGGTTCTCTAAGTATAAGATCATGTCATCAGCAAAGAGGGAGAGTTTGACCTCCTCTGCTCCCATTTGGATTCCCTTTATTTCCTTGTCTTGCCTAATTGTATTGGCTAGAACTTCCAGCACTATGTTGAATAGTAAAGGTGACAGAGGACAACCTTGTCTGGTTCCAGTTCTAAGAGGAAAAGCTTTGAGTTTTACTCCATTCAGTAAAATATTGGCTGTGGGTTTGTCATAGATAGCTTCAGTCAGTTTTAGAAATGTGCCACCTATGCCTATACTCTTCAGTGTTCTAATTAGAAAAGGATGCTGGATTTTATCAAATGCTTTTTCTGCATCTATTGAGAGGATCATGTGATCTTTATTTTTGCCTCTGTTAATATGATGGATAACGTTTATGGACTTGCATATGTTAAACCAGCCTTGCATCCCTGGGATGAAGCCTACTTGATCATGATGAATGACTTTTTTGATGATAAGCTGTAATCTATTGGCTAGGATTTTGTTGAGAATTTTTGCATCTATATTCATGAGTGAGATTGGTCTGAAATTCTCCTTTTTGTTTGGGTCTTTTCCTGGTTTTGGTATCAGGGTGATGTTTGCTTCATAGAATGTGTTGGGGAAGATTCCTTCTTCCTCAATTTTTGGGAATAATTTCTGCAGTACAGGAATAAGCTCTTCCTTGAAGGTTTGATAGAATTCTGGAGTGAAGCCATCTGGACCAGGGCATTTTTTAGTTGGAAGCTTTTTTATTGTTTCTTTGATCTCAGTGCTTGAAATTGGTCTGTTCAGGAGGTCTATTTCTTCCTGGCTAAGTCTAGGGAGAGGGTGTGATTCCAAATATTGATCCATTTCCTTCACATTGTCAAATTTCTGGGCATAGAGTTTCTGGTAGTATTCAGAGATGATCTCTTGTATTTCTGTGGGATCAGTTGTTATTTCCCCTTTATCGTTTCTGATTGAGGTTACTAGAGATTTTACTTTTCTATTTCTAGTTAGTCTGGCCAATGGTTTATCTATTTTATTTATTTTTTCAAAAAACCAACTCCTTGTTTCATTAATTTTCTGAATGATTCTTTTGTTTTCAATTTCATTGATCTCTGATTTGATTTTGGATATTTCTTTTCTTCTACTGAGTTTAGGCTTAGATTGTTCTTCTTTTTCCAATTCCATAAGATCTCTTGTGAGATTGTTGATGTGCTCTCTTTCTGTTTTTCGAATGTAGGCATCTAAAGCGATGATTTTTCCTCTCAAAACTGCTTTTTCAGTATCCCAGAGGTTTTGGTAGCTTGTGTCTTCATTGTTGTTATGCTCAAGGAAGTTAATGATTTCCTGTTTTATTTCTTCCTGCACCCATCTGTTATTCAACAGAAGATTGTTTAATTTCCATGCCTTTGGGTGGGGTCGAGCATTTTTGTTAGAGTTGAGTTCCACCTTTAGTGCCTTATGGTCTGCGAAGATACAAGGTAAAATTTCAATTCTTTTGATTCTGTTGATATTTGTTTTGTGTCCCAGGATATGATCAATTTTGGAGAATGTTCCATGGGGTGATGAGAAGAATGTATATTCTTTGTCTTTGGGGTGGAGTGTTCTATATGCGTCTATCAAGCATAGTTGGTCTAAGGTCTCATTTAAATCTCTTATATCTTTGTTTAATTTCTGTTTAGAGGATCTGTCCAGCTCTGTAAGAGGAGTGTTAAGGTCCCCTGTTCTTATGGTATTCTCAGATATCATCTTGCTCAGACTGAGTAAGGTCTGTTTCAAGAATCTGGGAGCATTTAAATTGGGTGCATAGATATTTAGAATTGAAATGTCTTCTTGTTGTAGTTTTCCCTTGACCAATATAAAGTGACCATCTTTGTCTTTTTTGACTTTAGTTGCTTTAAATCCACATGTATCTGAAAATAAGATTGCAACTCCTCTTTTCTTCTGAATTCCATTTGCCTGAAAAATTGTCTTCCAACCCTTGACTCGCAGCTTTAATTTGTCTTTTGAAGCCAGGTGTGTTTCTTGCAGACAGCAAATGGATCGCTTGTGTTTTTTAATCCAGTCAGCCAATCTATGTCTCTTCAGTGGGGAATTCAAGCCATTAACATTTATGGAGATAATTGATAAGTGTGGTAGTATTCTATTCGTCTTATTTGGTGAGAGTCCATTGCTTAGTTTTATCTTTTGCATCAGTGTGGAGGTTAGGTTCTGTCCTTTGATTTCTGAGTTCTTACTTTGCTGCTGATCCATTGTGGTGGTCAGTGTGCAGAACAGGTTGAAGTATTTCCTGTAGAGCTGGTCTTGTTGTGGCGAATTTCCTCAATGTTTGTATATCCGTAAATGATTTAATTTCTCCGTCAATTTTGAAGCTTAGGTTAGCAGGGTACAGAATTCTGGGGTGAAAATTGTTCTGTTTAAGTAGGTTAAAGGTAGATGACCATTGTCTTCTTGCTTGGAAAGTTTCATTAGAGAAGTCTGCGGTCACTCTGATGGATTTGCCCCTGTAGGTCAACTGGCGCTTACTCCTGGCAGCTTGCAGAATCTTTTCTTTTGTCTTGACTTTGGACAGGTTCATCACAATGTGTCTTGGAGAACCTCGGTTAGAGTTGAGGCGACCTGGGGTCCGATATCCCTCTGAAAGCAGTGTGTCAGAATCTTTGGTGATGTTTGGGAAATTTTCATTTATAATATTCTCTAGTATGGCTTCCATTCCTCTGGGGCATTCTTCTTCCCCTTCTGGAATTCCTATAACTCGTATGTTGGAACGCTTCATAAAGTCCCATAATTCTGACAGTGAACGTTCTGCTTTCTCTCTCTTCTTTTCTGCCTCTTTTACTATCTGAGTTATCTCAAGAACTTTGTCTTCTACCTCTGAAATTCTTTCTTCTGCATGGTCTAACCTGTTGCTGATACTTTCCATTGCATCTTTAAGTTCCCTGATTGACTGTTTCATTTCCTTCAGCTCTGCTGTATCCTTTTTATATTCTTCATATCGTTCATCTCTGATTTGATTCTGTTTTTGGATTTCCTTTTGGTTATTTTCCACTTTATTAGCAGTTTCCTTCATTGTTTCTATCATTTCTTTCATTGTTTTCAGCATGTGTATTCTAAATTCCCTTTCTGTCATTCCTAACATTTCTTTATAGGTGGAATCGTCTGCAGTAGCTACCTCATGGTCCCTTGGCGGGGTTGTTCTGGACTGGTTCTTCATGTTGCCTGGAGTTTTCTGCTGATTCTTCCTCATGAGTGATTTCTTTTATCTGTTTCCTTGCCCTAATTTTCCTTTCACTTCCTCTTGCTCTTTAAGTTCTTGTGCCTGTGGAAGTTGTGGGCGGGTTTTGACGGATTGAACACACGCGACCACTTGCCGGTTTTCCACTGTTTTAGTCCTCCTCTTGGGGTCCAGAAGTCTCTCGCTGACTCCCTGTATCCTCATAGGAGTGATGATAGGCAGTTCCCACCAGCCAGAGATGCCTGGAATCCTATCTCCCCAGACTCACGGTGCCCAGATGCAAGGAAGCTGTTACTCGGCTGCCATCTTGCTTCGCCTAGGATCTCAAATCTTGTAGCATTGAGTGACCCTTTTTTTTTTTTTTAATTGGGAAATTCATTGAGGGTACAAGATACCAGGTTACATTGATTGCATTTGTTAGGTAAAGTCTCTCTTACAGTTATGTCCCACCCACAAAAGGTGTGTCACACACCGAAACCCCCATGAGTATTGGCCCTTGCAAAATAGTTACTTGTAAATAAGATCTTATGGCTTTTTCCTGCTATGTTGCTATTGCTCAGACTAGTTTTAGAACTTTGGAAACCTCAGCACCTTCATGTCTTTCCTTAATAAGTAACAAAATATTTATTATTTGTAAATGACTTGAGTTTTGGTAATATCCATAGTCTACAAATAATTCACATGATCAACAAGATGAGGGGTATAATTTTAAATTCAGGATAAGATTTTATTAGAAATAAGATGAATTAGGTGTTCTGTTACTTGAAATAATTCTAAATATGATTCCCAAAGAAGAGTTCAGAAATGTTTGAGTAGTGTGAGTGTCTTTGAAATAAGTACACAGCTTCTCAAGATCTAGAAAGGCAACGTAATATGTTAAGTCACAGTTTTTTCCTAGGCCTCCACTTACCATGTGGAAACTATGTCAGTTGAATGCTAAGATTCTGTCTATAAAGTGGGTTAATGCTCTCTTGGATCCATTATAGCTTTAAAATCAGTCTGGGCAAGATGCTGTCTCTACAAAAAATTTAAAAAATTAGCCAGATGTGGTAGAGTACACCTGTGGTCTTAGCGACTTGGGAGGCTGAGACAAGAGGATTGCTTGAACCCAGGAGTGTGAGATTGCCGTGAGCTATGAATCTGAACACAATACTCCATCCTGGGTGACAGAGGAAGACCCTGTCTCTATTAAAAAAAAAAAAAAAATCCCTGATGTTATGATTCTACTTTGAAAGTTGTTACAAATACACATAAAGGGTGTTAGGGCCGCAGAAGGGCTAAGTTATGAAGTTACAAAATTTTGACACTATTTTCTTTAAGTTACATGTTTATTAAATTTTATCTTATTACTTTCTATCCAGCCTGTTCCTAGTTGAATTATTTTATTTTTATAGATAAAGATCCAAAGACCAAAATTAAGTTACCTGTACAGAGAAACATGAACAGTTTACAAATGAAGCCGAACTGGAAACTCTGAAGACTCGCTTTCCCATTTTCAGACTTAGAGCTACAGTTCTGACTTCACAGTCTTGAAATGGCCATTTTTCCACTAGTGGTAGCCTTCTTCTAACTGTGGAAGAAAAATGAATTAAAAAAACCAAACAAGTGTATAGAAAAATGGCACAGTTATGAATTTTCAACTTTGTAATATGGTTCATTCCCTGCTTCTTACAGACCTTCGTTTATACTTGTAACTCAAAACTCTACAGCGCTGTGGGCAAGAAACAATTAAATGTTCCCCTTTTACAAGAGAAAAACAGCTACCAGAGTTTTACATCTCTGTCTAGAAGAAACCATGGTACATACGTAAATGTGAACAATGCCCCTAGAGCTGAGAATATTGCTAAGAGAAGCCACATAAGGGTAATGTTTAGTTATTAAAATTAGACTGTTTTATTAGGGATGCAACATTGTCCATTGAAAATGTCCATTCTAAATACAGCTCTTAATGTAATTACAGCAATATTTTAGTTTATACATTTGAGGTTGTAAGGTTTTTTATATTTGCTAGATGAATTTTGAAATTTAGTACTTGTCTGTCTTAAGGAGATCTGCCCTGCATGCAAATCTATAACTAGACAAATATTATTTCCTTTCCCAGCTTGCTCTTGGGAGGTTTCCATATCCTCAGGTAAGATTGTTCATTACTGCCGTTTGCCACTGTGACATTCATTCCTATGTATGAAGGTGCAGGGAGCAATTGTGAACATTTGAGCCACATACAAATAAATCTGTCCTGTTAAAATGAAAAGTGATATCTTAAAGGAGTCATTTAGAAGTCTCTATTGATTTTTTGATTTTTTTAAACTCTGGATTTTTTTCCTTTCTTTGTTAAAGGTTGAAAGCGATCATTGTGCTCTTCCTTTGTGTGACAGATGAGATGTTTTTTCTTTTCCTGGTCTAGTACCTGTGTATTCAAATGTGTATTTGGGTTGAAAGAGAGACCCAGGCTTTTTTTGATACATTTTTTGAGCTTTTGGATTCAAAATTAAAATTTTATTTTAATTACAGGATTAAGTGAAGGGTGAGAGTTTCTAATCTAGGTCATTAATTTTGCTAGGCAAATAGGCGGGCCCCCAATTTTATGTGAGCATGATTTTGAATATATTCTTTTTAAAGGATTTGCTCCTTCCAATCAACATCGCTAAGACAAACAGTCCATTGTATTAGCATTGCTGACACTAATGTTTATAATTTCTTTAAGATTTTTATTATTGAAGGGTGCTGGCACTTAAAATATAAAGCTGTTTTGTGGTTTGAAAATGATTCCCTAGTGTGTGGGAGGAAATAAGTGAAGTGTCTAGAGGGATGAAAAATGAATGGTTTGACTGTTTTCCTCTGGTTGATGCTCACTGTTTTTCTGGCATCTTGGTCTGTACAGGCCAAAGTGCCTGGAGGCATGTCTGATTTAAAGGTGGTGTTGGTCTCTGCTCTTTAAGCATCTATTAACTTGCTATTATTATGCAAATAAGTGTTGTATTACACATACTAATTTATGCATGGTTAGATTATGCAGATGCATCACAAACATGGTTATTGAATAATAGGATGGGGCTCATTCTCTCTACCATGTTTATAAGTGATTTTAAGCAAATTCTCCTGGTACCCATGTGGACATTTAAAGACCCTTCACTCACTGAAATGTCTCTTTTGTATTCTTTTTTTTTTTTTTTTTCATAGTTAAAGCTATCAGATAAGTGAAAGAGAAATCCTCCTAGTTGTTAGGTTCAGGAGCAGTAGTCTCACTTTTCAAATTTGTGGATTTCTTTGTTTAAACACAATCTTTTCCTTAAAGAGGAAATCTAAAATGTGATCTCTTGGCATGCACGCTACCTAGCATTTAGTAAGATTTTAGTGTGTACAGCCTTGCTGCTTAGCTCTAGGTAGCCCCTCAAATTAAAATCACATTTTCAGGATTTATAGCTCATTAGAATATTTATCTTGGTAATCCTCTTATTCTGTCAGTAATTTTCAAACAATTCTCTGTTTGGCCAATTTGTGCAATCCCCTAAAATTTTGAAAATGAACAGAACAAGCCCTATACAATATGTTTCTCAAACAAGTCTTTATAGAGAACTTGTAAGCGAATTAATAAAAATTCCAAAGATTGAGCATTTGACAAATGAAGGATTGATAAATAAAGGCTGTGGCCAAATTTGGGGAAACACTATGTACCTTTGCAGCGTTGTTTTCCTGAATGTAAGTATACATTTGATCAAAACTGGAAAATTCTAATACTATGCCAAACTCCCTAGTTAGCAATAACCTTTGTGCCAGAGTAGAGGGAAAAACTGTATTACTTGAATCATGATAGAATGTTGTCACCAAATTCATACTTTTATCTGTTCCCCAGGTCTTTCAACAGAAGTTTGTATGCTTCATTGCTAGAATAAAGAGTGACTTTTGGTGGAGTTGGTGTTTACTTATAGGCTTTGTATTGTAGCGTGAAGGTTGGGAAAGGATATTTTTTAAATACCTTTCCTCCTCCTTCATTTTCCCCTCAAATATAGCACATGAAGAAGAAAAATATATATTATTATAATATCACAGAGACTGGATTATGGGATCACACCTTCTCTTTGGCCTGTTATCGCATTTGTACTCCTAGCCACTTCATGAGATAGCCTCCCCTCATAAATTGGGCAGAAAAATGGCTGATTTGCTCACTGTTAAACTGCAGCTGGTTTGGTTTCATTGACTCCCAAGTGGAGTAGGGAGGAGGGAATCATAGGGTCTCAAGTTAGAAGGGATTGTAGATGTTACCAAGTCAAACGTCTCTACAAAGTCTCTGAAAAGCAAACATCCACACTGCTTGAATACCTAGTAACAGGAAACTCACTACTTCACAAAGCAGCCGTAGGGTCAAAGCTGTGTTCTGTTTACTCCATGGAATACTACCTTCCTCATCCTACTTATCCACTAGTCTGGTCCTCAGACACATGAAGTCCTTTCATATATCCTTAAGACAAGGATGTTTTGAATCCCTATTTCCAGAGCTGGGGGCAGTGCCTGAGAATTGGTGCTGTGAACCCAAAGTCACATTAGCCACCAAACTTAAGACTGACCTAATGAAAAGAGCTCCGCAATAGAGCTCCGGATCAGGAACCGGAGACTAGAATTAGAACTCAGCTCTGCCACAGGCCTTCATTCTCGCTTTGTAACTCCTTGAGGCCTCAGTCTCCTCATCTCTAAAATGAAGATCTTGATACCTTCCTCTCCTATCTGTTCCAAATGAGAGTATGGATATAAAACTACTAAAGTACAAAGGGCCAGGCTGCAGCACAAAACAGAATTTCCATATACCGACTGAAGGTTGCACAGGAATGTTCTTAGCAACCTGCCAGCCACAAATGGAGCAAAGCGCAAAAAAGAGCAGAAGGTAAAGCTGGGAGACTCATTCCCTCAGCTCAGCATCAGCGTTGATGACAAGAACATCATTAGCAGCCCCTCCTTCTGACGGTGACACAGTGTGTATCCAGTTGGGACATAGGTGGAGGAGGGGTGTGGGGAGGATGTCAGGGAAAGCCAGTTGCCTGGGACCAATGTGAAGATTAAAGGGCCAGGGTCTTGTTGAGATCATTCTTGTCGAGGTAATCATTCTATATGAATTTCATTGTTTTGTGGGTCAGGTGTTTGTTATTTGAGAGCACTGTCTATTGTAGTTTCCTTTAGGCCTTAGGCTTAATTAGTCTCATTGGCATGCAGTTTGGGATTGTATGGGAAAATAGGCTAGGAGCTACTATAAATGTGCAATCTTATTCTATGGCTTGTATGAAGAACAGTGGTGTCTTGGAGTCATCTGGCACCATTCCCACATAGAGCTCCAGAGCACTTTTTGGTATCTGACTGAGGCTGTGCTTTCCACCTATAGTGACTATTATTTCCAGCCTCCAGATGAGTAGACTGGGGCCCAGAGAGACAAGGCACCTTGCCTTAGGCAGGAATGGGTACAGTTGCATCTCGACCCATAGGCAATTAAACCAAATGCCTGGCTCTGCGACCTCTTAATTTGGCTGACTCTTCATACCCCCACTTTCCTTCCCACTCAGTCCCATCAACCCCTTCTCCTAGTTTGCCTTCTCTGCCCTAGGGAGGGAAATGTTGAGCACCACAGGGTCATGCCATTGTAGGTGATGATAAGACCATTCCCTAGAGCCCTTTTGCTTTTCTTAACGTGTGTTTAGCGGAGTGACAGGGAATCCAGAGGGCCGCAGAACCCTTACTGACCTCAGTGCCATTAAATTCTGGGTGCCTGGGAAGCATATTATATAATAGGAAATGAAAGTTTTTAAAATTGTGTTTTAAACACCTTCCAAACAGTGCCTCAATTTCTTGAACAATTTAGCTTTAATAGTAATCTGGAAAGATGTGCAGGTCTGGACAAGGACTGGAGCTGTGTATAGTTAATCATGTAGATTCAAATTCAGTTGACTTATTAGATAAAAAACATGATGGTGGGCAATGATTTGTTTAATGACACCATAATTTAGGAGAAATGAAAAGGATTGCCTGCTAAAAAATTGTCATCCTTCATTCAAACTTTACAGCAGCGCTCTGCATTAGGATGATAGTAAATCCATTAAGGAGACTTCTCAGGGGATGCATCAGCTCTGGCATTGGAAATTTGGTAAGCAAGATGCCACAGGAAAGTGAAGATAATACAAACACAAATGTATTTAACGTACTTCTGCATGTATAAAAATACTGTTCTTCTTTTGGCTACAATTCCTGATCTTGGTTAATAAATTACATAAAAATGACCTGAAGTTAAAAAAGGGGAAAAATCTGAGCAAATAATGCCCCTGGTATTGTAAAGCTTTGAATGTTTTCACACCCCATTAATTTATTACTTCTCTTTCTTCATCTTTAAATTTCATTTTTTTTTTTTTTTTCAAAAATTCCGACTCCCCGCTGCTGCAGTGATTTTCATCTTGTTGTTAATTTTCCCTGCTCCATATGGAGCTCCAGACATTTCACCTGGAGGCTGTACTAGATTTTGCTGTAGTGATCGTACTTCCGGAGGCCAAAACTGTCATTTAGGGTTCCTGGTGCATCTGTCTGCGCCAGGCTTTTCACTGGCATGGGAGAGTGTGAATAACAAATTGGATGCACCTGAGATTCGGATGATTAGTGTGTTTTGTGAATCTCCACGACTTGTAAGCAGATAGCTGGGGGGGGGGAGGGGATTCACTGTGAGTGAATCTGTACTCACACCTTACATTTGGGGCTTTGCAAGGGAAGTGCAAACATCCTAGGCAGTCTGAGTGCAGAGAGAGTAACAAATATTTCATCCTGCCTTGTCATTGATTAGAAAAGAGCCTTTAATTTCATTTCACCCCATGTTGTGATTAATTTGCATTCTTTGTCAGAAGTTAATGGAGTTTTTTATGGTTCACTCTGAAATCCTTGAAGACATCAGACTTGATCTGATGTTTATACAACCGCCAGCGGAATTTTTTCATTTGATTGATGGCAAGCTTGATGTTATTCCAAACGGCTTTTTAAGCTGTTTTTAAGAATTATTTGAATAAAATGCAAGCAAGATATTGTTGTAACGATCAAGATTATCTGTTAAAAATCTGTTTCAAATAAAGATGATAAGTAGTAAAAAAGGATCAAAAAGATAAGAGAAACAGTGAATAGTAATGTTATTTGTTAAAAACACATAAGAATAGCATTCAAATAAATTATTGCAGTATATAGAGATCATTTTATTGAAAAAATGTCATATCTGGCCAAATATAATAATTAAGAGTAAGAAAAATGAAAGTCTGAATCTTTAGGATTAAACTTTTACCACCAATTGGCTAACTCTCATTTATTCTGCCAGCTTTTGCCACCAGTGTACGAAATTGAGATCTACTGTTCTTAACTTAAGGAGACAGGACTGTCAGGCCTGTTAGGTGAAGAAAATAATGACATATTACTTGTCTCAATAAAGAGGCATTCTTAAATCCCAATACAAGTTAAACATACGTAGATAATAGAAGGTTTTAAGTGAAAGATGTTTATTCTTTGCTGTGTAAGAACTGCCCTTCACTATAAGATAGTACAGAAATGAAAATATCCTGTCGTTAACACCAAGATACCCCAGTCATTATATGTGTGTTCAGCCCTATGCACTATATATCAAAGTATGAGGGGAGCTGTAGGTGGCATTTGCTTCGGAACCCCCACTCCTAATCAAGGAAATACGTTTTGCAAATGCTTTTTGATTACTGGTAACATTTGTTTGATTGGGGGGCTTTACCTTGCTTCAGCAGGTTCTTGCTTCTGAACCTGCTGAAGCAAGATTGTTGCTAGCGAGACTTACTCATAGGTCAAAAAGCTACTTACCCAAGTACTTTCATTTAAAACAGATTAATTTATTTGCTATATCTGAAAGTTTGCTAAATAATTGGATGGTTTTAATTGAAGTTCCTGCTTTCTGATCCTTATATTAACATGATCTAAGGTCCTTTTTATTATATGCAATCCATATTATTGACCAGATTTGCCCTGTTTTCATTTAAATGTAAGCAGCTTGTCAAGGAGAAAATATTTGTTTAACTTGGCTTGGAAACCTGCTATTTTAATGTGTTTTGTTTTGTTTTTTTTTTTCAATTGGCAGACTGTCTTTTAAACATTTTGTAGTAAAAAATTGTGCTTTGGGTAGAGTATTTGTTTCATAATAGAGTAGAAAGCATATGTTCTAAAAACTATTTAAAAACATTAAACAATTTTTAAATGCTAATGTAGAAATACTTGAGTTTTTAAACTTAATTTTTTGTGTGTTTTAAAAGCCTGTAGTACATTGTTACTAATCCTAAAGTTGATTGTTTAATATTATCTTATAGTCTATCTTAAATTGAGACCATAGTTATCATAATCTTATTTATATATACTGATCATACTTAGAATTGCAAAATACCTAAAAAGTATGCCCTCTTTTAAAAGAGGTATTTAGAATCAATCTTTTGTTATATGAACTTTTTAAAGTTTAGAACATCAGGGATTTAAGTAAATTTTAAATATCCGATTTTTATGTGAGGTCTCTTTATCAAAGAAAAAATAGCAGTCAGTTATTACCCCAAGCTTTACTTATCTTTAACTGGCAAAAATTTAAAGGAACAATATGCATGCAGTTTTTTTCCTGAACAGATTTCTAACCTGTGTGTTTTGCTTTTGTTCTTACTATTTAGGATATAGGCATTAAAGTATCTTTATATTTTAAGCCATAAAATTAGCTTTATATTCCACAAAATGCAGAGGTAAAACTTCAGTAACATGAAGATGTTCACTTATACACATTTGCTTCTTCTCAGGAATTTTAAATTGCAAATGTCAAATTCTTCTCCCCGTATCCATCAAATACTTATCAAAAGGGCTTGATCTTACAATTTTAGGATATGCCAAAAGCAGGAGATGGGTTCCTAGTATGTCCTAGTATGTGGAAATGGAAGAGAAATCATCCCCAAACTATGGGGAGAAATGTGACAGTTTCTGTTAAATTACTTACTCCTTCATGTGAGGTATGTACACTTAGCCCTGTCTTATTTTAAAGTTCTAACCTTGCATTATTTTTTATAGCATCTTTTCAATTTAATTCAACATTTATTTGTCATTGAGTACCTCCTCAGCGCCTGGCACTGTGCCATACATTAGCAACACAGAAATAAAACAGATGTGGTCCAGGTTCTCAAAGAGTCCAGTCCAGTGGGAGAAAAAACAAAACAAAGCACAAAAAATGGCAGTTGAGGCTTGGCGCCTATAGCTCAAGCCACTGAGGCACCGGCCATATACACCAGAGCTGGTGAGTTCGAATACAGCCTCGGCCCACCAAACAGCAATGACAACTACCACCAAAAAATAGCCGGGCGTTGTGGCAGGCGCCTGTAGTCCCAGCTACTTGGGAGGCTGAGGCAAAGGAGGTTGCTGTGAGCTGTGACGCCACAGCACTCTACCAGGGCAATGGTTTGAGGCTCTGTCTTAAAAAAAAAAAAAAAAATGGCAGTTGATACCCTCCTAGAGGTGGGCACTCTGTCCTGGAGAGGAAAAGGGAGTGGCTAGGAAGCCAAGAAGGTTTCACAGAGTGGATAGATGATGCTTGAGCTGAGGCTTTGAGGCTAGAAAGATGGGAAAGGGTATTCAAGGCACTCAAGTCAAAAGAAATTCATCTGGTAAAGGATAAAGGCCTGTTTGTCTAAAAGCCATCAAAAAAAGAAAGATAAAGGCCTAAAACATCATGTTGTATTCAGTATCCTTTTAGTACTTAACTGAATACTAGTATTTTTACTTGTACTTCTCTAAGAGTTTAGCAGTCACCCCTAGGTAACTTTTAGAGCAATACCTGGAGGGAAGGAAGAGGGGAAGGGCAGAATGGTAGAGGAGGGAGGTGGTTTTTGTCAGGATGGAGATGGCAAGTGTAGCAGGGACCAAATAAGAGAATTGGGTTTGAGGATTTCTTGAGTCCCTTTGCAATGACCAGGAGCCAATCTGAGGTTGGAAGTCATTGCATCTTAAGATCTCTGTACCCTTGAGGACATTGGCACATTCCTATAGGAAGTTCCCTAACAGCCCTTAGATTTGACTTGACACATCACAGGACATTTTTTAGACTGCGAGGGAGGAACTGTCAAATGATTAAATGAGTGCACTTTGAAAAATATAAGGTGGTGAACAAGAGCAAGGTAATATTAGTATTATTTATATTTCTAGAAACTACTTTAGGGATTTACCAATGTAACTCTGAAAATATATGACCATGTCTCATACCAGTTAAGACTAAAATGAATTACTTTTCTGATCCCACAAGAGCCTTCCTTTATAGTCTTTCTTTTTTGAGTTACAATTTATCATTCAAATCACGATTATATAATAATATATAGAATGTTATACAGAATCTAGTCATTTTTAGTTCAGTAACTGTGAAATGTGTTTCTTTTGCAATTTTTAAATAGTCAGTTTAGCCCAGAAATAAAATCAAAGGTTAAAGTAATGAACCTGATATCCAGTCTGGCTTTCAAGTGATGGTCCTCTTAGGCTCTGTGGTCCAGGAGGCCTTCTACTTTCCCATCTTTGGTTTTATTGGTGGGGCCTGTTACTTCATGGAATCATAATTTCAGGATGTGAAGAGATCTTACAATGATGTAGTTCAACTCTTTTATGTTATAGAGAAGGAAATGTGAGTCCACTGCATTAAATGTCTCATTTATGATTACTGAGTATTCAACAACAGGATCAGACTATCTTCCACTTTCAGTGCAAGGTTTTCACTCTAGAGGAACGGTGGGGAGAAAGTGAGATGAGGCACCCAGAGCTTTTCAGCCTGAATGGCCGTCCTTATTTTACATACCCATCCGCTCAAGTACTGCCTCCAACTGGTGTGTCTGCAGAGATGGAAATTACTGTCCCAGGATGCCCTGTGCCTGCCAGGTAATTGCTGAGTAGATATGGATCCCTGGGGGGAAAGTGGTCCTCAACAGCAGTAGTAGCAGCAGCAACAGACAAAGACATCAACTTTTATGATACTCCAGTGTTTTACTTATCACCACTCAGTATAGAAAACTTGGGTAGATTTGGGGCTAGGGGCTCATTGGCATCCAAGTTAAAAAGGGGACAGACCTGGCCGAGCTTTGTTTGAGCACAGATTACTTTTTAAATGTTTAACAGTTTGGGATTAATGCCTGCGGCATTTGGGAATTCTTCCTCAACTGAAATGTTAATGATGCTAAGAACCCAACCCTCTTTAGTGCCAATAAAACAGACAAGCTAAGTTCATTGAAAAATCAACGAGTTGCCTAAAAGGAGCAAAGAGCTGATTCGATTTAGGACTGGAGATTGCCAGGACACACCAGGTGGAAAGAGGGTCCTAGGGACTACTAGCAGGGAGGAAAGGAGGCAGTTGTCTGTTTACGCACAGAGCCAATGTATTATCTTCAAGGAATTGTGGGAAACTGAGGCAGCCAGTTAGAACTAAGTATGGACTCTGTTAGATCTCTCACTATGAGACAAGGGAAGAGCAGCTGGGCAGTGGAATAGTCTTATGAAAGAAGAAGCTGTTGGCCTATAAGGTCCTAAGAGAAAAGACCAAAGGGAGTAAAGAAGCTCGTCTTGTTTTGTTTTGTGTTCAGAAACAGGTTGCAGAGAGCACTCTTCTGGGCATGAGAAGACCTTGACTCTGCACTTGTTGGTAAAATACTGTAAACAAAAGAAGGTTCCTGACCAAAGGCCTCCTTCCAACCCCTATTTTTTGGACAGCCCTATGTCTTCTTGGTAGCCCGGCAGCTAGAAACACTCAGTGGCTCAGGGCAGAAGGGCTAGGAGGCAGCAAATGACACGCCCGACAGGTGACAAATTGAATCACTGGTTTTCATCCAGACACACACAGCTAACCAAGTTCTGGTCCTGACCTTTCTTTTTAGACCTCAGTCTCCTCATCTGGAAAATGATGGAGGTGCCTTAGATTAGTGATTTGATAATTTGGGAAGACTCCCAACATAGAGTAGGTGGGAATGCACCCACATGTGTGTGCACACACAACCACAAGAGCAGCTCTGCATCCATCTGGTAATTTTCAAATGTGTCTAAGTAGTATCTTGGTTGAACTAAGTGTTACATGGTAAACAGAGTCTGAAAAATGCTGGACTACGTATTTCTGTGACTCTTTTCATCTTGTATGAGCACCTGCCTCCCCTTTTCCACTCCTGGAGTTTATTCAAACCTAATTTTACCTACATCAAAATATGGTAGATGGTGGGCCAGACGCAGTGGCTCATGTCTGTAATCATAGCACAATGGGAGGCCAAGGCGGGTAGATTGCCTGAACTCCAGGTTCAAGACTAGCCTGAGCAAGAGCAAGACACCACCTCTAAAAATAGCTGGGCATTGTGGCGGGTACCTGTAGTCCTAGCTACTTGGGAGGCTGAGGCAAGAGAATTGCTCAAGTCCAAAAGCTGGAGTTTGCTGTGAGCTATGATGCTATGGCACTCTACCAAGGGTGACAAAGTGAGACTGTCTCAAAAAAAAAAAAAAAAAAAATTGACAGATGTGAGCTAAAACTCTGAAACAAAATTTTGACTAGTTAATAAATATATTAATTTCACGTATGTAATTTTATACACATATAAAAATAGAGAGAGACTCACAGCCAAGAAGAGTCATTGCTTCTTTTCTTTTCTTTCTTTTTTTTTTTTTTTTGGTGTGGTTTTTGGCCGGGGCTGGGTTTGAACCCGCCACCTCCGGCATATGGGACCGGCGCCCTACTCCTTGAGCCACAGGTGCCGCCCAATTGCTTCTTTTCTTTAAATCTATTTTAAATTTCATTCATAGTCAAGCCAGTAAGACATATTTTTTTGGGTTGTTTATTTTTTGGGGGGGGAGATAGAGTTTCACTATGTCGCTATGTTGTTTGTTTATTTGTTTTGAGATGGAGCCTCATTATGTTGCCCTTGGTAGAGTGCTGTGGCATCACAGCTCACAGCAACCTCAAACTCTTGGGCTTAAGCGATTCCCATTCCTCAGCCTCCCAAGTAGCTGGGACTACAGGCACCCACCACAACACCCAGCTATTTTCTGGTTGTAGTTGTCATTGTTGTTTGGCAGGCCTGGGCTGGGTTTGAACCCGCCAGCTCTGGTATATGTGGCTGGCGCCCTAGCCACTGAGCTGCAGGCGCCAAGCCAAAACACATGTTAATTAACAAGATTATGTGTGATTACATTTCAAGATTCTTTCCCTTCCTTATCCTGTATCGGCTACGTTTGCAATGATCTTAAAGTCTTAGCAGGCCATACAATTTTGTCAAATATATCATGGTTTTAAAAAGAAGAAAACCAGTGATATATGGAATCTAAGCCCATGAAGCAACCTTCCTTAAAATCCCAAGAAATACCACCTTGGGGAGGGGGAAAGGGAAAAGTTGTCTTAGAAATCTACAGAACCCTGAGGGAAGAGAGCAAAACTCTTGAGAATTATATTTTGTTCAAATGCCGAGTGACTCCTGTAGTCCAGCAACTTGGGAGGCTGAGGCAAAAGAATCACTTAAGCCCAAGAGTTTGAGGTTGCTGTGAGCTGAGACACCACAGCACTCTACCAAGGGCTACGTAGTGAAACTGTGCCTCAAAGAAAAAAAAAGCTGAGTGACGTTTACAAGACAGTGCAAAAGCCCTGTGCTTAAACCTTAGCCCTTCCACTAAGTTTTAGGGACCTTAAATAAGTCATTCATTTTTGTGGAGTGGAAGAGCTTAATCCATCTTTTGGGTCCTAGAGTATAGTACAGTGCCTGGCATAGAATAAGTTCTTGATAAACATATATGAAATCAGTGAAGTTGGTTTTTAGGCCAAGTTTTCACATGTTGGTGAAGCAAATTTTACCATCAGAAAGAACCAAGAGCACATGTCTTGAGGCACTAAATTAATTGTTTTGTCCCCTTCCTTTCCTTCTGTGTCCCATTCTTCCACTCTTCCCTGCCAGCATTAACACCAGAGGACACATACTTCTAAGGAGGTGTGATAGTTGTCTTCTGTCAGAGGAGATGTGAAGTTGTACTGTCAGGAGGCACAACTGGGCAAGGGACAGAGGGGGCAGTCTGAAGACAGGAAGTCCTCATCACCAGGTAAATTCAGATCAGACAGAAGCCCCAACGGCAGGGATGCGATGAAGGAGGAATTCAGTGATGACATATGAGAGGAGCTAGGTTGTATTAAAAAATATTTAAGATCTTTGGCTCCATGAGTCAAGAGTCTATGAGTCTGTGACTCCACTTTATTGCTAGGCAGGCCTCTCCTCAGTCAAACAAATAAAAGGAGAGAGGCCACAGATAGAAACGTCTTCAGACTGGTTCTGTAGTTGGTTTAATCATCCACACATTTTGACTCTGAAATACTATGTCAGTATGAAACATGTAAGGAATAGAATACTGGAAAAAAATATTCTTTTTAGCCCTGCGAGATTTATATACCTATGTGTTTCCTCTCAGTTGAGCTGTGTGATATGGCTGTCAAAAAAGTGAATGTACTTTTAGCTTCTGTGAGTTTCTACTGTGTAGTGCCTGGTGCCCAGAACAAGCCAGTCATCCAAGGTATGTGTTCAGGTGTGGCTGTCACACTGTATGAGGAACATGCACATGTGGAAACATCAGAGAGAGGTGACTGCAAAGGTGGAGAATGTGAAATCATGCCTGGATCCTGCAGGCAGCTTGCAGGTTCAGATAACCAAAAACTCAACTCAAAGGAGCCTTTGCCATAGGCAAAATTATTGGATTGTGTGATTGAAAAGGCAAGTCTTGATGGTTTGAGGTAAAACTTGATCTGGCAAGTCATTTGGGGCTGTTTACTTAGTATGCAGCTCCCTTCACTGGCCAGGAATGGCTGTTGAGGTTTCTGGAGCAACCCAGGTCCTGAGGGGCAGAGCAAGTCTCTCTTCCCCACAAGCAACCAAAGGCTTCAGTTGATGGGGCCAGTTGAACTCCCTGTACCCAGGGGATTTAAATGGTGTCACACCTTAAAGCTAGGCTGGGGGAGAGGAGGTGTTGTTGGTAACAGAGGGGAGAAGGAGAGAAGGCAATCAAAAGAGCAGCCAGCTGATCATAAGGAGGAAAACTTCAAATATGTAAAGAGCTGTCCTTAGACTTCCTGCCACAGCTCCAGACTATGAGTACATCTTACCGGAAGATGTATTTGGACTCAAAATAAGAAAGAACTTTCTAACAATTTAAGCTGCCCAACATAGAATCATTGAAATCTCATCATTAGAAGTATTCTAGCAAAGACAGAATGCCTATCTCTTTAGGGTATTATGAAGTGAATTTGTATATTAGGCAAAGAATTGGACTGGGTGCCAACCAACATCATTTAGATTCTATGGCGTGTAGAAGATATAAGGTAAAAGCTAAGAGATGCAGAGATGCAGACTAAGTGATAGTGCCAGAAAAACACTTTCAGAAATTTTGAAACATTAAATTTTGCGGTGGCAGATGTATTTGACCATAAAGAATGGAGTAGTCAACAGAAAAAACAACGCCACGACTCCCCAGCCCCTTGCCTCCACACACAACTAATATTCTGTTTTTGTTGTTGTTGCAGGTTTTTTTGGCTGGGGTCAGCTTTGAACCTGCCACCTCCATATGTGGAGCTGGTGCCCTACTCCTTGAGGCACAGGCACCACCCACAACTAATATTCTTTAAATTGGATTCTAAAATATGACCACCCTTTTTGGAGACAAAGAAAGGAGAAAATTTTAATACAGCAAATATCCAAAATCTTCTTTGAAAGGAACATGCTTAATGGTCTCCTTGGCCAGACCTTGTACCATCCGGCAAAAAATTAATTTTGTAATTCACATCAATCATTTTAAATTATGGTCCTGAGCCCCTGCTTTTCTCACAAAATCCACATCCCAAAATTGAAATGTGCATTTTCCCAGAGGAGGATTTTCTATGGGACATGAGCCCACCCCACACAGGTGTATAGGGGCCATAGAAATTTAAAATACACGGAAATACATAGAATTTTAAATACACGGAGAACAAAAGAGTATGGATGGGGCGGCGCCTATGGCTCAGTGAGTAGGGTGCTGGCCCCATATACCGAGGGTGGCGGGTTCAAACCCAGCCCCGGCCAAACTGCAACAAAAAAATAGCCGGGTGTTGTGGCAGGCGCCTGTAGTCCCAGCTACTCGGGAGGCTGAGGCAAGAGAATCGCCTAAGCCCAGGAGTTGGAGGTTGCTGTGAGCTGTGACGCCACGGCAGTCTACCCATGGCGATAAAGTGAGACTCTATCTCTAAAAAAAAAAAAAAGAGTATAGATGGCAGCCTGCTTCTTTTTTTCTTGCTCACCTTCTGGCAGACCCAGCAAATGAATAATGTTGCACTATACCTTGGTGCTCCAGCTGTTGTTTGTGTAAAGTGCATTGTCCTTGATAACATGGGAAGCAGTGAGAGCCAAGTGATCTGATTTATGGCCATGGTGGTTTTCTTTCTTGTCCCATCTGAGCTGTACTCTCCTCTGAGCATCTTAGAGCCTTTGTATCCCATCCAGCTGTTTGCTAGATTCTGAGATATCTAGTTTTCCCTCTTCAAAACTAGTCATTCCTGAATACAGCATCCCAACTAAAGTCTGAGATGTAGGCCAGAAAGAAGGTGCCAGCTGGTCTTAGAATGTGGGGCTCGTAGTGACTTCTTATAAACCATTGAGTAGCTACCTGCTGCTAAGTCGTCTTGTGAATTTTTTTTTTTTTAGTCCTTATAAAGATATACTAATGGAATGATAAGAACTTAAACAAGAACACAGGCTGATGGACAGGGAAGATAGGATGGCATAAGTGAATTGATACATGTTCATCTGACTTTTAGAGATAACATATATTGTCTCCTCTAATGCAGCATTCAGTATCGAAAAATAGCAGTTTGCCAAAATTCTCACTTGTTGTTGTAGTAAATTCTGTTCTGTTCTGCTTTTTAAAAACAAAGGTCCTTTGGGAACTCTTTTTTTAAGGTAATGGTACAAGGCAATGTACCCAAAGCTTGTCATGTGGAAGTGATTTTGTTTTTCTCATTAAAGCTTCTTTGAGACTTGGACACCTTTTTTGTAAGTTATAACAGAATGGAGGTGGTGTGCCCCTAAGTTTTAGCACCCAGCACAGTGCCAGATACCATTTCTTCCTTGGACAGGAAAAACAATTATGGCTCCTGAGTGGGAAGCTCTGGCTTCTAGGACTATTCAAGGTCCTCTCCAGCTCCTTTCTTCATTTTTTAGACAAGGTCCCCGAGCCCCAGTGAAGGGAAAGGGTTTCTGAGGCCATGTGGATCTGACTAGAATTCCAGAGGTCTTTCTGACTCCCTAAAATCAAAGTGAGTAGATTGAACTAGATTGTTTCTGAGGTCTCTTCCATTTCAAAAATTCTTTAGGTTTTAAAACTTCATTTAGAATATCTAAATTTCTGTTTTCTATAATCTCTGTTTATATTTAGCTAGGGTTATAGTTTAATGCTTATGATTTAAAAGAAATCTTTGGAAAATAGCTATAATCTCTAAAATCTGAAGCTTAAAAAAAGCAATAAAGAGTTCAACACTGAAAGCTGGACCGTGATGCCAGTAGCACATAAATGAAAACAACTATTCTTTAAAAATTCTCGCTGTGAGATTTAATTTTATATTTCTTCTTTCTGTTTAAGAGAAAATAACACAAGCTTGAAAAGCAGTAAATATGTAAAGAGAAAATTTGTCAGCTGATATTGGAAGATCTGACCTAGGTCACACATAAATCTCCCAGACAAGAGCTGCAGGGCAAGCCATAATTTCAGAGAGTAAAAGAGAAAATGAAAGCTATAGCTGGTGTCTTCTCTAAGTTACATAGGTGGATTCATTACAGTTTTATGATTGTACCTCTAAATATAATGTAAAATGTCTGGTTGAAAGGTCTGTTTTACCACTGGTATATTGAAAAGTACCTCTACAGAGAGAGAAGCATAAAGTGAGACTTCCAAAATTGCATTTATCACTACCATCATTGACTACGTATTATGTAATAGTTCAGACTAGACACGCAAACTTTTGCATTGGCAATTCCTTTCTAGAGTCATTTTTCACAATGATAGGTCAAGTTATAGGAGTATTCTAATTGCCGTGTGGTCCTTGCAAGGAAATATGTGATGTTACTTACAATATTACCAAGACCTAACCAATACTTGTGGCTGCCTTTATGAAGTAATTCTTCCCCATTTAAACACATAAGGGTCTGTCTTACATCAGAATGAGGCATAATTATCTTCTGTTAGTGTGGTTTTAAATCTTTGATGTAATAGCCAATGAAAGAAAAAAAAGCTAGGCCCAGAAGAAGGAAGAGGTTCATCTAATTAGTCTATCAAAACCCTACTAGTTCTAGGGACTGATTAGCAAAGTATATGACTGGAGCAATTATATTCTGTTCATTGTCCCAAAGTACCAACTAGACATAGAAAACATTCAATACAAGCAAAATGTATAAGCAGGAATCTGGGCTTGGACAAGTCTGTTATAAACCAGCATTTCATATGTTGTGAGGGGCAGGCAGTACATCAGCCCTAACAATATTATTGTGTTCCTCTGAGCTCTGCTGTCAGGGCCAAGCATTTGGAAAGCAAACCCAGAATAAAGATAGGCGTTTGCAAAGCTAACATTTTATATTGAGTACCCTCAGTACCACTTTTAATGTGCTATAAAACCAGGGGCTTCACTTTTTCATGAACTGTGTGCAAAAGCAGAGGCAATGACTAGAGGTTGACTTTGTTTGGAATTGTTTTATGGTGGTTATGCCTGTACAGTAATGTGATCTTGAAAAAGGTAAACAACAAAGAGTTTAGCAGTGAAAAATACGCCTAATATAAATACAGTCAACTACATGGCAGTTCAGAATTTGAAAAATATGACTGTGGCATTAAATTTTCTGGTGGAATTAACGGAGGAACAGAATATGGCCTTTAAAGCAATATATCTGAGACAGAGAAAGGAGATAATACATCTAACTATATAGTCTGTGTGGCATTCATATAAAGGAAGGCACAGTAGCTTTATTTAATTGAGAAAATGAATCAATTACAATGATGTTACACCATCAAATTCTTGTGAAATAGAAGATATAAGTCATTGCATCGTGTAACACCGTTAAAAAGTAATTGAGTATCTTAAACATTTTGAATCAATTTCAGATACTGGTGCTGCTACCTTAATACAAAATTTATGAAGATGATTTCATATAATATGTTGCTATCAAAGCTATGTAATAAAACCTGGAAACAATATCTCTCTTTAAAAACCTGGGCAAAACAGTATAGTTATAAGATCATAAAAAATACTCTGATTTTACTGTTTTTCTCTATCTTCTATTAAAGAACAGGCATTAAAATAGTATAATGTTAAGTGATCTTAGTTGAAGCTTTTAACCCCCAGAATACAGCAAGGTGGAGAACTTCTCTAAGATCTGGGTTCATGGGGAAATTTTCTCCCCCCAACTCATTTGATTCACACAGCTCATATGTTACTAGGGTCAATGTCTCCTGCCATTCCTGAATTCATTTTGAAATCTTTCATTTAGAATGTTTGTTATATCTTTTCCTCAGAGAATATTATAATCCCCCTAATTCTTGGAACTTTGTGAAAAACATTCTCTTTATGTCAAAAATGGATTTCTAATTCTGTGTTCATTACAAATAGCTCTCCTGTTGAAGTAGAGATATCTTACTAAGAATGTGGGGGTAGGGGAAGAATCCATGTGTGCTTAAAAAAAAATAAAGGCAAACACCATAGATAACTCATATCATAGGAAAGTTACCCATTATTTTTAATATTTTTTAAAAGTTGATCTGGTTTGTTACTAAAGTCTTCAACAAACTGTTAAGGGTTGTAGTTAACAGCCCCTACCTCCCCTTATAGTATAAATCTTTCCTTGTGCCCATCAATTAGCTTCCAGTTATTAGAGAGTGCATATGGTATTATTTTTTTATTCCTGAGATACTTTACTTAGGACAGTGATCTCTAGTTTCTTCCAAGTTGCTGCAAAGGATACTATTTCATTCCTTTTTATGGCTGAGTAGTACTCCATGGAAATCAAGAAGGGGGGAGGGATAAAAACTTACTTGTTGGATACCATGAACACTGTTTGGGTGGGAGGCACACTAAAAGCCCTGACTTGAGCATTATAAAAGGTATCCATGGTCTGGATGCAGTGGCTCACCCACTGCTAGTGTAATCCTAGCACTCTGGGAGGCCAAGGCCAGCGGATTGCTTGAGCTCAGGAGTTTAAGACCAGCCTGAGCTAAAGCAAGACCCTGTCTCTACAAAGAAAAAAAAAATAGATAATCTAGCTGGGCATTGTGGCAGGTGCCTCTGGTCCCAGCTACTCAGGAGGTTGAGGCAAGAGGATCACGTAAGCCCAGGAGTTTAAGGTTGCTATTAGCTGCAATGATGCCATGGCATTCTACCCAGGGTAACAGAGTGAGACTCTGTCTCAAAAAAATATATATATATCTCTCCATGGTCTGGCATGCTGGTTCATACCCATAACCCTAGCACTCTAGGAGGACGAGGCAGATGGATCCCTTGAGCTCAGGAGTTCAAGACCAGCCTGAGCAAGAGCAAGACCCTGTCTGTACTAAAAGTACAAAAGATTAGCAGGCTTTGTGGCAGGTACCTGTAGTCCCAGCTACTCAGGAGGCTGAGGCAGGAGGATTACCTAACCCTAGGAATTTGAGGTTGCTGTGAGCTAGGCTGATGCCATGGTACCCTAGCTTGGGCAACAGAGTAATACTCTGTCTCAAAAAAATAAAAATAAATAAAAGGTATCCATGTAACAAAAATAATTGCAGCCCTTAATATTTTGAAATTTAGAAAAAAAAAATCTTTGCCTATGGAGACTTACCCAGAAGTACTCATTGACTAGAGGAACCAGAAGGAGCAATAATTCAGGGCAACACTAAGCGGAACTATCAATGTAGGCTATGAGCCAGCAGCCTGCAACAGAGGTTTCAGGGAGTAGTAACCAGGGAGGAGGTAAGGAAGAGCCATGAGCAGTGATGAAGGGGCACCATGTTCATTTGAGAGGTATATGGGAGAGCACTTTTTAAAATACCCAAGCGTAGGCCAGGCACGGTGGCTCAGGCCTGTAATCCTAGCACCCTGGGAGGCCAAGGCTGGTGGATTGCCTGAGCTCAGGAGTTTGAGACCTCGTCTCTAAAAATAAAAATAAAAAAATACCTGGGCATTGTTGTGGGTGCCTATAGTCCCAGCTGCTTGGGAGGCTGAGGCAAGAGAATCGCCTAAGCCCAAGACTTTGAAGTTGCTGTGAGCTATGACTTCATAGCACTTTACCCAAGGTAACAAAGTGAAACTTTGTCTTGAAAAATAAATAAATAAATAAATAAATAAAACACTCAAATGCTAGTTGGAAGGGTCTGCTGATCAGGCACATGGATGAAATGCATAAACATTGCTGCTGCCCTTACGAAGCTCACAGTCTATTGGAGATCAGCCAAGGTGTCAAAATTGATGCCTTTATCATTTATACCATGCCAAGTTTAAGTGTATGCAAATCCATTTGGTTTTTTGTTGTTTTTTTTGTTTGTTTGTTTGTTTTGAGACAGAGCCTCAAGCTGTCGCCCTGTGTAGAGTCCTATGGCATCACAGCTCACAGCAACCTCCAACTCCTGGGCTCAAGCAATTCCCCTGCCTCCACCTCCCAAGTACCTGGATTTACAGGCGTGTGCCAGAATGACTGGCTGTTTTTTGGTTGCAGCCATCATTGTTTGGTGGGCCCGGGCTGGATTCCAACCCACCAGCTCAGATGTATGTGGCTGGCGCCTTAGCCGCTTGAGCCACAGGCGCCAAGCCGATCTGTTTGTTTTTAAATAAGGTGATAATTGTAGATAAGTATAATACAGATGTTGGGGGGAAAGAGCACCGGAGAAGCCTCCACACCACCGCATCCTGGCCCTGAGGCCTTGGGCCTGCACCCTGTCCTCTGGCAGACTCAGTTTTCCCTCATAGAATAGACATGATCATCCTTGCCAACCTTAGGGTGGTTGTGCCCATCAAATGAGTGTGTATGTCAATAACTTTTTTAAATACCATTAAAAACATATAAGGGACTACTACTATTTCTCTGTATTTTACCAGCTGGTTGGAATTCATTTATCCCAGAAGACAATTGGCTCATCAATAGTGGTATTTGGTTCCTGAAAATTTCCCTCTTAGAAAATTTAGTACCTGGGACTCCATTTTCAGTGAATTTGTAATGACTTTTGCTGGATGGTAAGGCATTGAAGTGTTTAATACTTTAATGACTAAGTGGATATTTTATTAATTTTGAGTTATATTGTAGTAACTTTCTGACAGATATGGTTTATCAGTTTAACACTGATATGTGAGCAGCCTGCCTTCAGAATGTTAATCAGGAACAGTCACTCTTATTGGAATCTGGTTTTATTCCCTGAAAAGCAGTGTAAAACTTGCATGAATTTGATTTTCCCAGAGAGCATTGCTGCCTGGAAAGAGGCTGAAAGAACTTTAGAAAAGATGGAGTCTTTACCTCACTCCTAAGTTAGAGACAAATACTTCAACCACATAATTAAAGTTTTCTTCACAAAATAGGCGATTGTGAGCAGACACTGGCAGGAATCCAAAATTCTAATTTCTGACTATGATTTAATTTCAATTTTAAATAAATCGGTTTTTAATTTAAAAAGAGTGAGCTTCATAACATTAGCAATGATTGCAACATTAAGCCCAGTGTTCACAATCTAGCAATATAAAACATTATTTATATCTGAATCGTAAACAGCCTTTTGAAATGGATTATGGTTTTTCTCCCTATTCTAATACAACCTGGAGGGTACTAAAAAGTGTTGTGTGAAATTAACATTCTGCTGACTTTCGCCTATAAATGAGAAGCGAGCTATTAACATTTGTGTATTTTCATTATGTAAATTGTGTTAACACATGCCCACAAATTGCCACCAGCAATGCAATAATTTTCTCTCAGTGATCATAATGTGTCCAAGTGAGTCATTTTGATTATGACATGCTAATTACATATTGCCTTTTTTCAGATTCAGAAAAACCAGGGATCTTTAATGGTAAGCTTTATGAGTTCAGAAAAAAATTCACTTTTCTTTTTCCTGATGGCTGCTTCCTTTGCATGCTTGAATGCCTTGTTTTAAACTTAGCAAATTGCATTTTGAAGAAAATGCAAACCTTTAACTGCTTGTATTAGATTAGGTACCATTAGAAATAATAGAACATCCTGAGCATCAATGTTTTTATAAGAGTTTGCTGTTGTTGATTAATCTTGCTATATTTTATTGCATTAATGATTTTTTCTTTCCACTCCACTGTGAAGATATTGCATAGAGGCTAATACTTTTTCCTCTCTTCTTTCCCGTTGCAGCCTCTCCAGCTTCTGCAGTGCATTGTTGATGAGGTGAGGCATCGTCTTATGTGCTTTCGCTCCTAAAGTCATTCCTAATGGTGTGGAAAGCTTATATTTTGTTTCCTAATGAAGCACAATGCCCAACATCCTTGGAGCAAGTTGTGTTGTATGGCTCTGAGCTATGTTACGTGGACTGGCCTTGTCCTGAATCCCGCTCTTCTGATTCTAGGGGAGAAACCCTGCAAAAGCAGACTGTCCCACAGGCTGTTCCTCAGGGGTGTCAGAGGCCCTAAAGACTATTAATTGATCCTCTCCCTGGCCAGATGGGAATGGAGCCGGAAATTAAAATGGTATCATTTTTTCCATAACAGATATTTAAAGTCATTCAGTAGGCTAGGGTCAGAGTTGAATAGCAAACATAGCTGGATAAATTTGCCTTTCTTGCTTTATTTACCCAAAGCGTACCAGGTGATAAAAGGGTTTGAAAGCTCTAAGTCAACAGTTCGGCTTTAATTTTCCTAAATAGACACTTTCCTCAGAATATGCCCCTGACCTCTTACATATTCTAGGATTCAAGTAACTAGAAACTAGTATTCTCACATTTGAAGTCATCTTACCTCTAATTATCCTTATCTGTCACGTTTCACTTTCCCTTTGCCTTCTCGGAGCAAGGCAAATCCACCTGTATTTTCTTCTCAGCCAACTTTTTCTACTTCTTATTCTGACTTGAAATTCCTTTTTTCCCTCCATAAATTAACATTAGTCTATCATACACAAGGCTCGCAAGAAAACATTAACATTTTTAAAAAACTGAGCCTCTCTGGGCTTGGGCTTGCCTACTAGCAATGTTTATTTTTTAAACTTTAATTTTGTAATATTTAAAACACGTATAATTAGAGAGGGAATGCGATAAATGACTCAGATAGGAAAGTTTGAAAGAAAAAACAAATCGTAATTCATAATTATTCCTCTCAATTAAACATCTGTATAACTAGTTATGAGATTTGGGAGAAAAAAATAAAGATCCTCCTAGGAAAAAAACAAACACACACTGATATCACAATAATAGTAAGAATGGGGCTCTAACATCCTTAATGGTTGCATCCGTCAGTCCATATATCCCCTGCAAGCCATAAACCATGTTGGTGTAAAAATGAAGGCATTGTCCTGAAACAAATGGAGGTTCCATTATCTCAAATATCAGACAGGCTTCCTGGATCTAAGAGCTCATCAATATCTTCTGTCATCTTAGATTCCAAAAGCATCCTATCCCCATAGAATCCTTCTAATTAAACCAGTTTTCATGAAGTCCCCTTCCAGTTTTGCTTGGGGAAGTGCCCAGGGAAACTTGGCCTAGGCAGTTAAGGGCACAGCCTGCTGTGTTCCCTGGGCTCCACTGTTCTCCGTCTGCCACGCTCCTGGGCAGCAGAACATTCAGGGACAGGTATTTCTCACCAGTAATATATATGTTGCTGGAAAGATAATGTGACGTTTTCTGGATCAAATAGATACTTTCATTCCTTGTTTAAGATAGCAGTGATTGCTATTAAATTTGAAACATTTTATTTGTTTAATTTGGGCAAAATTATGAGACACTTGAAATTATTATAGGGAAATGTTCTGTTTAGTGGGGAGGAAGTCAATGAAGGACAATAATGTCTGATTTAAGTGGAATGCTTTTCTTTGTAGCATTTCTTCCTGAAATGAAGAGAAAGGTATAACTTAGACACCTGTCCCCATTTACTCTAAAACCAGCTTCCTTGGAAGCTTGGGAAATTGGCGTTGTCTTAACTAAAACTAAGTAGATCTTGGCACTGAACTGATACTCTGAAATAAGAGTATTAGGAAAGGATTGACAAGATGACCTGCCTGAAACAAGGAACATCATAGCATCTAAGCAGGAAAGGACTGGGGGGTCCTATGTGCTCGTCCCATGTGTTTGTCATATTTCTTGTTGCTGTGATGCAGTGTTGCTCATAGAACGGCCCAAGGATGAACTGCATCAGAATTGCCTAAGGCTCTTGTTAAAATGTAGGTTTTTTGGTCCACGTCATCTTTGACTGAATTCGACTCACTAAGGGTTGTGCCTAGGATCTGCTAACCCCCTTCTGTGGTGGCTTTTTAAGACCAAGTCTGCCCTTTGAGGTCCTTCAGGACAATTCACTCTATCTCTATTTTCATCTGACTTGAGGGTTTCTATTTATCAGTGAATAGATCCAGCCCAGATTTGAGCTACTTTACTTCTTGGGTATGGGATTTACTCTCTTGTGAAATGGATATCTGATGCTAGCGTGTATCATTTTCTGTTAGCAAAAAGTCAGACCAAAATGCATTATCACCAAGAGAGCCTTAATCCAAACAAGGTGTATATGTTTGGAGTCATGAACAGAATAGCTGTAGCCAAGCCCAGGATAACATATTTTATTATGTGCATTCAGCTTAACCTCATGTTATGGCCTGGTAAAGAGTGAAGAAGTAGTAAAACATGACAAACGTGGGCAGGAGCCAGTCCTAGAGTGTCCAGAGGTGAATGTGAGAGCCAGCCTGGGGAGTCAGGAGGTAGAATCATGAGACAAACTAGAGTTAGCCACCAAATGTCCAACAAGAAGACACCAAAAGCTAAACAGAAGAATAAGAATCATGTACTCAATACTACTATGAAATCAATATATAACCACCTACACACTCATACGAATGGCAAAACATAACTATAGTCCAGAAAGTAGAAAGGAAAAGGAGAGAGACAGGAGGGGAGGGGGAATATGGGAGGAGGGAGGGTATTTGGGGGGACCTCATCTAATTTGCATGATGCAATGGTACATTTCAAAACTATTAAGAAATGAGTATAATTGTGATGGATTGATGGATGTGTTACTAAGTTCAATGTAAGCATTTCATATTGTATATCCAAGCAGTACCCTGAACCCCATAAATGCATCAATAGACAAAGTTATGATAATTAAAAAAAAAGAAGAAGAATAAAAATCATGGCCATGAAATGTGGACCGAAGATCAAGAACTGGAATGGTAGCCAAGGTAACAGGAGAACTGGGCTCCGATCAGAAATCTGGGCAATCCAATTTAATTTTGATGTGTGGAGTTTATCTGGCTTACAGCCAGCTAACTCAGGTACAAGTGATAACTTAAAGATATTGTCTGTTATCTCAGAGTTGCTCCCATCAGTAGAACTTAACTACCTTAGGACCTTCTGTAATCAAGTCCTCCCCAAGTCTCTGAGTACCTACAGTGTAAAGTGCTATGGTTCATTGTAAGTGATGTGTGTCTGCACGTACCTGATGCCTTAGCCATCAGATGTCTTTGGGGAATAAGGTGGCCCCTATTGTCTTAATAACTGAAATTTATGACTTTATGCTTTGACATCTATGAGAAATTTTACATTTTTAGAAAGAAATTATTTCTGAAATATATTTCTTCTTGGTGGCCTCTTGAAAAGAGTATGATAAATATCACTTAACCTTTTCTCAATGACTTAGGTTCTGTACTGAACTTAAACTTTGATATATTGATGCCCTCTGGGGCTGTAAAATTGTGTGGGCCTTACCTTGTTCTTTTACTGAATTTTACCAACCATTTTGCCAGAGTCGTTGGTCTGGACACTCAGTGATACTCATAGGCCTCTTGAAATGTATAGCCCTACACAGCTGTACTTCTTGGTAGGCGCATTTCCTGTGTCCTCTCCTGTGATTGCCTCTGTTCTCCATGGGCACTCCTCATTCTGGTCAGTGACTACCTTTTGCCCCAGCAATCTGACCATCTGTCTTCAGTCTCTGTACTCCTGATAGTGACCCTCTCTAAAAAGTACCAAATGAAATCAGATACTCAAGTGGTAAGTTGACTCAAGGTCAAACAGGTTCATCTGAAAGGGGAGACAGAGGTTTACACACCTCTTTAATGAAGTGAAATGGATGAATGAATGTGTTCATTCACTCATTACCATCTGGGAGCCTGAGTTGAACATCCCATGGTCAGGATAGGCTCCACTCATAGAGGGGACTTGGCTTCTGGCAGGGTCTGTGAGGGTTGAAGGGTAGAAGCACAGTCCCACATACTGGGCCAGCACTCATGCTGGGACTCAGGAGGCCACATAGCCACTTAAAGCTCCCCCAGTGCCTGGGCTTCCCAACTGGCTAACAACAAAGGACTGGCCATACTAGTGTTGTGGCAAGTGGAAGTACAGCCATGATACCTGGATCACCAGATGCCGAGCTGGCTAGAGCCAGATAGTTGGGCCTATCAGCAGATTGAGGTGCTAAGAACTGGAAAAAAACCGAAGTAGGGCTCTTGCCCTTGAGCCTGCCTCTGGATAGTCCATAACCTCAGAAAAGAGGCAAACACAGAAATGAATAGTTATGGTTCAATGTGGGATGAAAACTGTAGGATGCAGAGATGAAAGAGGGTTTGTTCCTTTGGGACTGAGGGTTGATTTGGAGAAGGCTCCTCAGGGGCGATAACATTTAAGCTCAGTCTTAAAAGATAAGTGGGAGTTTCCTGGGTTAAGAAAGGAAAAATGTAAATGTCAGGCAGAAGGGCTTGAAACTATCTTGTGAATCATTTTTGAGTTCACAGATGTGTTTCAGAATGTTCAGATTGTCTAAAATATGACAACCAGAAAAATGGGTTATTATTCTGAGTTTATATATGTTGCAAGCATATTATAGCTAAAAATTCTCATCTGGCATCTGTAGGAGCTCAGCAGGGCAATTAACAAATCTTAGATTTATAATTTTGTTTATTTATTTATTGTATCCATAAAAAGTGAATTCATTTAAGCCATGTATTATACCTGATCATAAGTAGCTTTTATGCAGAAGCTACTTTCTTAGTAAGAACTACAAGTTTCATGAAATACTGAAATATTTCTGAAATATAAACACAAACGTTTAGTGGTCAGTAATAGCCTACAGTTGGGCCAGGTGTGTAGATGAACAGTGGGGCTTGATTGTTTAAGATGTTAGCTGAGGTCTGGGCACCTGTAACTCAGTGGCACGGGCACCAGCCACAAACACAGGACCTGGCAGGTTCAAATCCAGCCTGGGCCTGCCAAACAACAATGACAACTTACAACCAAAAAATAGCCAGGCGCTGTGATGGGCACCTCCTGGCTACTTGGGAGACTGAGGCAAGAGAATTGCTTAAGCCCAGGAGTTTGAGGTTGCTGTAAACTGTTACACCCCCGCACTGTACCCAGGGTGACATGGCGAGACTCTGTCTTAAAAAAAAAAAAAAAGACGTTAGCCGAGACCGGGCGCCGTGGGTCACACCTGTAATCCTAGCACTCTGGGAGGCCGAGGCCGGCAGATTTCCTGAGCTCAGAAGTTTGAGACCAGCCTGAGTAAGAGTGAGACTCCATCTCTACTTAAAAAACAAAAACTATCCAGGCATTGTGGTACGTGCCTGTAGTCCCAACTACTCGGGACTAAGGGAAGAGGATGTCTCGAGCCCAAGAGTTTAAGGTTGCTGTGAGCTCTGATGCTATAGCACTCTATCCAGAGCAACAGAGTGGAATTCTGTCTCAAAAATAATAAGAAGAAAATGCTAACTAAATAATTCTGAGATTTGCTGATCGTTCTTCCCTGCTGTGGGCATAAAGGAGGGAGAATTGGTCTTAGGCATGGCATAGTTCTCTGTGTAGAACACCTGGATGGGACTAATGGACAGGTATTGCTTCTGCTTACTTTAATAAGACTTTCTGAGGAAGGCGAGCCCAGAAGCAGGGCTTTGTTGAGGACAGTGGCATGTCCAAGTATGGAGACAGAATGGAAAGCTGGCCAAGGAGCAAAGACAGAAGTAATCAGTAGCAGAAGGAAATTAGGAAAATTTACAAATATGTGGAAACAGCGCACTCCTAAATAACCAATGGAACAAAGAAGAAAGTGAAAAGGAAATTAGAAAATACTTTAAGATGGCTCAGCGCCTGTAGCTCAGCTGCTAGAGCTCCAGCCACATGCACTGGGGCTGGCAGGTTTGAATCCAGCCTGGGCCTCCCAAACAACAAAGACAACTACAACAACAAAAAAATAGGTGGGTGTTGTGGTGGGCACCTGTAGTCCCTGCTGCTTGGAAGGCTGAGGCAAGACAATCACTTAAGCCCAAGAGTTTAAGGTTGCTGTGAGCTGTGATGCCTTGGCACTCTACTGAAGGCGACATAGTGAGACTGTCCAAAAAAAAAAGAAAATACTTTAAGATGAACAAAAATGAAAATACAGTATACCAAAACTTATGAGATACAATGAAAGCTGTGCTAAGAGAAAAACTTTTAAGTGTAAATGTATACATTAAAAAGAAATAAGATCTCATTAGTTTTAATATGGTGGGTAGTTTCTCCCACCATAAGCAACTGGACAAAGAAGACTAAACTAAACTCAAAGCGAGTAGAAGGAGGGAAATAATAAAGATTAAACAATTACAGCAGAAATAAATTATAGAAGAGAAAATAAATGAAACCAAAAGTTGGTTCTTTGAGAAGATCAACAAAAATCGACAAACCTTTAGCTACTCTTGGAGTGTAGGGGGACTAAAATCAGAAGTGAAAGAGGACATGTTACTACAGAACTTAGAGAAGTAAAAGGGATTGTAAAAGAATACATGGACAAGGGTATGTCAATAAATTAGACAACCTAGATGAAGTGGACAAATTTTTAGGAACATAGAAACTGCTGATGCCGAGTTGAGAAGAAATACAGAATCTCAGTAAACTTAGATAAGGAGGGGGGGATTTGTTTATTTGTTTTGTTGTTTATTTATTTTCTGAGACATAGTCTCATTCTTTCACCCTAGGCTAGAGTACCATGGCATCAGCCTAACTCACAGCAGCCTTAAACTCCTGGGTTCAAGCGATCCTCCTGCCTGCAGACTTCTGCAACACCTGGCTAAGTTTTTCCATTTTTAGTAGAGACAGTATTTCACTTTTGCTCAGTTGGTCTCAAACTCCTGTAGTCCTCCTGCTTCAGCCTCTCAGAATGCTAGTATTACAGGGGTGAACCACTGCCCTCACCCACAAGTGAGAGGATTTAAAAGAAAACAAACTTCCCCCAAAGGAAAGTTCAGGATTATATAGTTTTATTGGTGAAGTCTACCAGATAATTAAAGGAGAATTAAAACTCTTTGAAAAAGAGAAAAGGGGCCGGGTGCAGTGGCTCATGCCTATAATCCCAGCACTTGGGAGATCAAGGTGGGTGGATTGCCTGAGCTCACATGTTCGAGGCAAGCCTGAGCCAGACCAAGACCCCGTCTCTGAAAAATAACCGGGCATTGTGGCGGGCTCCTATAGTCCCAGCTACTTGGGAGGCTCAGGCAAGAGGATCACTTGAACTTAAGAGTTTGAGGTTGCTAAATGTTCTGAGAACAAACTACCCACTGAACTTCAAGAGCTGCCTGGACTATCCCATCAGTACTGGTCAGCTCCTTCAGACAAGGAAGGGTACAGTGGTGTGGGCCTACTTTCCCGCCAGTGCCCACTCAAAGTTTCCTATGGCATTGGTGAGTTAGAACATGATCAGGAAGGACGAGTGATTGTGGCTGAGTTTGACAAGTTTGTGCTGGTAACAGCCTGAGTACCCAATGCAGCCCGTGGGCTGGTGCGACTGGAGTACAGGCAGTGCTGGGATGAAGCCTTCCGCAAGTTCTTGAAGGGCTTGACTTCCCAATAGCCCCTTGTGCTGTGTGGAGATCGCAATATGGCTCATGAAGAAATTGACCTTGCAACCCCAAGGGAAACAAAAAGAATGCTGGCTTCACCCCACAAGAGCGCCAAGGTTTTGGGGAATTGCTGCAAGCTGTGCCACTGGCTGACAGCTTTCGGCACCTCTACCCCAACACAGCCTGTGCCTATAACTTTTGGACTTACATGATGAATGCTCGAGCCAAGAATATTGGTTGGCGTCTTGACTACCTTTTGTTGTCCCACTCTCTGTTACCAGCATTGTGTGATAGCGAGATCCATTCCAAGGCCCTGGGGAGTGATCACTGTCCCGTCACCCTATATCTAGCACTGTGACACCTCTCCCAGATCACTTTGGGAAATAGGTCTCCCAAACTAACATTCCTTCTTCACTCTCTAGCGCTGTGTTTCTCATCCATAAAAATAATCTATTGTCCAACCAGGATCCTGTGACAGACTTAGGTTTCTTTTAAGCCCAAAATTTGGTTTCTGTTTTGTGGGGGTTTTTTTCTTTTTTTAAAATAACATTGAACAAAGGCTACTGATTATTCCTACTTCTCTTGGGCTATCCACACGAAAATAAAAAGCCATAGTTTAAAAAAAAAAAAAAAGAGTTTGAGGTTGCTGTGAGCTAAGACACCATGGCACTCTACCAAGGATGACAAAGTAAGACTCTGTCTCAAAAAAAGAAAAAAGAGAGAGAAAAGGGGGGAACACTTCTTGATTTCTTCTAGGAGGATGGAGTACCAAAGCCAAATAAAGACTTCACACAAAAGAAAAATTACAGACCAATATTCCTGATATGGCCAAGCGAGGTGGCTTAAGCCTATAATCCTAGCACTTAAGACGGTGGCTTGCTTGAGCTTAGGAGTTCGAGACCACTTCAGCAAGAGGGAGACTGTATCTACTAAAAATAGTAAAACAGCCAGGCATGGTGGTGAGCACTTGTAGTCCCAGCTACTCAGGAAGCTAAGGCAGGAAGATGACCTAAACCCAGTAGTTTGAGGTTGCTGTGAGCTCTCCTGCCATGGCAGCCTAGCCTGGGACAACAGAGTAAAGCTCTGTCTGCAAAAAAATTAAATTAAATTAAAAGAAATATACATATTTATTTTTAATATATTATTGTAATATACAATAATGTAAAAATAAATATATATTTGTTTCTTATTACTATGGGTACAGAAATCATTAAGAAAATTAAGCAAGAAAAATCTAGCAGTATATAAAAAGAATTACGCATCATGACCAAGTGGGGTTTATCCCAGGTTGCAAGGTTGGTCCAACAGATGAAAATCAATCAGTGTTATAAACCATATTAGTAAATTAAAGGACAAAAAATCTTTTTTTTTTTTTTTTTTTTGTTGCAGTTTGGCTGGGGCTGGGTTCCAACCTGCCATTCTCGGTATATGGGGCCACAGGTGCAGGACAAAAAAATCTTAACAGACACATGAAAGCATTTGAGTTTTAAATCCACCACACCCTTTAAACACTCAACAGACTTGGAATAGAAGGGAACTTCCACAACCTGATAAGGGACATCTTCCAAAACTTACAGCTACTACTATACTTATTGGTAAAAGACTAAAACTTTCCCTCTAAGATCAGGAAAAGACAAGGATGTCCGCTTTTGCCGCTTATGTACAGCATTGGGGCTCTATGCAAGGCATTTGATCAAGGAAAAAAAAAGATATGCAGCTTAAAGAGGAAGAAGTGAAACTATATTTGTAGATTAGGTGATATTATATTAAGTGACATATATATAGAAAATTCCCCAAAACTACTAAAACTAATAAGTTCAGCAAAGTTTTGGGATATAGGATCAACACACAAAAGTCATTGTATTTCTATATATTAATAATTCAAAGTGAATGGTAATAATGACAGAATCACCAAGGCCCTTTGAAAAGATTGTCATTTCACAAAAGCTTGATAACTAGGATCTATAGAGAACTCAAATTAATCCACATGAAAAAAGCCAACAATCCCATATATCAATGGGCAAGAGACATGAATAGAACTTTCTCTAAAGACGACAGACGAATGGCTAACAAACACATGAGAAAATGTTCATCATCTCTATATATTAGAGAAATGCAAATCAAAACAACCCTGAGGTATCATCTAACCCCAGTGAGAATGGCCCACATCACAAAATCTCAAAACTGCAGATGCTGGCGTGGATGTGGAGAGAAGGGAACACTTTTACATTGCTGGTGGGACTGCAAACTAGTACAACCTTTCTGGAAGGAAGTATGGAGAAACCTCAAAGAACTCAAGCTAGACCTCCCATTTGATCCTGCAATCCCATTACTGGGCATCTACCCAGAAGGAAAAAAATCCTTTTATCGTAAGGACACTTGTACTAGACTGTTTATTGCAGCTCAATTTACAATCGCCAAAATGTGGAAACAGCCTAAATGCCCACCAACCCAGGAATGGATTAACAAGCTGTGGTATATGTATACCATGGAATACTGTTCAGCCATTAAAAAAAATGGAGACTTTACATCCTTCATTTTAACTTGGATGGACATGGAAGACATTATTCTTAGTAAAGCATCACAAGAATGGAGAAGCATGAATCCTATGTACTCAATTTTGATATGAGGACAATTAATGACAATTCTGGTTATGGGGGGGGAAATAGAAAGAGGGAAGGAGGGAGGTGGGTGGGGCCTTGGTGTGTGTCACACTTTATGGGGGCAAGACATGATTGCAAGAGGGACTTCACCTAACATTTGCAATCAGTGTAACCTGGCTTATTGTACCCTCAATGAATCCCCAACAATAAAAAAAAAAAAAAAAGAATGTCATTTCGGCAGGAGAAATTTCTTTCTAAAATAGAGTGTCATGGGGCGGCACCTGTGGCTCAAAAGAATAGGGCCCCAGCCCCATATGCCGGAGGTGGCAGGTTCAAACCCAGCCCTGGCCAAAAAAAAACTGCCAAAAAATAAATAATAAAGCATCAGCCTGCTCAATGGCTCATACCTGTAATCCCAGCACTTCGGAAGACCAAGGCAGGAGGCTTCCTTGAGGCTAGAAGGTCATACTTCCTGATTTCAACAACTTACTGTGAAATTATGATATTCAAGATTGTGTGATAGTGGCATATGGATAGACATATGGAATAGAATTCAAAGTCCTATATATTCACAGTCATTTGTTTTCTGACCATGATGCCAAGACCATTCCTTGGCAAAAGAATAGTTTTTTAAACAAATGCTGCTAGGACTACTCGTTATCCCTATGCAAAAGAATGAATTTAGACCTCTACTTTGCATTGTACACAGAAATTAACTCAAAATGGATCAGAGACTTAAGTTTTAGAGCTAAAACTATGAAAAATTTTCAAAGAAAACATAGATGTAAATCTTCATGACCTTTGATTAGGCCACAGTTTCGTAGACATGACATCACAAGCATAAGCAAGAAAAAAAAGTGGGCTTGGTCAAAACTAAAAACCTTTGTGGGTTGGCTTGGCGCCTATAGCACAGTGGTTACGGTGCCAGCCACATACACTGAGGGTGGCAGGTTTGAACCCAGACCAGGCCAGCTGGACAGCAATGACAACTGCAACAAAAAATAGCCAGGCCTTGTGGCCGGCACCTATAGTCCCAGCTACTTGGGAGACCGAGGCAAGAGAATCACTTGAGCCCAAGAGTTGTAGTTTGCTGTGAGCTGTGATGTCACTGCACTCTACTCGGGGAGACATAGTGAGACTCTGTCTCAAAAAAAAAAAAAAAAGAAACCTTTCTGGGTCAGAGGACACTTATCCAAAATGTGAAAAGACAACCCACAGAAAAGGAAAATATTTACAAATCATGTATCTGATAAGAGTAGTATCCAGAATATGTAAAGAACTATTGCAATTCAATGATAAATAAAAAGACAAGTAATTAATTTAAAAATGGGCAAAAGAAAAAAATATGATGGGCAAATGATTTGAATAGACATTTAATCAAAGGAGGTATGCAGATGCCCAACAAGCACATGAAAATATGCTCAACATCATTAATTAGGGAAATGCAAACAAAACCACAGCAAGACCTGATTTCATATCCACTAGGATGGCTAAAATCAAAACAACAGAAAATACTAAGTGTTGACAGGAATGTGGATAAATTAGAACCCTCACAAATTGCTGGTAGCATTGTGAAATGGTACATTTGCTATGGAATACAGTTGGATAGTTCATCAAAAAATTGAATTTAGAATTACTCTGACTCAATTCCATTCCTAAGTATATGTCCAAGAGAATTGAGAATACATGTCCACATAAAAACATATAGGTAAGTGCTCATAGCAGCATTATTTGTAATAGCCAAAAAATAGAAACAACCCCAAAGTTCATCAGCCGATGAATTTTAAAAAATGGTTTATGTCGATAAACGTTCATCTGGAGGAGGCGGAGCAAGATGGCGGCCGAGTAACAGCTTCCTTGCATCTGGGTACCGTGAGTCTGGGGAGATAGGACTCCAGGCATCTCTGGCTGGTGGGATCTGCCTATCATCACCCCTGTGAGGAGATACAGGGAGTCAGCGAGAGACTTCTGGACCCCAAGAGGAGGACTAAAACAGTGGAAAAACGGCAAGTGGTCGCGTGTGTTCAATCCATCTAAACCCGCCCGCAACTGTAAGTTCAGTAGCACCGAGATTGCAAACCAGAAAGGCCTTACCTGTGAACTGTTTTGGTGTCTTTGGACTTGGCACTCAGTTGAACTGCTCTGGGGAGAGCCTGAGCGGGAGTGTAGAGAACTTTGGCCATTGTCTAGGGCCCCTGTCTCAGCTGCTGAGCCAGACTGAGCTAACGGTGTTTGGCTATGGGTCACGAGCCATTGTGAGCGATCTGCCCTGGGAAGCTCCGCCCTCAGGGTTGCAGAGCTAGAATCGGGTGGGAGCTGGTAACCCAGACCAAGTAGCCTAAGGGTGGGGTCTGAGCCGCCTTGCAGCCCTAACCCTCCAGGGCAGAGTGAGACCGGTTTTGGCACACTGGGTAAGTGGATAGCCACTTCAGCAGTGATTCCAGCAACAAGCACTTTCCTGAGAAAGCTTCTGCTCAGCAAGTTTACAAGTTGAAAGTGCCTTTTAAGTGGGCTGAAGAGAGATTTAGGGTGTCTACCTGCTGGGGTTTGAGAAATCAGCAGCCTCCAGTCGTATCAGAACTGTGATTAACATCTCATCCCCCAGAAGACCACATGTTGCCCAGACAATATTCAATAACATATACATACTGCTTTGTTTTTGGTGGTGTTTTTTTTTTTTTGGGGGGGGGGGGTTGGTTGTTTTTTTTGTTTATTTTGATGTTGTTGATGTTGTTTTGTTTTTTAATTTCAACCTTTTCCATACAGATCCTTTTTCTTTCTCAATTTTTCTACTTTAATTACAATTTCCCATTGCTGCCTTTTTCAATAACTAGAATTTCATTTTTGCTAGTGTTTCTAAGCTATTATTTGGTTTTTCACCCAATTTTATCCCGTAAAGTTTTCTGTTTGCTTGTTTTGGTTTGATTTATAGCATTTTTGTCTTTCCTCTCTACTTGGTGGAGGTGGGGTACTGTGTTTGATCAGGTTACCAAAGAGCTGCTGACCTCAAGGGAACCACCCAACTGGGCACCCCCAGAGGGTGGGGTTTTCTTAAGGTTGTGTCAAAGTACCCTACTGTATACCTATATTGCTCTGTCTCCCTATTTCTGTGCCTTTCTTCTTTTTGTCAATATTCCTTTTATCCACCCTCTCTCCTTTCTCTGTTTTTCTTTTTTTTTCTTATCACTCGGTCCTCCTTTCTTTCATCCCTTTTTTGCTCTTCAACCTTCTCACCCTTCTGGCCCTGTAATCCTTAGTCCACAGGCACGAGAACTTAAAGAGCAAGAGGAAGTGAAAGGAAAATTAGGGCAAGGAAACAGATAAAAGAAATCACCCATGAGGAAGAATCAGCAGAAAACTCCAGGCATCATGAAGAACCAGTCGAGAACAACCCCGCCAAGGGACCATGAGGTAGCTACTGCAGATGATTCCACCTATGAAGAAATGTTAGGAATGACAGAAAGGGAATTTAGAATACACATGTTGAAAACAATGAAAGAAATGATGGAAACAATGAAGGAAACTGCTAATAAAGTGGAAAATAACCAAAAGGAAATCCAAAAACAGAATCAAATCAGAGATGAACGATATGAAGAATATAAAAAGGATATAGCAGAGCTGAAGGAACTGAAACAGTAAATTAGGGAACTTAAAGATGCAGTGGAAAGTATCAGCAACAGGTTAGACCATGCAGAAGGAAGAATTTCAGAGGTAGAAGACAAAGTTCTTGAGATAACTCAGATAGTAAAAGAGGCAGAAAAGAAGAGAGAGAAAGCAGAACGTTCACTGTCAGAATTATGGGACTTTATGAAGCGTTCCAACATACGAGTTATAGGAATTCCAGAAGGGGAAGAAGAATGCCCCAGAGGAATGGAAGCCATGCTAGAGAATATTATAAAAGAAAATTTCCCAAATATCACCAAAGATTCTGACACACTGCTTTCAGAGGGCTATCGGACCCCAGGTCATCTCAACTCTAACCGAGCTTCTCCAAGACACATTGTGGTGAACCTGTCCAAAGTCAAGACAAAAGAAAAGATTCTGCAAGCTGCCAGGAGTAAGCGCCAGTTGACCTACAGGGGCAAATCCATCAGAGTGACCGCAGACTTCTCTAATGAAACTTTCCAAGCAAGAAGACAATGGTCATCTACCTTTAATCTACTTAAACAGAACAATTTCCAGCCCAGAATTCTGTACCCTGCTAAGCTAAGCTTAAAAATTGATGGAGAAATCAAATCATTTACGGATATACAAACATTGAGGAAATTCGCCACAACAAGACCAGCTCTACAGGAAATACGTCAACCTGTTGTGCAGACTGATCACCACAATGGATCAGCAGCAAAGTAAGAACTCAGAAATTAAAGGACAGAACCTAACCTCCACACTGATGCAAAAGATAAAACTAAGCAATGGACTCTCACAAAATAAGACGAATAGAATACTACCACACTTATCAATTATCTCAATAAATGTTAATGGCTTGAATTCCCCACTGAAGAGACATAGATTGGCTGACTGGATTAAAAAACACAAGCCATCCATTTGCTGTCTGCAAGAAACACACCTGGCTTCAAAAGACAAATTAAAGCCCCGAGTCAAGGGTTGGAAGACAATTTTTCAGGCAAATGGAATTCAGAAGAAAAGAGGAGTTGCAATCTTATTTTCAGATACATGTGGATTTAAAGCAACTAAAGTCAAAAAAGACAAAGATGGCCACTTTGTATTGGTCAAGGGAAAACTACAAGAAGACATTTCAATTCTAAATATCTATGCACCCAATTTAAATGCTCCCAGATTCTTGAAACAGACCTTACTCAGTCTGAGCAATGTGATATCTGATAATACCATAAGAACAGGGGACTTTAACACTCCTCTTACAGAGCTGGACAGATCCTCTAAACAGAAATTAAACAAAGATATAAGAGATTTAAATATAAGCACAACTGTGCTTGATAGACGTATATAGAACACTCCACCCGAAAGATAAAGAATATACATTCTTCTCATCACCCCATGGAACATTCTCCAAAATTGATCATCTCCTAGGACACAAAACAAATATCACCAGAATCAAAAGAATTGACATTTTACCTTGTATCTTCTCAGACCATAAGGCACTAAAGGTGGAACTCAACTCTAACAAAAATGCTCAACCCCACCCAAAGGCATGGAAATTAAACAATCTTCTGTTGAATAACAGATGGGTGCAGGAAGAAATAAAACAGGAAATCATTAACTTCCTTGAGCATAACAACAATGAAGCTACCAAAACCTGTGGGATACTGCAAAAGCAGTTTTGAGAGGAAAATTCATCGCTTTAGATGCCTACATTGGAAAAACAGAAAGAGAGCGCATCAACAATCTCACAAGAGATCTTATGGAATTGGAAAAAGAAGAACAATCTAAGCCTAAACTCAGTAGAAGAAAAGAAATATCCAAAATCAAATCAGAGATCAATGAAATTGAAAACAAAAGAATCATTCAGAAAATTAATGAAACAAGGAGTTGGTTTTTTGAAAAAATAAATAAAATAGATAAACCATTGGCCAGACTGAGGAATAGAAAAGTAAAATCTCTAGTAACCTCAATCAGAAATGATAAAGGGGAAATAACAACTGATCCCACAGAGATACAAGAGATCATCTCTGAATACTACCAGAAACTCTATGCCCAGAAATTTGACAATGTGAAAGAAATGGATCAATGTTTGGAATCACACCCTCTCCCTAGACTCAGCCAGGATGAAATAGAGCTCCTGAGCAGACCAATTTCAAGCACTGAGATCAAAGAAACAATAAAAAAGCTTCCAACCAAAAAATGCCCTGGTCCAGATGGCTTCACTCCAGAATTCTATCAAACCTTCAAGGAAGAGCTTATTCCTGTACTGCAGAAATTATTCCCAAAAATTGAGGAAGAAGGAATCTTCCCCAACACATTCTATGAAGCAAACATCACCCTGATACCAAAACCCAGAAAAGACCCAAACAAAAAGGAGAATTTCAGAACAATCTCACTCATGAATATAGATGCAAAAATTCTCAACAAAATCCTAGCCAATAGATTACAGCTTATCATCAAAAAAGTCATTCATCATGATCAAGTAGGCTTCATCCCAGGGATGCAAGGCTGGTTTAACATAAACAAGTCCATAAACGTTATCCACCATATTAACAGAGGCAAAAATAAAGATCACATGATCCTCTCAATAGATGCAGATAAAGCATTTGATAAAATCCAGCATCCTTTTCTAATTAGAACACTGAAGAGTATAGGCATAGGTGGCACATTTCTAAAACTGATTGAAGCTATCTATGACAAACCCACAGCCAATATTTTACTGAATGGAGTAAAACTGAAAGCTTTTCCTCTTAGAACTAGAACCAGACAAGGTTGTCCTCTGTTACCTTTACTATTCAACGTAGTGCTGGAAGTTCTAGCCAATACAATTAGGCAAGACAAGGAAATAAATGGAGTCCAAATGGGAGCAGACGAGGTCAAACTCTCCCTCTTTGCTGACGACATGATCTAATACTTAGAGAACCCCAAAGACTCAACCACAAGACTCCTAGAAGTCATCAAAAATACAGTAATGTTTCAGGATATAAAATCAATGTCCACAAGTCAGTAGCCTTTGTATACACCAATAACAGTCAAGATGAGAAGCTAATTAAGGACACAACTCCCTTCACCATAGTCTCAAAGAAAATGAAATACCTAGGAATATACCTAACGAAGGAGGTGAAGGACCTCTATAAAGAAAACTATGAAATCCTCAGAAAGGAAATAGCAGAGGATATTAACAAATGGAAGAACATACCATGCTCATGGATGGGAAGAATCAACATTGTTAAAATGTCCATACTTCCCAAAGCAATCGACCTATTCAATGCCATTCCTATCAAAATACCAATATCGTACTTTCAAGATTTGGAAAAAATGATTCTGCATTTTGTATGGAACCAGAAAAAACCCCATATAGCTAAGGCACTTCTTAGTAATAAAAATAAAGCAGGGGCATCAGCATACCAGATTTTAGTCTGTACTACAAAGCCATAGTGGTCAAGACAGCATGGAACTGGCACAAAAACAGAGACATAGACACTTGGAATGGAATTGAAAACCAAGAAATGAAACTAACATCTTACAACCACCTAATCTTCGATAAACCAAAGAAGAACATACCTTGGGGGAAAGACTCCCTATTCAATAAATGGTGTTGGGAGAACTGGATATCCACATGTAAAAGACTGAAACTGAACCCACACCTTTCCCCACTCACAAAAATTGATTCAAGATGGATAAAGGACTTAAATTTAAGGCATGAAACAATAAAAATCCTCCAAGAAAGCATAGGAAAAACACTGGAAGATACTGGCCTGGGGAAAGACTTCACGAAGAAGACTGCCATGACAATTGCAACAAGAACAAAAATAAACAAATGGGACTTCATTGAACTGAAAAGCTTCTGTACAGCTAAGGAGACAATATCCAAAGCAAAGAGACAACCCACACAATGGGAAAGGATATTTGCATATTTTCAATCAGACAAAAGCTTGATAACTAGGATCTATAGAGAACTCAAATTAATCCACATGAAAAAAGCCAACAATCCCATATATCAATGGGCAAGAGACATGAATACAACTTTCTCTAAAGATGACAGACGAATGGCTAACAAACACATGAAAAAATGTTCATCATCTCTCTATATTAGAGAAATGCAAATCAAAACAACCCTGAGGTATCATCTAACCCCAGTGAGAATGACCCACATCACAAAATCTCAAAACTGCAGATGCTGGCATGGATGTGGAGAGAAGGGAACACTTTTACACTGCTGGTGGGACTGCAAACTAGTACAACCTTTCTGGAAGGAAGTATGGAGAAACCTCAAAGAACTCAAGCTAGACCTCCCATTTGATCCTGCAATCCCATTACTGGGCATCTACCCAGAAGGAAAAAAATCCTTTTATCATAAGGACACTTGTACTAGACTGTTTATTGCAGCTCAATTTACAATCGCCAAAATGTGGAAACAGCCTAAATGCCCACCAACCCAGGAATGTATTAACAAGCTGTGGTATATGTATAACATGGAATACTATTCAGCCATTAAAAAAAATGGAGACTTTACATCCTTCGTATTAACCTGGATGGAAGTGGAAGACATTATTCTTAGTAAAGCGTCACAAGAATGGAGAAGCATGAATCCTATGTACTCAATTTTGATATGAGGACAGTTAATGACAATTAAGGTTATGGGGGGGAAGCAGAAAGAGGGACGGAGGGAGGGGAGTGGGGCCTTGGTGTGTGTCACACTTTATGGGGGCAAGACATGATTGCAAGAGGGACTTTACCTAACAATTGCAATCAGTATAACCTGGCTTATTGTACCCTCAATGAATCCCTAACAATAAAAAAAAAATAATAATAAATTAGAAATTAGAAATTAAAAAATTAAAAAAAAAATAAATGGAGACTTTACATCCTTTGAATTAACCTGGATGGAAGTGGAAGACATTATTCTTAGTAAAGCATCACAAGAATGGAGAAGCATGAATCCTATGTACTCAATTTTGATATGAGGACAATTAATGACATTTAAGGTTATGGGGGGGAAGCAGAAAGAGGGACGGAGGGAGTGGGGTGGGGCCTTGGTGTGTGTCACACTTTATGGGGGCAAGGCATGATTGCAAGAGGGACTTTACCTAACAATTGCAATCAGTGTAACCTGGCTTATTGTACCCTCAATGAATCCCCAACAATTAAAAAAAAAAAAATCTTTTATATCTGCGCACCAGAATATTAATCAACCATACATAGGAATAAAGTAGTGATAAATGTGGTGACATGGATGTACCTTGAAAACACTGGCTGAGGAATCAGACACAAAAAGCACATAGTATATGAAATTTACATTTATAGGAATGTCCACAATGGGAAATCCATAGAGATAGACGTAGGTTAGTCAGTGATTGCCAGGGACTGGAGGAGAGAGGGATTGGGAATGACTGTTACAGGTACAGTGTTTCTTTTTAGGGTAGTGGAAATGTTTTAGAACTAGTTGTGCACTTTAAAAAGGTGAATTTTATTTTTTGTGAATTAAATTTTAAAAGGTCAGACAAGAAAAAGCATAAATGAGTTTCTGTTGGATGGACTTTATTCTAAGCTTTTGTGTTTTTAGAACAGAAGTCTTTTTCAGCTGGATAGGATGGGCCTCAGTAGAAGAAAAGACAAACTTAAATCACAACTAGCCCTGCTAGAAAAATCTGTACTTTGCCTACTTTAAGGAACATTTACTGAGCTCCTGCTCAGGCCATGATCCCTGCAAGGTGCTGAAATAACTCCCTATGCTACATGAATTCATGAACTAGCAGGAGACAAACTTACCAACTAAATTTGATTCAATATGATAAAAGGCATATAAACAAAGCTGTAAAAGGTTGGAAGAGGTGAGAGGTAACAAAGACAGCTTCAGAGAGATGATGTTTGAGCTGGGCCTTGGAATACTTGAGCTTTCACTAAGTGAAAAGGGCAAGAAGATCATCCATGCAGAGGGAGGAAGACAGCCATCAGTATTGAAGTAGGGGGCAACTTCGAAGACAAAAAGTGAGGGTAGAAAAATATATGTGGAGTCTCAGATGCTGTCCTAGGAAGCTTAAATGTGACTCTGTGGTCAGGGGAGCTCCCTGGAAGGTTTGACATGTTGAGATCTGTGTTATTTTTTCTTTCTTTTTTTTTCTTTGGCCGCGCCCGAATTTTTTTTTTTTTTTAGAGACAGTCTCACTTTGCCACAGCTCACAGCAACCTCCAGCTCTTGGGCTTAGGTGATTCTCTTGCCTCAGCCTCCTGAGTAGCTGGGACCACAGGTGCCCACCACAGCGCCTGGCTGTGTTTTTGTTGCAGTTTGGCCGGGGCCGAGCTTGAACCCACCACCCTCGGTATATGAGGCTGGTGCCCTACCCACTGAGCCCCAGGCATTGCCCCAGTGTGTTATTTTTTCTAAGATAATTCTGTAGAGATGAGATGCTAAGAGAAATGAAGCTAAAAGAAAAACTTAGAAGATTTTTGTTAATTTAGAAGGTTTTTAATAATGTGGTTTATATATAAAGCAGACTCTTCCCTCATTTTTCTCCCCCCTTTCCCAGTCCTCAGTTTTCATATCCCCTTTTGTCCACCTGTCCCTCTCTTCTAGAACAGATATATATGTTAGCTGCCTGACCCCAAAGTGAGACATGTCTAGCTTTGTGAATAATCTACATCTTCACTGAACTGCCAGGCTGGGACTAGCATCAAACACTGCCTCCTCCTAGCAGTGGACATGTATGCTGGCATTTCTAGAAAACATCAGGAGAATCACATCTAAGGGAAGAGTCCATGTGAGCCTTTTGGTGAATTCAAGTGTTTATATAGTAAATGATTGTCCCCATTCGTGGCGACTGTTTTTAGGATGACTGTAACTATATGCGTATGCCAGCCAGGCAGCTAAGTAAACATCATTGGCTCTCTTCCGTCTTCATTAAGTTTTAAGTAGAGTCATATGAATTTGCAGAAGACGTAGATTTTTATAGTGGGATTTTGTGATGATGGGCTGTTAAATTAGGGGCAGGAATTGGCCAAGAAAATCTGTTCCCATCTTAAACAAATCCACTTTAGTCCTCCTCTTCACTGAAGCCCCAGACCAGGTTCCACAACAAGGAGTCCCCTTCCTCATCTTCTTGCCCAATCACTTTGCTGGCCATCCTCTTCCCACCATCCTTCCCCCATCCTTGCTGTGGCATTCCCATTGATCTCCTTTTGCTAGCTACAACCTTGATGGGGAAAGCCAGTATCTCCCCCAGACAGGGGCACAAAGGTCTTCTTAGAGCTGTGCCTTACTGTGTCCCTACCCATCTGTTGGCCTGGAGCCCTGACATTGTCAAAGTCATCTCATAAGGGGCACTGTGTGTTTTGGGCTTCGTACACACCTAAATGAATTCTAGGGTAAACCACCTGCCCCTGAATGAAGGAGTCTTCCCCTATATGGCAACAGTCTCTACCTCTCCTCTTTTTCCCTCCCAACCACCATTCTCCTTTCTTTGATCAAGAACAGAAAAAAGGCCAGGTGCGGTGGCTCATGCCTGTAATCCCAGCACTCTGGGAGGTTGAGGTGAGTGGATTGCTTGAGCTCAGGAGTTCAAGACCAGGCTGAGCCAGAGTGAGACCCCCATCTCTTGTGGCAGGCGCCGGTAGTCCCAGCTACTAGGAAGGAGGAGGCAAGAGAATAGCTTGAGCCCAGGAGTTTGAGGTTGCTGTGGGCCATGACACCACAGCACTCTACCAAGGGCAACAAAGTGAAACTCTGTCTCAAAAAAAAAAAAATATATATATATATATACACACACACACACACATATATTTATACATACTTTATATATATATATATAAAGAGACAAAGTAAGGTTGTCTTTACCTTGTTTTGTGTGCAAATATGCCTTGTGGAATGTAAAAGTTGTATTTTTCCTCTAGCTTTATTGAGGTATGATTAACAAATAGAAATTATATATGTTTAAGATACATAATGTGATGTTTTGATGTACATATACATTGTGAAAAGATTGCCTTAATCAAGCTAATATATCCATCTCACAGTTATGTTTTTTATGTGCATGTATGGTAAGAACACTTACTAATACTCTCTTCACAAAATTTAAAGATGCAATACAGTATTATTGACTGTAGCCACCATACTATATATTAAGCCTCCAGATTATATTCATCTTATAAAAGTAAGTTTATACTTTGACCAACATTTCTCCATTTCCCACAGCCCCCAGGCCCCTGGTAACTGCTTTTCTACTCTGTTTTTATGAGTTCAACTATCTTAGATTCCACATACAAGTGAGATCATACAGTTTTTGTCTTTCTGTGTTTGGCTTATTTCAGTTACATAATATCCTTCAGGTTCATCCATGTTGTTGCTCTCTTTTTAAGGCTGAATAATGTCACATTGTATGTATATACCACATTTTCTCTGTCCATTCATCCATTGACTGACACTGAGGTTGTATTGGCTATTGTGAATAATGCCACAGTGAACGTGGTAGTGCAAATAGCTCTTCAGAATAGTGATTTTATTTCTTTTGGATATATACCCAGAAGTGGGATTGCTAGATCATATGGTCATTCTATTTTTGATTTTTTTTTTTTTTTCTTTTTGAGACAGAGTCTCACTCTGTCTCCCTGGGTAAAGTGCCCTAGCATCATGGTTCACAGCAAGCTCAAATTCCTCTGCTGAAGAGATCTTCTTGCCTCAGCCTCCCAAGTATGTAGGACTATAGGCACCCACCACAACACCTGGCTAGTTTTGGGGTTTTTTTTCTGTTTTTCATCGAGACAAGGTCTTGCTCTTATTCAGGATGGTCTTGAACTGCTGAGCTCAAACAATCCACCTGCCTCGGCCTCCTGGAGTGCTAAGGTAACAGGGGTTAGCCACTGCACCTAGCTATTTTTAGTTTTTGAGGAACCACCTCCTCCATACTATTTTCCATACCAAGTTGCATTCCCACAGTGTATAAGGGTTCCCTTTTCTCCACATCTTCACCAACACTTGCTATCTCTTGACCTTTTTTTCTGAGACATAATCTCACTTTGTTGCCCTTGGTAGACAGAAACACCGTGGAATCATAGCTCACAGCAACCTCATATTCTTGTGCTCAGATGATCCTCTTGTCTCAGCCTCCTGAGTAACTGGAACTACAGGTGCTCTCCACAAAACCTGGCTATTTTTAAAGATGGGGTCTCACTCTTTCTCAGGCTGTTCTTGAACTCCTGAGCTCAAGAGATCCATCCACTTCGGCCTCCCAGAGTGCTAGGATTACACGTGTGAGCCACTGGTCCTCTCTTGCACCTGGTCCTCTCTTGACCTTTTTGATGATAGCCATCCTAACAGATGTGAGGTGATATATTATTGCTGTTTTTCGTATTGTTTCTTTTTTTTGATCTGCAGAGACTGGGTCTCAAACTCCTAGCCTCAACCAATCCTTCTGCCTTGGCCTCCCCAAAGTGCTGGTATTACAGACTAGAGCCTCTACTCTAGCCTCATTAGGATTTTTTTTTTTTTTTTTTTTTTGAGGCAGAGTCTCTATGTCACCCTAGGTAGAGTCCTGTGGCATCACATCTCACAGCAACCTCCAACTCTTGGGCTTAAGTGATTCTCTTGCCTCAGCCTCCCAAGTAGCTGGGACTACAGGTGCCCACCACAATGCCCGGCTATTTTTTTGTTGTAGTTGTCATTGTTTTGCAGGCCCTGGCCAGGTTCTAACCCCACCTCTGGTGTATGTGGCCGGTGCCCTAACCACTAAGCTACAGGTGCCAAGCCTCTCATTGTGGTTTTGATATGCATAAAAATTGTATTTCTAAAAGGCATTTGCAAATCAGATTGTATCTTCCCATTGATAACAAAAGTTGATTTTTACTCATTTTTTTAAAGCACTTAACCCCATTATGTGGCTAAAAAACCTTATTCTATAAAATAGATAAACAGGGAGCTGCTTTACTTTGGTCAGAGGGCCAGGGGCTTACCTCTCCACCCCTTTTCTTGCATAAATGTCCTCAGGGTTCCGTAGATTATGGTGTGAGAACCACTGATTATAGCCCAATCATTCTGTAAACCCGTATTAATCCCAAAGCTAGGTACTGGGGATTGAGAATGAATGGGATGCAGTTGCCACCATTAAAGAGCTGACATTCTATCAAAAAGGCAGACAAGTAAGCAGTCATGTATAAATAGATCAGGAAGCTGCAGGTAGTACAAGTGGTATGAGGCTTGATGGCCTGAGCTCTCAGAGGACTACGGTGACTATCATTTTAACCGCTCACATAAACAAGTATTTACGATACAGTATTTAATGATGTTTGTAGCCATATAAATTCTGTAATAAAAGTGTGGGCAAGGTGCTGGTGAAACAGTGGGGAGAACTCATGACTGAGATGGGGGCTCCCCAGCAGGCTCTGCAGAGGACAGGCCCCTGCAGGGAGTGCAGTGTGCCTGTGGTGTTGGAAAGGTGTGATGAGATGAGGCACGGGCCATGTTTTGAAGGATCTTTATAACCCATGCTTGGAACGTTTGTAGGGAGCGGGGAATGAAAGAGTTTTAAGCAGGAAATTAACATAACCAGATTGGTGTTTAAGAAAAGTCACTCTGAGAGGATTATGAATGACGGATCAGAAATGACAGTTAGGAAACTATAGTTCTGATCAGAAATTGCTAGGACTTTCATCAGTACAGCCTTAGTCTGTATGTTTGAACTGCATCCAGGTGAGTAACTGAACATAGGGGAGTGTGGTTGGGTGGGGATCAGGGATTAAGCTGAGGGCTAAGACAGTCAGGCACATGGTAGTGCCCTCACTGAGCTGGTAGACCCAGAAAGAGAGACATGTTCAAGGGAAGAGGATATCCAGAACCCTATTAATTCCTGTTCCAGATCCAATTATAAGAGTATAACAACTAGGGTCTAAGTTCCTAGACTTTTCATTTCTATCTTCCTAGCACTACTAGGTAAGCTCTTGTAAATATTCATCAAATGATACTTATGCACACGTTTCAAGACCTATTTTTTTAAGACCTTAGAAGTACAAATCCAAAAAGTAATTGAGAGTACATGATGAAGAGGCACAGAGCTAATCAGTATGGTTCTTTACAAAATTCAGAAGTCCAGCCTTAACTTCTGTGGTTTATACACTTCCCCATGTTACATTGCCTTCCCACAGCACTCCATTTTACAGATAAGGAAACTGAGTGACAGTCAAAGAATAGGACTCCTGCCATTATTTTATAATTAACTTGATGGAAGCAAAAAATGATGGCTGAGCTGAACATTTTGGCATCAAAGGAAGAGATTTTTTTTTGAAGACTTGAAAGAAAACCCCTTAGCACTGCAGATGTGCTAAAAGGGCTTAGGTGTATAGATTGCAGCTCAGTTTTGGTGTCTATGCAGATGCCTCCAGGTCTGCAAGTATTAATTGAATTCTATTCTGCATACTCTGTTCAGGTTAGCAGGGAAGAGCCTGATTCTTTAGAAAGATTTCTATTAAAATACAAAAGGTTGCCCAGGATGAAGGAGGGGATGGGAGGGAAGAAGAGAGGTTATATTGAGGAAGGATGAATGGTGGGATCACACCTATGGTGCATAATGCAAGGGTACATGTCGGATCTATTAAATATAGAGTGTAAATGTCTTAACACAATAAGTAAATGAGACGAGATATATATTAACCAGTGTGATGTAAGCGATCCTAATTCTATATGAAATCAGCACATTGTACCCTATAAATGCATTAATGTATACATGATCTATGTGTTTATGATTTAATAAAAAAATTAAAAAATAAAATTCAAAAGGTTTGGGTCTTAAACCTTTCTTATCTTAAAAAAGTCATTCATGTAGAATCCCTCATGCCTGGAAAGGTTAACAGTGACTAAGAAGCTGCTAGGTTATGAATCTGGTGTGTGTGGAGGACAGGGTTTAGTGATGGTAAGAATAACTGCCTAATAATATCTTACTAGAATTCAAAAAGTGGGGTTAACTAACTCCAGAGGGAATACTATCCATTCATCTTTTGTCTGAGGAACTTTGCCATAACTCTGGCTTTGAAAGTTAACAAGAAGTAAAAGGAATAGCCCCCATCTCTCCTGCTCCCAACATTCCAAGGATGGCCTGTTCCTTTGCAGCACGTAACTGCAGGTGGTTTAGAGGGAGACAAGACCTACTGGCCTGAGCTCTTTGACAACCCCAGAGGCCCAGAGTTCCTGGCTACAGTGACTAGCACTCTAACCACTCCGGCAAACAGGTTTTTACAATGTGGGATTTCATGGTGTCTGCAACTTGTATTGGTTAATGACTAAGGCATTAGAAACACTGTAAGTTAATACAAGTGAATACATATAATAGTTCTGTCCTCTAGCAATATTGTTAACTAGACCTGTTTCATAGTGTTAGGAACACATAATGGGGATCCTGAAAACCGATATTCCTCTTTTATGTAAGCCAATCTTTAGAAATCTAATACATCCTTTGAAAAGTCCAGGGTGTTTAAATTAATACAGTTTGACTGATTTGAAGATTGAAAACAGGTTAGCATTAAGGCCAAGATTCCTTTAGTAATTACTTTTTCTATTGGTAATAATTATTTCTTGAGAAATGGCATTAACATTCTACCAAAAACACAACAGTAATCCAAAAGTTAATGTTCTGTTCATTTATAATTATATTTAATTCATATTTATGAGTTGTTGGGAGGGAGGAGTAAGAAAGAATTGATTTTTAGAAACATTACCAAAGAAAGAAGTTAAAGGAAATTTTTTTCTAATAGTCTGAGGATCTACAAAGGCACTTGAAGTAGGAAGAATTAATTTTTAAGCATACAGTTATGTAAAATCAGGTTTTATTAGTTATTTTTGAAAAATCTGTATTTTTATCGTTTCCTAGTGGCACTGAGTGAATTCATTTGATAGACTTTCTCCATTTCTTCTTTGTTACTAACCAAAATATTAACATAAACTTCCCCATGATTTTAATTTTAGTAAGTCAATTAGATTTGTGGGAATTTTTTTAACCAAGAAAAATTCTGCATCTTTAGGCAGTCATTGAACAAGTAGCTTGGTGTTGTTTCCTTTGACTTGCCCATGAAGCCTGATGTATTATTAATGAATTAATTTCTTGGTGGTGGAGGCCTGTGAATAGCGTTCTGTGAATGGGCGGTTGCCTGGTGGGGCCAGTTTTGGCTGCTGCCATTTAACATGTGTTGCTGTATTGTGAAGTCTTAGCCAGCCGCAGGACAATGCTCGTTTAATCCACCGTGATGGAACCTACACACCCTGCGCCCAAGTTGGATGCCAGGGTCAGTTACCCAGCAGCTCGGGCTGGGACACTGCTCTGCAACACTGCCGAGTTGCTGTAATCATTTTGCCTGCCGTTAATTTTCTCTAAACCAGGGAAAATGTGTATGCGAGCTGTGCAAATGTTCTCAAAAGATATTCCAAACTGGTCGGCTGGGGTGTTGCCTCCATTTCAGAATGGAGGCAGGATTCCAGGGAGTATAAGTTCCTTCCTTACTCCTGGAAATGGAAGCGGCTGGGCCCATGAGATCCCTGATGTTCTGAGGTCCAGAGTAGCAGATGGCATTATGATTTTCCAAATCCTGATAAACATTCTAACTGAACTTGTTCATTTCACAGTATGTAGTTCTATTTTTTTCATTTCCTCTCCCTTTCTCCCTCCCTTTCTCTCTCTTTGTTCCTCTCATTTTAACTAATTTTAAACTGGTACAGTATCCCCTTTAGCCATCTTTAAATTCTCTTTTCTTCTTCATCATTTATTTCATGGAACCAAGTATAGCACAATTTTACATCTAATTCTCAGCCTTTGAATTTGTTTACAAATGTGTAAGCAAATGCTACCAATACTCATATCCCCTGGAGCCACTGGAAGTTCTGTTTTTCCCCTTATCTATGGCTTGCGGTGCAGGTGGCAAATGGCTATAATTATTTTAACTAACAGCTGAGTGAACATTCAGGAGGACATACAGTGTAGTGATATGGACATTGGATTTACAGTAAGTTCTTAAGAGTCTGACTTGATAGTGTTATGGCTTGTTGATTTTTCAGGACACAGACCTTCCAGATTCTAGCGCCTGAATGATGTGGAGGTGTGGTTCAGTTGTTTCAATGTTAACTCCGTATCTGTGAGAAAAGGAATCATTCCTTTCATTAGGCATCTATTCAGGGTTATTTTTCTCTCCTAGATTTTCTCTTTTGTTTTTGTTCAATGTAGTTTATGCCCCACCTTTAATCTAAGGCTGCTTTTAATCAGCATTTCTGCACATAGAACCTAGCAAAATGCCCGTGTGTATATTAATGTTGTAATTTAGGTCCTGGATCAAACATGTGTATCTGGACTTTTTCCTGAGGAAAAAACTTGACCTTACCAGTGTATGAAATTCAAACACTATATAGTGACAAGGTAAAACCACAGGTAGGAATTGCTGAATAATTACCTTTAGACCAGCCTGAGCTGGAGACTTCCCACGAGGGTGAGCTCATTTAATGGTTCCTAAAACTCAATCTTGTGGATGTCAGTGGTCATGCTTGATTATTTGCAATAGTGTTTTATGAAAAAGCAGTAAAAATGCATCAGGAGGCTACAGAGGAAAAGGACAATAACTGGTTTAACTTTTGTAACTGAAATCCCTTTGGTATGAGACACGTACGTTTTTGCTGCTCTGCATAAGCCCCTGCAGAGGGAGGTGTGTGTGTGGGGGGGTGTTAGCGTGCAAGTATGTGTGCTCCGTTCATATAGGGACCGCTAAATAATGCTATGCCTGTAGCTTATGACCAACCAGAGACCTAAAATAAAAAGAGAAAAAAGACGTTCCTTGGCTTTGGAAAGGAAGCAATTGCAAACACAGTTTAAAAGATTAATCTATTGTCCAGTTCTCCACCTATGTTCAATGAATTTTATAAAAATACTAAGGTCTATGTCACAAGTTTTAAAAAATCTCTAAGTAATGTAAATTTTTTAGTGAAACCAAAGAATAATACTTAGTGAAGAGTTCATTTTTACATTAATGACAAAGATCATTCCTCATCTCTTTTATCCCATTACTGAGGAACTTCTAAAACACATTTAGGAGAAAAAGAAAATAGGAAAAATCTCTATAATCTCAAATTTCAATTACCAAGAGACAGATTCCTTTAGACCTGTTCATTTATATTTTGTGTTTTTTATAAGCCATCTGGTAGTGATGTTCACTTGGCTAACAGCTGGTTCTCTTGATTACAGGGTTTATGGGTAGGGTGAATGTTTCTGTGGTGAAAATTCAGGCCTTTAGCCCCTGGTTGCAGGCCCATCTGAGACAAGTTAAATGAGCTGCTACTGTCAGCCCAGACCCAGTGGACAGAACTTCACACCAAAATGCCTACACATGTAATTTGTCACTTCTGGCAACCCAGAGCATGGGGTGACCCAGGGTAGAAATTGAATCATCTTTCACTTTCTCTGCTCAAGGCTGATAAGGAGTGAGATGAGTAAAAGGCAAACTCTCTGGTCTCTAGCTGTGGGGGGATGGGGGGGTGAGGCTTTCTTTTCTGATGACATCATTTGCAGGCCTTCCTAAATTCAAAGCCTCACTTGCACCCTGACGCCCTCCCTTGTTACATCCTAGTCCATTTCACCTGCATCATGAAATCAAAATACACTTAGAGTCAAAATACTGAGTGTTTGCTCATGGAGTAGTCACATTTTTAAATAACTCATTTCTTTTAACAAGGATTGATTGAATTTGTACAAATCTGCTATATAATTATGGTCTATTCACATTATTAACAGAGTGGACTCATCCTCTGACCAGGAAGGAGTGCCTGTCCATCTAATTCCCACCTTTCTTCCTCTGATAACATGTGACTGCTCCCCTCCACCCCCCGCCACACACACAGTTTGTTTCAGCAGAAATGTGTGGATAGGAACACTGAGGACCTTTAATATATTAAAACTTAGCTAATTGTCCAGCATCTACCATTGGATTGTACTTTGAACAGATAGATTTTGGTTTCTAGATTAGCTTCTGTAGAGATCCTTTAAAGGTGAGGATTTTTTTTTTTTTTTTTTTTTTGCTTTCTGGATTTTTCTTCTCTTTTTTTCCACCACCACTCCCCCCCCCCCGCCCCCAACAAACTAGGTTTTTTCCCCAGGCAAGTGCTGATTTGTTCTGTGGACAACTGGCAGTTGTCTCACAAAGATGCTACTTTAAGGCAGTGAACAGTGGAGGATCAAAAACCAATTTAGGGTCTGACAGGCAGAATGCTGTTCAGCCTGACAGGAAGCCACTGGAATTACAAATGACCTTTTGGTCCCAGCACTGTGGGTACAAGTGGGGTGATCTAACATAAACGTGCCAGTTAGCATGAACGCCAGTGCTAGGACCAGAAATTGTTGAGCCAGGCCAATGGAACATCAGACCAGAATTGAAAGATTTACTTTTGTGTGGCACCTGTGGCTCAGTGAGTAGGGCGCCGGCCCCATATACCAAGGATGATGGGTTCAAACCTGGCCCCAGCCAAACTGCAACAACAACAACAAAAACAGCCAGACGTTGTGGTGGGCACCTGTAGTCCCAGCTACTCGGGAGGCTGAGGCAAGAGAATCACCTAAGCCCAAGAGCTGGAGGTTGCTGTGAGCTGTAACACCCCACAGCACTCTACCGAGGACAGCAGAGTGAGACTCTGTCTTTAAAAAAAAAAAAAATTTACTTTTAAAATGTGAAGCATGACTCAGTAGTGGTCAGATTCCAGGTAACTCTCTGATGTTAACCTCATGTTGGCTTGATAACACCAGTTAAGTCTAGAAATGAGCTATTTTAAAAGTTAGAAGGCTTGTGATGCTTTATTTTATTCGCCATGCTGGTTTAATCACATTGTAGCACACCTAACCTTAGAAGTAACCAGTATAGCCAACACCTTGAGATTTTTAAGTTTACCACCAGTTCATACCAAAATGGCCACACATGTAATTTGTCACTTCTGGCAGTTAATTCTGTCTTCCTTGTGTTTGTTTGTTTAAGACAGTCTCACTCTGTCACCCTGGATGAAATGCTGTGGCATCATAGCTCACAGCAATCTCAAACTCTTGAGTTTCTGCCTTAGCCTCCCAAGTAACTGGAACTACAGCACCACCACAAAACAAAATAGTTTTGTTTCTATTTTTAATAGAGACAGAGTCTCAGTCTTGCTCATGCTGGTCTCAAACTCCTGAGCTCAGTCTCCCAGAGTACTAGCATTACAGGTGTGAGCCACTGTGCCTGCCCTTGTCTTCCTTATGTTTTACTGCCAATGCTTGCTGAGTTGAAGGAATGTCTGTTTTGCACAAAGAGAAGGAAACAGGACACAGACTGTACTTTCAAGCTCCCCCACCCCTAAGTGCCTTCCAGGAGTGGAAAGGACAAAAGGAGAAGAGCAGAATAAAGACGGTATCTCACACCCCACAGACTACTTTACTCTCCACCACTCTCCTTTGTGAATTTGTATCTACCAGCCAAATGGGATCAAATCCTCTGTGCTCCTCAGTGCCTAGTTTTGGTGCTCAGGCCATTTTCTCCGTCTTGCAGGGCTGTTTATTAGAGGGTGCACATCTTATCCTTTAAACAACAGAAATTCTTTTGAGGATTCATATCCTCAAAGTATCAGCTGTCTCACAGTGCCAGGCTTATTGCCTTTGACATGGTAGGTACTCAAGAAAATTGTTGAATGAATGAGCAAATAAATAAATCATGAATGATCATATCATAGACAGACAGCATATTATGTTTATGCCCTGTCAGTGTCTGAATTAACCACCACGTTAATGTCAGGTTCCATTGTCAGCTTTAGTTATGAATTTAAGGCAAAATGAAGTCCTTTTTCCCAGTTAGTTACTTATACTAGGCTTTTCTCCCTTACACAAAGCAGAGTTCTGCTAAGAATCTGGGCCTTTTCAAAGTGTTTGGAAATAGTCTCTTACCCGTTTATTTTTAGATTTACATGCAGTTGTAAGAAGTAGTACAGGCAAGCCAGATGCAGTGGCTCACGCCTGTAATCTCAGCACTGTCAGAACCCCAGGTTTGGAGGATCGCGTGAGGCCAGGAGTTAGAGACCACCCTGGGCAACAACAAGACCCTGTCTCTGCAAAGAAATTAGCTGGGTGCAGAGGCACACACTCTGGAGACTGAGGCAGAAGGATTGCTTGAGCCCAGGAGTTCAAGGTTGCAATGAGTTATGATCACACCATTGCACTCAACCTGGATGACAGAGATCCCGTCTCTGAAAAAATTAATGAATAAATAATTCATAGAGACCCTGTGTACCCTTCACTCAGGTTCTTCCAGTAGTGACCTTTTGTAAGTACGTACAGTGTCACCACCAGGAAATTGACACTGTTACAAGATTCAAACCACTGACCTTAAGCCAGTTTTAGCAGTTTTACATCTACTTGTGTGTTGGGGGGGGCGGGGAGGAGCAGTAGTATAAATAGCAATGACATGGTTCCTTTTAAAGTCAAGAAACATCGTGGTTTCAAAAAAGGATATCTCCTTAAAAATAATGATCTCCTGGGGCGGAGCCTGTGGCTCAAGGAATAGGGTGCCAGCCCCATATGCCAGAGGTGGTGGGTTCAAACCCAGCCCCGGCCAGAAAATGCTAAAAAAAAACATAATAAATAAATAAAAATGATGATCTCCTGCCTAGTAATTCATTTCAAAAGCTTTTTTTTTTTTTATGTATTCTGTTTTTGAAGTATCCAACTTACCTGGTCAAGGTCACAAAGTATACTTACGGCAAACATAGTGTGCAAGTGAACCAGCAGCAGCTGTGGTTGGTATTGGACCCCCCGCCTCCTCCCATCATCCACCTCTTTGAGTGTGCAGGTACACACAAACACACATACACTCACTCTCTCTCAGATTTTCTGCTGCTTGCCTTTTTTTATGCCTGAGTACCTTGCTGACAAGCGCTAATAACAAAATACCCAGAGAGAGTCCAGTCGAAGTTGGCATACATTAAACATTCTGAACTTGTCCTTTTGCTCATAGATTGTGCATAATTAATAATTAAACAGTTTCAGTTGTAATGGGTTGACCTTCTTGAACTGTTCATTATTCACAAGGCAAAGGCATCACTCAAACTTTTTCCCATTGTCCTTCACTGTTCTCTAGCATGCCATGTGCTAGTGCTCGTTTAGCAAAAGGGGCTGACCAGGTAGTTACTGAAACCTCTGGGGCTTGGAGACCGTCCTTCTTGATGACCAGAATTGCTTACGGAAATGGTTTATGGCAGCTGTTTTTATATAACAGTTGCCTGCTCGATAACAAGATCCAGCTTGTGTCCCTTCAGCAGGACTCTAAAGTTGATTTGGGACTAGCATCTCGGGTTAAGGCTTTTGGTTAAGGTTGTGTCCACTGTTTTTGTTCCACACCTCTGTGCATAGAAATTCAACAGAAAAGCATCCCAAAATAAGCCCTTAAGATGAAGTGTGGCACCCAAGGTCTTAAAGAGAGTGGCTTTTATTAACGTTTTAGGATTGGTTTCTGCCAGTATCCAGAGTTATTATCCAAACTGCTTCTTCAATTTGTATTTATATTTTTTGGAATGTATTTCTCCATCTTGCCAAAACAATATTTCACAAAGGATATCTTTGATAAGTAGCAGTGACTATTTTATTAGAGTCACTGACCCCTTTGGGATTGTTCTCATTCCCCCTCTAACCTCATGGTATCTGGATGCTTTCCCTTCCTGTGAGCTACAGTGAAACTGGAGTGCAATTTACTGTGCACTCCCCCTACACACAGATTTGAATAGGGTACCAGAATAAGCAGATTCTTGGAGGTCCTTCATATCCTGATCTAAACTAACTTCTAATTTTATTTGCTTTAAAAAGAGAAAAGTATACTTTAAAATCTTTTTGTGCAATGACTATCCTCAGGTTTATTCATTTGCTTTCCTTTGGAGTGTTAACCGCCTGTGTACTTGGGTGGAGTTGAAAGCTCTTAGAGGCCTTCTCAGCCCAAGTGTTTACTTTTAGCATTCCAGCCACTCACTTTTCTAGTCAGTCTTCTGCATCTCAGAAAATTCTCTCATGAGGTATGCAAGAGACATGGATTTTAAAATAAAAATAAATATCTGGCATTATGCGTGTGAGATTAGTATCCCCGCCCCCATCTTTGATGAGTGATTCTTTCCAGACACCACTGAGATGAGAATCCACTCTCTGTGGTTCTGCAAAGTCAACTTGGGCTGGCGTTTTCAGAAGTGAAATAAATTATTCATGGGTACCACCCAGTGTTCCTTAGTTTTATAATATGAGGAATTTAACAGGCTACAATATCAGGTCTTAAATAAAATTAACTACCATGCAAGATGTCACATTTCCTCGTTTTCTCATCCATGTTAAAATGACATCTTCATCAAGTTGCCTAGTCTATAATTCATTAATTTACTCTTGGTATCATACTTTGAAATGAAACCCGCATTAGCATCATATTTTATACCAGATCTGTATAGAAAACTAGTCAGGAATTTTAACCATCTTGGTAAATATTCAGCCACATTAAGACAGTAGGCTTTGTTTTTCTAAATACTGCATTTTAAAGCAATAATTACTCAGACACTTCTAGTATTACACCCTCCAAAAAAAAAATCGTAAAGGGATGACTTAGAGAAGCTTCTTCACTGATCAGAGTCCCTAATTTTGTCATCTCAGACTTTGAACTATCTTTTTACTAATGATTTTTGAGGCAATAAAATGTCATTTCTTGCCCTGGGACTTGTAGAATCTTGTCAGCTTGGTGATATGGGTTTCCTAAAAACAAGCTGAGGCTGCAATTGATATCATGGTTTATTTTTGCTCTTCAAACCTATGGGACTTCTGTGACCGTTTTATAGTGCCTTTATTGAGGCTTTGTCGTGTTATGTTGTGCCCTGTTTCTTTTGAGTGGACTGTTTCATCGGGTCCCCTTTCTGTTTCCCACGTCCTCGCTGTGTAACGCTTCCACGTCATCCTTTGAACATGGCAAGATCTTATTTCACTCCCATTTTCCTTTGTTTTCCAAAGCTCTTGGAAGCCTCTCTCTACTGATGAGAATTTTAAGTTTAGAATTACTAACCTTTCCCTCGTCTGGATGAGAGTAAATTCAAAGAAGAGAGATGTGTAAAAGCCAGGAAATACAATGTTCATATTCCTTTTCTTTTAAGCTCTTTGGGTTTTTTTATTTTTGTGTCGTTTTGACTGCTTTGACCGCCTTAGTTTCTTTTGATTTAGTTGTATTTTCCAGCAGTTTCCAATTGTTTGAATCGGAAACAAAGCCTTAATAAGAGTTCTAGTTAATTTTCTGTCTTGTAATTACCGATCTCATTTTTCTGATAATTGGCCACAGCAATTATATGTATATTTACTAATCACATAGGAGGCTGTGCAATTGTATCTATCTGCCACCATCGATAATGACACACATATTGCAGAGGTGCTTTTATCATCTTCTTTTTTCCACTACATCAAAGCTATTTCCTCTCGTTCTCAATAATGAATACATGCATGCATTTGACACAGTTGTGTGCTAGAGAAATTGTTTGGCTCCCACCAAATGCTGCATGTTCTGAGTTTCTTGCCTGCAGCGCTGGAAGGTTGTATGTAATGATATATTGCTCATCCAAATGGCCAAAGCACTCCAAAGCACAGTGAGATTAAAATAAGTCATTCCTTTGTTAATTTAAATAGGTGCATGTATCATACTTTGCAGGGCACTTTGTGTAGGGATGTCAGGGAGAAAAAAAGCCGCCGAAAGGTATTTTTAATAGCAAATGAGAATAGATGAGAATGGAGTCATTTGCAGCTGCCTACTTTATGTGGCTCTCTTGTTCCAACTGTAGGTCTAATGAGATGACTGTTAAAGTACTCTGCAGTGTAATTTCATTACATCCTGAGCTGTTACACTATAAACACAGTGGCGCTCTGTCATTCTTGGAGAAACTCCTAAATTCTTAAAGCCTTCCTTTGCAAAACGATAATGGGGTTTGCTGCCTGTGTTTGGTGGTGGTGGTGGTTTGATGCTGAGTGACTCCCACCTCCACCCCAGTTTTGTTTGGGAGTTTTTCATTGTGTCCCTTCATTATTGGCTTTCTCATATGTGGAGTTTGCCTAGACTGGCAAATAAGCTGAAATTCCTTTTCAGGAAACAACTTCCCCCATAAAAGCTTTTCTGTTAAAGTTTAAAAAAAAAAAGAAAGAAAAAGAAAAAAATCTGACCCAAATGATTTCATTAGGAACAAGCAGTTAAAAGCAACTGAATATACAAATAAATGTAAATAAAAAGAAAAGTGTAAATAACTAGCAAATCCAGTAAAAAAAAACAAAGGTCAACACAAGAATAATTTCACAGCTCTTTGTTAATTACAAGACCATTTGTGTGTTACTTAAATAATCATTAATTTCTCATTTACACTTTCTCTACCTTCTTTCCTACCCTGTGGCTATCATTGTCCTTTTTTCACCTCCCCTCCCTCTCTGCTCTCATGTTTCTCACCATTGTAAAATGTCTGTGGCTTTAAATTTGGCATTTTTACCTAAATGTGTGGAAGAAAGTAGAGACAGTCTTTTTAATTGGATGAGGCCTTATTGTCATTGTATTCATCTTTACACTGTTCCTTTGTGGCGGTGGGGTAGGGGTGGGCTATAAAGGAAGAAAAAAAAAGAATTGTTGTGACTTTTGGTGACTTGTTTTTCCTCCTTCCCAGGATTCGCCCGTCCTTCCGGTTGGAGAGTTCTCCGAGCCATTTGTACATTTCATCACTCAGTGGTGAGCCTGTTTGCAAACATGCCATGCCCTCAATGTAAATGATACATGCCATTAACTCTGCAGCTCCGTGAGACCTTATGGCTCTCTCTGCTTCCTTTTGGAGACGGGAGGGACTTCAGGGCCTTGGGCAGATGGGGTAGCAAAGCTGAAGAAATTGTTTAAATTATGTAAACGTTATTTACACAAAAGGTCATAAACGTACTTCAGAGGCTTTTTCCTGTTTTAATAAACTGCTGAGAATCATACTACTACTTTGAGCACAGATACTGTTACTAAACTTTTTTTTTTTAAGAAATATACAATTTTATAGTCCCTGTTGAACAGACATATGAGGCTTATTTTTATTAATGTAACCTCATGTTACCCATAAAACTGTCTTGTCACTTAGTGGAAGCAGCGTAGTTTATTAATACATTAGATCGTCAGTAAATAACTTTTTGGTTATATTTTAAACATAATACTGGGGTCCCATTTCATATGAATTTTGATGTTTGAGAAACTGTGAAAACAGTTCCATTAGGCCTACGTTAACCCTTAAAAAATTAAAAGAGGAACCACTGATGTCCTCGAGTCTAGGCAATGCCTAATCATTTCCTACCTAAGGAAACAAACATTGTTCTGCCAAGGGTTCTTTCCCGCCCTTCTGCCTTTTGCCTCACAGCAGAACTCTCTTTCTTTTATTGCCTCCTTCACCACCATTCCCCCAGCCCCTGTCCTGAAGGACTCATGTGGCCTCGGGAGACCCACTTGTTCTCCTGCCCTCTCCATCACCCCAGCATAGAGGATTACTCAAGAGAGAGGAGGAAATTGGGAGCATAGGAATGACTGTCCTCAAAGCAAGCATAGACCCAACCGGAACTCCTTCATAACTACTTTGCCCCTCTTTCCTTCCTTCAAAATCCTCATTTCTTCACTCCTTCAGAGTCACATCCACTACTGGTGGAAAACAAATAGGCAGATCCTGCCCAAAGAAACCCTTCCTGTGGTGTGCAAAGTGGTGCAGTCAGGAGTTCTTGCCAAACCAAAATGGTTGAATGCTGTCCCCTTGCCCTCCCCCATTATCCATCTGATGATTACGCCGAAGTGAGACCGAGAAATATGCCTTAATATAAATATCAAGCTTTATCACCTTTTTGACTAAGTGTGATGTGTTACCTCTTAATAAAAAATGTCTCATACAGTTCACATTCCATAGAAAAAATATGTGGGGAAACAATTTTCCCCTGATTTTAAAAATTTTATTAACACTTTCTGTTTATTTAAAATAAGATTCTGTTTCTTATATAATATTCTGTTTTTTTACTTCGAAAACATTTTATTTCCAAAGCATGCATGTTGGAAAAAAGCATACATATTAATTTAACACTGGAATCCTGAGCTATTTTGAAGCTCATTGATGATGTTAGAATCATTATCCAGAAATATATATTATTGTCTCTTCATTTCTCTTACACGGAATTCCTAACAACACTTGGAAGCATATCAAGGCAATTCTTCGTTTTTAAATGTGAAGGTTGTAAAACAAACCGACAGTTCCTATGCTGCCTGGAGGCCTGGTTTGAGCAGCACCCCCTCCAGAGCTGTTGCCTTTACGACTAGATCACAGCACTTACCTCTCTCTGGCTGTGTGGTCTGAAACCAACCTGGGGGTGCAGCTGGTCTGGGCAGCAGGGAGAAAAGTAGTAAAGGCTCTACCTCCCTCTTGTCCAAAAAATTAATCAGCTGTTATTTAAAAGTTTTATAGAGACAGTGGGAGGGATAACCTGTGTTGAAATTTCCACAGATGTCAAGCCAAAACAGAAATGATAGTGGGTAATAGCCTTGTTTTCCCAAGAGATACAGCTACTTTGGAATGTCAGATTAGGACTGTTACCAACTCCACTGGCGAGACAGCTTGAATTACTTGCTAATGGATGGAGTATTTGAGAGGTGCATATGGTTATTTATGGGGAAGGCAAATGTCCTCAATGTCATTAATGGTTCATAACTACGGATCTTATTTACCAAACAATCATTAAATCTCTCTATTAAAAAAAAAAAAAAAGTACTGTCAGCAAATGCAGAGATTATACGAAGGGTTTTCTTCTTGTTTTTTAGAGGATGCCTTATGTAAAGAAAGAGCATCTGTGTGATTTTCTGAGTGATAGAAGCAGCAGTCTCTTTTCATGACTTCATCCCACAAGACACTCTTGAATTTAAAACAAATACAGCCATCACAGGCAGCTATTCACAGTTACCTCGGTCCCACATATAGGTGCTTTATCACATAGCTAAGTACATTCTACAACTACTAATTATACCTGTTGTGTAGAAGATAAAAAATATTTTGCATGAGGATCGTGCTTCTTTAAGCAGCTTAAACAAACTTAGCTATGCTACATACAGCTGTTTAGTGAATTACCAACTTGCATTGTAGCCAAAATAAATGCAAGTCCATATAATGTACAGTTGCCCATTTGTAATTTTGTAGCATTATCTAGATTCCGACCTCTTTTACATACTACTGGTCATTCAGAGTGACAGCGAAGGAATGAGACACATTCTCATTTAACTTGATAGTCAAGTTTCCTTTTTTACTGTCTTATCCCAATTACCAAAAAGGAAGTATATTTCCTAAATTTAAGTATAAAATAAATTGATAAGTCAGGAAGAGAATATTGCTGCTTTTTTCACAATCTTTTCAAAAGTAAATTTAGAATATGTTTAAATTTATTCTTTTATCTGTATTGTAAAGGTAAAAAGTAAACAAACACTCTAACCTTTGTATTTCTGATTCTTAAGGTCCCCAGAAATCTGATTAATTGGGCAAAAATAAAAGAAAAAGAGTACTTTGGCCAAGGATGGAACATGAGGAATTTTGAAAACATTCAAATTCCAGGAGAAATAGTGAATGGTGGGAATCATAGTGTAAATTTACAAGTGATAGGGATAATATGAGGTTTTTCCTCCTCTATTACAGCATGCGAAAGCAGCCCAAAGAAAGGCCAGCACCTGAGGAATTGATGGTAAGTAAATTTTTTTAGTCACATTAGAATTCTTGCATGTAAATATTTATGTTTAATGTGTCTTTTAAAATATAGGAATGAAATTTAAAACAGCCACAGTCACTGGAAAGTTAACATTATTTTATTTGAAAAGGTGTTTTTGAAGCTTGTACCCTCAAATGATAGTCTTCAGTTCTTAAAAAACTACCACTTTTTTGAAATTTAATGCAGAACTCTTTTCATTTCCCTCACTCAAGGGTTACAGACTTAATGCAGCTCACTCTTTATCCTTATTTGCTATTTCAGCCTTTCAGCATCCAGAGGGTTGGTAACAGAAAATAGCATATGAAGTTTTTAGTGCAGTCCTATAGGAAATTTCTGAATGCAGCATGGACTCCTCCCAGATTCACATAGAATGAAATTAAACTGGCTGCAAAAGATCAAGTGAATGTGAAGCTTTGGTCTTTCCTCAGAAAGAGACAACTACAAGGCTGCTAATCCTCTGTTCTCAGCTCCAAGGCCGTTTTCTTTGATTGCAAATGACAGTTTTTAGTCAAGCAGGGAGAGGAGCAGAGATGCTTCCTAACAATTCCCAAATGGTCATTTATTTAGTGCAGATTGCTTATATGACAATGCACAAGCTGTTAGAATAATGTTCCAATCGAGCATTAGTAAATAATAATTATAGTCTACTCTTTCTGGTGTTTTGCGTACCATTCTCTGCCTTTAGATTACTACAGTCAGAGCGAATTCCTACCAGTTCTTCACCTCTTTAAATAATATGCATTTTACGGATATCAGTTCAGAGGATTTCATCTATTGCAGTGCCTAACAAACACTCTAAGCACCCAAACTTCTGCATAATACAGATTTCATCCCCAAATATAAAGTAACAGTAAGTTTGCTTTTTGCATCTTGAGAACTTTTCAGGAAGGCGCGTCTCTCCTTTGTGTTCCCTGGAGCGAAGTCTCCATTTTCAGGGTAGTTTCCAGTTAAAGTTTACTCCTAAAACCTCTGCAATTTATAACTATACAGGTTTCATGTCTAGAATAAACTGGGTTTGGTGGGGTTTTTTTTTTTTTTTTTTTTTTTGACTCTTTGATGGTTGGGAGATTCTTGCAGTTAGTCACACTTGAGAAAACTTGGAACAGGTTCTAGAGATGGAGACCCATTTACCTTATGCATTATTATGCTATGGCTGGATAGCTCAGCTATTAAAACAAAGGAATAGGGTTTCATAAAACAGATACTTGTTTGTAAATGCATGTTTCAATGCTGCAATGAGTTGGCCACTTACAAATAAAACATCTGCACATTGTACATGCACTCACAAATGTATGTGCATGTATGTGTTGGTAAGGAACACCACTGCAGGTGGCAAGTCATAAAGACAAGGCTAAAGGGTGTATGCTTTCAATGCATCAGAAGCAAGTGGATGTCTCTGTGCGTTTGTATGGTGGGAGGATATGAATTTAGATACATCTCTTTACAACTGTACACCCTGGTGTGTCCTGTCCCTCATTTGTAATTAATACATAACAATAAATCAATAAATACAATGAAAAATGTCACAGGAAGTACCATCCCATACTTAATTTAACATTATTTCTAGTACTGCTCACTGTTTGGTTTTAAATGAATGTATTCCCAGAGGCATAGCACCAGTGAGGCCCCGCTGATTTGGTAAGGGCTCAATGAGGAGGCAGGAAACATTGGACTGTGCATGGAGCTGCTGTGGTCAGGGGATTGAGCCCTGCCAGCCTTTGGCCAAAAGGTTGAGCCCAATAGCAGACGGGAAAGAAAGTGGGTTTTCTCTTGTCTGAGGAACCCGAGTCACATCCTAGGGACCCAATCTTAAGGAACCATTCTCTTTATTCCTTCCAGCATATTAATGGCTTTAATTTTTCCTTTTCCCTCTCCGCCTACAACCTATTTGATGGTGCTCCCATCTGGAAGGCGAGAGCCTCCTCTAGAATGCATGAACTGTAGAGCCCATTTGTCACTGTGGGTAGGGGCCTATGCCTTTTGTGAAAAGAGCAGTTTATCTCCCAAACATAGGAACTCCAGCCAGCAGGCTACCAATATGCACTGCACAAGCTTGGGCTGCATCAGATATGAGGGCTGCAGGATTGTTGAGGTTTCCCTGTGGGCCTCCATTTTCCAAAAATCAAAGGAAGAAAATCAGAGGTGGAGTTGGATAGAAATACTAAAAGTTAGAGATTGACCATTTGTGAAATCTTACATGAACTCCATGACTTTATCAGGGAACACAGCAAGTCCCAGTCTAAGTAAATCAGAATGTGGGATAAGTGGACCAGATCACACTCACTCTTGGACCTTAGCCATGCACATGCTGGGCAAGTGATTTTTTTCTTTTTATCCTGTAAGATCACTGTATATACCAGAATTCCCAATATCAAAACTTTTTTTTTTTTTTTTGAGACAGTTTCTCTCTGTCGACCTAGGTAACTTATAGCAACCTCAAACTCAAGGGCTCAAGCAATCCTCTTGCCTCAGCCTCCCAAGCAGCTGGGACTAGTGGTGCGATCATAGCTCATTGTAACCTCAACAACCTTCTGGGCTTATTCAGTCCTCCTGCCTCTGCTTCCCAGAGTGCTGGGATTGCAGGTGTGAGTCACCGCTCCTGGCCAGTGCTTCCACGGTTAAAGAACCTGCTCTTAAATCACACTGATGCACATCATAGGAACAACCTCTGGGACCCAGGGCCAACAAACTGAGGAAAAGTCTCTGAGGAGGTAATAGGCTTGCTTACACAGCCTGGCTGATGTCGGAAAAGGCCAGCTTGTGCCAGTCAGATTGGCAGGACTGCAGCAGGAGGGGAAAAGAAGATAAAGCAAAGATGGTAGAGAAATCTCCCCCGAATGTCAGTAATCAAATTGAGGGAAGCACAAACATAAAACTCAGATTCTTGAACTTAGGGACAGAGAGGCAACTTAAGATGGTAGCATTGAGATGGGAGGGGGGGGTCAAGTGTGGTTTTGTATTCAGTTTATGTTTAAATTGTTAAATAAAAGGGATATGATTAGAAACATTTGCTTCTGTAAACCACAATGAATTCCATCTAAGGAATTAATCTTCAGGGTTCTTTGGCAGCTTAGGTCAAGCTGTGACTTAGCAGCTTCCCCGATGTCACCCCAGACTCTCTGTTCCCTCTCCACTTCAGTATCTCCATCTGCAAAACTGAGGGGGCAGACTAGATCAGCAGCCCTTGACCAAAGCTCTATGACTTCAGGAAGTCAGTCAAAGCCCTGAAATTACATCCAAAATCGTGTGTGCATGTGGAGATTTGCATATTTTTCTGAAAAGAGGAATTCATGGCTGTCACCAGTTTTTCAAAGCAGACCATGACCCTAAGTGATTGCTAAGCCCCCTGTCTACCTTTCAGTTCTGTTCCTTAGAGATGTGCCTTCAGAAGCAGACCAGAAGCTCAGGGGGGAGGAGGCATTCATTCATGGGGGAAGGGTGGGCGGGTGCTTGCTTGGCAGGAGGAGGGTAGGGAAGGGCCCTCCCTGTGGGGCTCAGCAGGGCTTTCCACCAGCTGTCAGGCAGCCCTTTAACCTTCCAGCCCCTCCTGAATGTGGGCCTTGACTCCAGCAGGGAGGGTGTGGGCTGTGGGCACCTTACAGTTACAATTTGGGCCCAGAGTGCTGTGAATCCTTCCATGCATTTAGAGTATTTCCAGAAGCTTTCCGTGTCTAAGCTCTATTTAATGGAATCTATGCATAGTAAGTAATCAGGTCAGAAGAAGCAGCATCCTGGTTTGAGATCAATCGCTGGCTAATACTTTATCTAGGCCACTTTATTATCTCATGCTGATCTGATTCCCATTCTCCTCCTCCTTTGTAGCAGGCACTTCAGCTGTGGTAAAAGTACGTAGCACATACATATTAAAAACATATACCCATTCTATCTGTATGTAAATGCACGAGGCACAGCTGGATATTGCAGAGGAGTTTGATTTACTAATAGTTATTATCTGTTGTAGCTGTTCAGTGGCAGAGAGAATTTCAGAGAAACGAGCTGGCGCAGAAATTGTCTTTATGCTGTTACTATACAGCTTTGGTAATTGTTTAAAAACATGGGTTTTCTCCTTAGGTTCTAGTAATGCCTGTTATTTTGTGCATTTCCTCGTACATTCCAGAGAAGGGCATCCTCGTTTAGCATTTCCTCAAGCGTTTGGTTTTAAATCCAGGCACCCAAAAAGAAACATAGGGTGCAGTTTGAAATTGAAATTTGACATTTTGCATAGAAAGCAAGTAAATAGTGGTGCTGAAAGTACAAGAAGCAGGTGTGGGTCTTATGGTGTCAGTTATAATCAGAATAATATTCTTGGATTTTTTTCCTTCATGTGAAATCCCAGCAGCTGCAAACTTGAAGGCATCTCATTTCTCAGTGAAGGCTTTATGTACAAGAGGTGGTAATGTTTGGGAGCTAATAAACACCAAAGTGCTCTAGAAAAATCTGCTTAAACATTTAATTACTTGCTAAAAGATGTTAACTCGTTTAACTCCTCTAAATTAAGTTGTCACTGGTAGCTTGTCTGCTTTCCCAAACCTGGTTGTAATTACATTTTCAGATTGGTTGCTTGGTTGGTGGTTCTCTTAGTTAATCAAGGTACATGAGAAACAGGGCATCTGCATGGTCCTTTTGTTTTTTATTTATTTATTTATTTATTTTGCTTTGCAGTTTTTGGTCAGGGCTGGGTTTGAACCCGCCACCTCTGGCATATGAGGCTGGCGCCCTACTTCTTTGAGCCACAGGCGCCACCTGCCCATTCCCTTTAAAGATCAGAGTGACCACCGCAGTAGATTTTTGTTTCTCTAGCACTCAAATTCCATTGTGACTTGGGGTTTACACCAAATGGCTTTTCTGTCATTATTAAATCCAAACCTTCTAATCACTGTGAAAAACAAAATGCACTGAACAACCAAGAAGACGATTTTATGCTGGCTACTGCGATAGGGAGAATGTTCATTAATAAGGAACAGCTGCAAGGAAGGGGCCGAGGTTTGGTGGAGGTGGGTAAAGGAGGAGTCATCGGGAAGTCTTGTGGAAGTCACCAGGATAGATGGGGAAGGATCTTACCTGGGTGAGAGCGGGTGCTCCTTGGGCAGGGCATTTCTCACTAGTTGCTGCCTTCTGGGAGCACGGGGCTCAGATAAAGTTCAACATCATCACCACATCCTACAAAATGTGCCAGAGATGAGTTTCAGCTTATTTTTATTCAGAACTTACTTGTGCCATACCCACAAATGTGAAGAAAGGCTTATTTCCATACCCTCTTTGGATCCTGCTCATGAATCACTGTGCTTGCAAATATCTAAACTTTTTAAACTAATGATGGTTAATAAGCAGTTGTGAACTTGTGCTACAGTTAGCTATGCAGGGGTCCTCAAACTTTTTAAACAGGGGGCCAGTTCACTGTCCCTCAGGCCGTTGGAGGGATGGACTATAGTTTAAAAAAAAAAAAACTATGAACAAATTCCTATGCACACTGCACATATCTTATTTTGAAGTAAAAAAAAAAACAAAACAGGAACAAATACAATCACACCGCTGCATGTGGCCCGCGGGCCGTAGTTTGAGGACCCCTGGCTATGTCATATAGAGCGTGTTTTAAAACGAACCTTTAAGGCCAGCCAGACTCATAATGTAGCTGGCCAGTCATTTTTTTAGACACCACTTTACTTTTGGTTATTATTTGGAGGTAGCTCATTAGCTGTCCCACCCAGAATTTATAGGAAGAAATCCTGGCTAGGGTTGTAACTTCAACTGAATATTTCCTTCGTGGGTGAAAGTCATTACAGGAGCACAGAGATTCCACATAGGGTCCAGTTAACCATGTAATGATTATTTTTCGAGTTCTGAAGGCCATTAAAATCATCTGTTTGTGTCTGCTTATAAATAGGAATACACTAGTAAAGAAGTTGATTCTGGCCTTTTAATTGCACGTAATTACAACAGTAGAGTTGCTGGATGCTTGAGATCACACTAAATCAGACAGCTTTAATTTGAATTTTTGATGAAACATTAGCACTTCAGCAAGAACAGAGAGATTATAACCCTAGAAAACAGGCTTTGTTTTTGCATAGATGTGTCCGCTTAATCATTTCATGAGACTTTAGCAGATAAATACATATGTGTGGAGATATATATATATCTCCACTAGACATAAACATAGATAAAATCTATCATTCCTTGATCATGATGATCTGACATTTTTAATTTCCCAGTAAAGAAGAACTTCTCTCCTCCATCAGTTAAGTCAGATCTCTTAATACACTCGTGATTTGCCTGTTCAAGATTGCAGTTGTTTGAACGAATGCCTGCAATGATGCTTTCCTGTTTTACTGGGCTGTCATCTTCCCACCGCCTCATTTCAAGGCACATTGAGCCTATGTACCGTTTAATGACTACAGGAAGAGTTCGGTGATCTTGTATGCAGTAAAGTGGGTCATTCTGGCTGCTTTTCAGTGTCACTCTCAGGGGCTAAGGTGGGTCTTTGGTGTGTAATGTCACATATCAATTTCTCATCTGACACTGGTCAGCTCTTTGGGGGTTTCTGCTCTGTGGGCAGTGTCCTCCACCTAGAAGGCCCCCCTTCTCCTTTAAGACCTCCTTCTTCCTCCTTGCAGCTTTTCCCTACTCTTCCCTTCTTAGTTCTTGCTCTGTTCTCTGAAGTCTTCCAGAATATAATGTGTCTAACTTGGAGCAGCACCTAATTATACATTCATCTTAACAACTGCAAGTTGCTCCATGTAGCACAGTGGTTCTTAACCCTGACAGCTCATCAGAATTATCTGGGAAATTTTTTAAAAAGAAAGGAAAAAAAAATGCCTGGATCCCAACCCAGATCAAAGAATCTCTGGCATTTGGGTCAGGGAACAGGTACTTTATTTTTCAAAGCTCTCTAGGTGATTACAAGGAATAGCCAGAGGTGAAACCTACCACTGGTTTAATGCCTTTCCCTTCACCCCCACCCCACCTCCAACTAGATTGTAAGTCCCTTGAAAGAGGATCATGATTTTATAATTCAATGCCTGGTTTGGTCCTTTTCTTTTCTTTTTTTTTTTTTTTATTGTTGGGGATTCATTGAGGGTACAATGAGCCAGGTTACACTGATTGCAATTGTTAGGTAAAGTCCCTCGGTTTGGTCCTTTTCTGCTGTCATTCAGGCAAAACCCCATTGGTTGTGTGTGCTGTTCTCTCTAATCCAATTCAGTAAAACCATACTGGACACTGAACAGATAAAGACAAATAAGACATGTCTCTTGTTCACCAGGAATTCATAAAGGAAAGCTAAGAAACTGACTGAAGAAAAAGCAATCCCTGGATATTATGGCATACAGTATAAATTGGGGTGACTGTATGAGAATACATGGCCTGATAAAATGTTTTTGTTTGCCTGCTAGGAGAGGTTAATCTGGGTAAGATAATTGGATGCTAAAATAATGAAATTTCTAGGATATTGCAATGTTTGCAGGGATAATATTTAAAGTGTTTAGAAACCAGGATAGTTGGGTGGCTCCTGTGGCTCAGTGAGTAGGGCGCCGGCCCCATATGCCGAGGGTGGCGGGTTCAAACCCAGCCCCGGCCAAACTGCAACAAAAAAATAGCCGGCCGTTGTGGCATGCGTCTGTAGTCCCAGCTGCTCGGGAGGCTGAGGCAAGAGAATCGCGTAAGCCCATGAGTTAGAGGTTGCTGTGAGCCGTGTGACGCCACGGCACTCTACCCGAGGGCGGTACAGTGAGACTCTGTCTCTACAAAAAAAAAAAAAAAACAGGATAGCAAGGGCATAACCAATCTGAACAGGCACCAAGGTACAGCCATCCCACCCTGGATGTATGGGCAGAGCCAGGAAGTGGTGAGCAGGGGTTGATGAGCAGCACCTGTGATCTTCCATGTACCTTCACCTCCAACAGTTAATTCCACATCAAGAGGTCATTAGAGGGCAAAGACCTAGAGGACACCACCTGGCCAGACCAGCTTTTCCTGGTTAGATTGATGGCAGGGGACCCCCCAGCTTATCTGTCAGCATATCAGATGCATGCCACCCCCTCCTCAGCGAATAATGGGTTCAGTTGAAAGAGACTAGAGACATTCAGACAGTTGTGGGGAAAATATAAAAGGATCTTAATGTTAGTCCCTAGGATTTGGGAATTGTTGACGAAAGTAGCAAACTTGTTTTCCTGAGAGTACACACGAATAAATACATGCAGTTCCTATCAATTATTAACGAGTCTATCCAGGAATTTCAAGGGCTGGAAAAAATATTAGAAGCCTCCTATTTACAGTTGTAACCAGCTGGTTTGTTTAATGGGTTGTTTGCTTTTTAATTTGTAGCAGTTTGAGAGAGACCTTTGGGGATCAGTGAGCTTTGTGGTTTCACATACACAGTTTTCGAGTACATAGTTATTTGGGGGAATCAAATCTGCCTTTAGATAATTTGAGGTTCACTTGGCTATTTGGAGACTCAGAAAGGCAGTGGAGACATTTGGGCCTTCCCTCCTCTATTTAATTTTCAAGATTAGAATTAAACATTAGGCCTTGGTCTACCGAGAGACATTTGCCGGAGCATGGACTAGTTTCTTTCCAGTATCCTGGTTTACCGTTTCTCTGTTCTCTAAATATAAATGGTCACTGATTCTGATGTAGGAGAATAGGTACCATTCGTTTATTTGTGCAAAGGTTCCCTTGACACAAATAAAAATGGAATTTTCAAATGTAACCCGATTAACTCTTAATTGTATACCAATAGTCTCTGTGTGTCTTAGCTCCCTCAGAAGGTTTCTGAATGGCCTGCATCTCTTTTTAAAGTTGAGGGGAAAGGGATTCAATAAATACCAGGACTTTCTAATTGTGGGATTGGTGTGGAGTTGACAAAAATTTGTATAAATAGGGTACATTTTTCCACTTAAGAGGGCTGTGCTGAAACATTTTTAATTGGATTTTCATAGTGAGTGACAGCATTTGATTATGACAGTAACTTTATTTGGCTGGACTGCTTTAGCCTCTTGTTCAGATTTTTCCATCAAAGCTCCTTTTTATCCTCTGAATCCCCAGTGGAGCAGCAGTCATTGTGGAAGAGCCTTTTAGCACCTTTGTTGCAGCCATCCCTGGTGATGATTGGGCCCAGCTGGTAGTAGATAAGAAAATGTTCCTTTCACAAAGAGGCTGTGTCTCCCGCCTCTGTGGTTTCAATAATTTTAAGAGCCCCCAAAACCTGTTGAGGATTAGAAGTAGCTTTAGATGTGAAATGAGTGTTAAGTATTAGTAATCGGGAGATTAGGGCCCCAGGGACAATGAGAGATAAACAACTGCAATTAAGGCAAATCTGCCGATGTAAACAAAATTTAGCAGAAACAGATGCCCTAACCATTTTGGGGGATTGATTTGAGGGCACCAAGGAATCGATTTTTGTCTTGTTTACACTTTCAAACCCCTGTGATATACTGGAAGGCTAAATATTTCATACAGCCTGATTTTAGTTAATTTTTTTCAGCACCTCACAGTAGGCGCCTCTCTTCTCACAGTGACCAGGCCTGAGTTTATTCAGCATTCACAGGGAGCAGCTAATTGTCTATGAAGGGCCCCCGTGTTTAAATGGGCTTGACAGGAATTTAAATTTTGTTTCAATCAACCCCTGTGCTCACAGCCTGCTCCAGTTTCTAATTTTTAAATTAAACTTTTTTTTTTTTTTTTTTTAAGCCACAGCCTTGCCTCTGGAATACTCTCTCCAACTCCCAGGAATGCTGGTTAAGGCAGGGCCTGTGGCACCAGCTCTGTGTTGGAAAGTTCTTTCTGCAAAGCAAGCTTTCCTCCCCCTGTAAGGGAGGCTGGCACAGCTCCGGTTGGGCACACACTCCTCCTTGCCTTCTGAACAGCTCCCTTTCCAGCCCTCCTATGCAGGCAGCCTCCCTGCTTCGTCTGGAAAGTGGGTTAAGTACCAAAGGAAGGCGTGAGGATGCCTGTTAGGGGCTGGCTGACTTATAACCCGCTGCACATCTGATATAGCTCTGTATTTCAGAAGCCTTTTCTACTGTTCTGAGAAAGGGAAAGAACATGGTCTGGGCCTCACACTGTGCATTTCAGTATGCACTTGTCTTCATCTCTTGAGCATCTGCTGTGCAGAGCACCCTGTCTGATGCTGAGGAAGCAACATCAGCCCCAAGTCCTGACCCCAGTCAGCTTACACTCTGGGGGTGAGGATGAGGGTAAGAAGGGCCAGGCCGGCAGAATATGAGAATTGCCAGAAGGCCTCTCCACCCACCTGCCCTCACACCTTCTTCTGCCCCTTATAGCTCACAGCAACCTCAAACTCTTGGGCATAAGCAATTCTCTTGCCTCATCCTCCCAAGTAGCTGGGACCACAGGTGCCTGCCGCAACAGAATTCTGTCAGTCCCCAAAGAAGTGAGGGTGCACACAGGGTTTCTCGCAGCTGGTGCCGTTTCCTTGGCCAAGAATACCTTCTTTTCTTTTTCTTTTTTTTCTTTTCTTTCTTTTTTTTCTTTCTTTCTTTTTTTAGAACAAGTTTCACCCTGTTGCCCTGGGTAGAGTATTGTAGCATCATTGAAGTTCACAACAAACTCAAACTCCTGGGTTCAAGTGATCCTCTTGCCTCAGCCTCCTAAGTAGTAACTGGCACTACAGGCATGTACCACCATGGCTCCTTTTTTTCTACTTTTAGTAGAGACAGGGTTTCCGTCTTGCTCAAGCTGGTCTCCCAACTCCTGAGCTCAAGCAATCCACCCACCTCAGCCTCTCAAAGTGCTAGCATTACAGGCATGAACCACTGAGCCTTGCCGGGAATACCCTTTTGTCACCTATGTGGTATACTCCTACTCAGCCTCCAAGACCCAACTGGCACAGCCCCTGTGAAGCTTCTCTGAGCCTGCTGCATTTGGGTGGAGGTCTTCCTCTTGCGTGTCATCCTTCCTCCTGGCAGTCACCTCTGTTAGTGCACTTCTCACCCTTTGTGGTAATAACTTGTTTGCATGAGAGGTAATAGTCCATAAATGAGGCCATGAACCCATGTTTTAGTTATCTTTTGTCCTAACCAGCCCAGTCCTTAGGCCTGAGTAGAATGCGCAAATAAATGATCATTAAATTAAAATGATAGGAATTTAACAGGTAAAATGAGTTCGGGGGTGGGGGGGAGGGGAGAAGCAGTGCCAGGCACAGTGGCTCACCTATAATCCCAGCACTCTGGGAGGCCAAGGCCAGTGGATTGAGCTCAGGAGCTGGAGACCAGCTTGAGCAAGAGTGAGACCCCATCTCTAAAAAATAGCCAGGTGTCGTGGCAGGCACCTGTGGTCCCAGCTACTTGGGAGGATGAGGCAAGAGAATCGCTTATGCCCAAGAGTTTAAGGTTGCTGTGAGCTATAATGCCATGATACTTTACCAAGGGCAACAAAGTGAGACTCTGTCTCAAAAAAAAAAAGAGTTCTGGGAAAGGAAAGATTTCTTCTAGCTAGGGATATCTAGGGAAGATTTGGGAATGGGCTGGCGTGTCAGGTAAACTGGGCCTTGCAGGACATTTGGGTGTTTATATGAGCATATCATTTTTCCACACAGAAAAGTAAAACAAAGCTTGCATCATAAGGAAAAATCTCAGACCCTCTAATATCCACACTATCCAAAATTCATACTGCAATTTATTTTTTCTGAACTAACTTGAAAGAGGTTGGAGTAAAAATTGTATTTAACTTGGGACTGAAGATGAATTCAGAAAGGATTCTGTTCTTTAACCCAAAACAAAAAATCTCTTGAATAGAAATGATTCTAAACAGGGCGGCGCCTGTGGCTCAGTCAGTAGGGCGCCGGCCCCATATACCGAGGGTGGCGGGTTCAAGCCCAGCCCTGGCTGAACTGCAACCAAAAAATAGCTGGGCGTTGTGGCGGGCGCCTGTAATCCCAGCTACTCGGGAGGCTGAGGCAAGAGAATCGCTTAAGCCCAGGAGTTGGAGGTTGCTGTGAGCTGTATGATGCCACGGCACTCTACCGAGGGCCATAAAGTGAGACTCTGTCTCTACAAAAAAAAAAAAGAAATGATTCTAAACAGATAACATTTTTTAACACTTCAGTTAGAGAGTTCTTTCGTTTATCTCATTTGACCATCACACAAACACTGTAGCGATTATTATTTCCATTTATTGGTGCATAAACTGGGACTCAGAGAATTTAACTTACTTCCGCACAGTCACACAGACAGGAAGAACACAGGACTTCTCTACTGCATTTCATCAAAGTTATATCCATTGGTTCATAATAAGCATTGGGCATGTTACTGTGGTTTCAAGAATTCCAGCTAAGTCAAATTATTTCTTGCAGTGAGGAAAATAAAACTAAATGCAAATACAGTGCCCTGCAAAGAAACTTGTAGGATTCCGGCAGTGTGCTCGGAAGCCCCTCCAGGATACTGTGATCAGCTCACTCCTTATGGTCCCTTCCACCTTGGTACCTCATCCTGCATACGCAGGGCCGTGGTCAAGGCAGGGGGCAGATGGTTGCACACTCACCAGCCGTCCCCAGGCAGCAAGGGCCTGGTGGAAGCCTGAACCTGGGCACAAACAAAACACAGTAGGAAGAGGGAAAGCAATTACCAGCACTTTGTACCTGGTCTGTCAGTTGGTTATGTGAGAGGAAGCTGTTAGAATGTAGAAGTTATTTTTTGTTTGTTTTGTTTTGTTTTATTTTGGCAACATGCAGCAAAAACGGTTGGCAGAATATGTCCTTCCAGTTGTGTGACCACAAACCTTTCTACCTTTTCAGTTCTACCATTCATGGTTGTAGAAATAAATGGTTTCCAAGAGATGTTGTTCCCTGGGTTTGGGAGAAATTTCTTTTAACTCAGCAAACTTTACTGAGCTCATTCTGTGTGCAGAGGTGCTATAGTTGAGTGATGCTCAAAGTATGGACTGTGGACCGCTGGTAGTATCTCATCTGTTGAACACAGCAAGTTAAGGAGTTTGTGCCGGAATACCCATAAACAAGCATGTCTTAAAGCCTTCCTTCCTCAGTGAAGGAAGCTGTGTTGGTTTACACTGTTGCGTGGCTACTTACCTTGTTGCAAACCAGTAGCAGGCAGTTCACAGGCCAGCTGCTTGAGTGGCCCAGCTGTAAGGAATACAGTGCTTCCTGTGTTCCTAATCCTGCCCTCCAGGAGCTGATCATGTGGTGAGGAAGAATGGCTTTTATGTAACCATTGCATTCCCCCTCCACCCCCACTTCACCTGCATAATACAAGGTGCGTAGCTGCTCAATAATCTCTGCTAAATAAATGATCAAAAAGAACTCAGTAATAGAAGTCAAATTATGGTCAGTGCCATAAGAGACATGTGAACAAAGTAGTTAGGTCACACAGAATAGAAAACTAAAACAGGCATCAGGGTCCACCAGGAAGGGAGAGGAAGACAGCCCGCAGATGTCCAAGCCAACGTAGATGTTCAAAGAGCAGGAGCCGCGGGAGCAGCAGGGCCCAGGCTCTGAGCCATGACCTCACTCATTTCTGTAACCATCATGGTAGAAGTGGAAAGGTTTGTGACCTGATGGCTAACTAGAAGGACATACTCTGCTTTCTGTGTGTAAAAGGGAAGCTGAAGATGGGCTTCAGAAGCTTGAAGATCAGTCTACTGTGAACACAAGCCAAGAGCAAGATGGGAGATGGAAGGGGGTTGATTTGGGTATCAGGAAACATACAGTTTCAAGTACAGGCACTACCTCTAGGAAAAAAATAGCTGTTTACTTACCTCATCTGAGCCTGAACTGCTTCATCTGTAAAATGGGGTAATGATACCAGCCTCACAGGGGGCTTTTTAGTGTTTTTGTTGTTTTTTTTTTTTTTTGCAGTTTTTGGCCGGGGCTGGGTTTGAACCCATCACCACTGTGATATGGGGCTGGCACCCTACTCCTTTGAGCCACAGGCACTGCATTTTTTAAAACTTACATAAAATGGAGTTTATAGAAATGTGTCTGTAAACTATAATTTGCTAAATGTGGGGGGCACTAAATCACTGTTTGTTTGGATCATCATTTTCTTGTCTAATCTTCCAAAGTATCTCCAACCAGTCACTTCATGGAAGACAAATGTGTTTAGCAGAGCTTAATATGGCATACAGAACAAAGTATGTGTGCTGGATGTTTGCAGCTAGTGCCCACTTAATTGTTGTTTATTTTCTCAGGGATGGGTCTCTGTGGGTCATTCCTCCTTATCCATTGGAAGCCTCAACTTTTTGTGTCTGCCCTCTATTATCTGTAAGATGTGATGAGAATATCCTTGGAGGGAATTAATGTGAAACAGGCAGTTAATCAACAGGTATTTGTTGTCCATGTCTGTGAGTTGCTGTGATGGGCTCAGAAAGAGTCTAAGAAACATCTGTATTGTCAGGGCAGACTGGACACACCCATTGGCAACCTTTGGGAAAGGCAGAATGGGTGTGTGCCCCTGTCTTGGGAGTGTGCAGGCTCAGGGAAGGTGGCCAAGGGGCCGTGGCAGTCAGGGAGAAAGCTCAGTTTGGGCCTGAGTACAGGAAAATGGGGTCTCACAAAGCATGAAATTTAAGTGAGTTAAAAGCATGTTCTACACTTAGTACAGTGTCTGGCATAAAATTAGTGCTCAATAAATAGGAACCATTATCATCATCATCACTGCTATGAGGAGGGAAGCTGTTCCAGAAAGAGAAAAGGGCACAGGCTGAGACCCACCCTAGCCAAAGCAAAGAAGACCCTTGGAAATGATGGGCATACATTTAGCAAGCTAGGGCCAATCAGATCTGGAAAGGTTTTATACACCAAAAAGGAGGGAGGCAGCTGGAAGCGGTTGTTGGTTCTGAAGCTGGGGGGTGTCTGGGTGAAGCCACACCATGACCAGCAGATAGGCAAGCAGTGGGGACACACAGGGTGTGTCTGCCTGCTTGCCATGGGCCAGACCCTGGGGCTGGAGCTGATTTGTGAGTAGGAAGGAATGTCCTGACCCTCTGGTTCTTTCTGAAATTCCATGGAGGTCTCTAGCCAAAAGAATGGGGTGCTGAGTTCAGAGCATGTTGCTTCTTGGCAGCATGTCACTTGTCTCTCTCTCCCCGTCTTTTTTTCAGTGTCCTTTCTGTCACTATCAGGGAAAATCATTAGTATGCTAATCTAGCTAAGCCGTCATTTTAACACTGACCTTTGCTAACCTGCCTTTGCAATTTCAGGAACTATGTTTGACTTCTCTAAAAGTAACCTTAAATGGTAGTCTTGTAAGAATTCCAGAGCTGTATCCTTCACTCCTTCTTCTAATGAGGTTATGACCAAATGCTCATTATAATTGCTTTAGACTCCTTTTAATTTTCAAGCTTATTAATCATAAGAAGAGTTATTTAAAATTGCATAAATTAATCTTAGATTAAAAGCCCATCAAAGCCTCGAAACAATTAAGAATAAGTAGGATTTCCCTGGGGCAGCAAGTTTTATTTTAATATTGTAGTCAGGTGGATATCAGAACCTTGAAGTATGGTAGTGATTAATGTATGCAAAATTTAAATGAGATTTTTTAAATGGCAAATCTAAATCACATATTGACCTAACTGTAGGCTTTAACTGCATTGTCTGTCATATATTTAAACTGTTTACTAATCAACATTTTAATTACAGCATGTGCTGGCAGAGACCCTAGGACAAATAAAATCTAGTGTTTTAAAATGTTGCTGTAGACTTTGTTACCCAAAAATAACAAGACTCTTTTATTGGGAAGAGTGGAAAAATGAGAAGACAAGAGTAAACTTTCTTGGCACAGCACAGCCCTAGGCATAGGGACTACCCTGGATACTTCTCAGTCCCTACCTTCACCTTGAGATTCTGCTGGTCTGAGGCAGCCACCTCTCCATGGAGCTACCATTGGGTTTCCTTTGAAGTTTTGACTCATGTTTAATAAGGGAAAGGCTTCCCTTTTTGTGTTTAAACTCTGGTTGCCAAGCATTATTTCCTTAAAGAGTGTATATCCCTGGGATCCCTAGGCCCTCTCCCCGTTTATGACACAGAGATGAGATGTTTTCAGAAATTTGATTTGGCTAAGTCAGAAGCCTTTATTCTTGCCTTCTCTGCCCCCTTCTCCATCACTGCTGGAGCAGGGGGGCTGTCCTCAGGAAGGTGGCCCAAGGCTGCGTTACATGTGGAAAACACTTCTCTATTTAATAGATACTGTTTCATTTTTGAAAGTTTGTGGGTAAGAGGTTCACCTTAAGCAAATTCCCCCCACACCTCCGCACACTTGAGTTCATTTCCACTTCATGAAAAGGGGATAATAGTGACCGACTTAATGGTTCTGTTTTGTGAAAATCCAAACAGGATGATTCACAGAAGCCCTTTAGCACAGTGGGTAGAAAATCATAGCTTCCCCTAAAATGTTTGTTCCTGCCCTCATGGCCATTTATTTTCTAAGACTAGTTTTAAAATTACAATTAAAAAGTCATATAGTGGCTCGGTGCCTGTGGCTCAAGCGGCTAAGGCACCAGCCGCATACACCTGAGCTGGCAGGTTTGAATCCAGCCCGGGCTTACCAAACAACAATGACGGCTGCAACCAAAAAATAGCCGGCGTTGTGGCAGGCACCTGTAGTCCCAGCTACTTGGGAGGCGGAGAATCACTTGAGCCCAGGAATTGGAGGTTGTTGTGAGCTGTGATGCCACAGCACTCTACCCAGAGTAACAGCTTGGAGCTCTGCCTCAAAAAAAAAGTCATGTAGTATAGAAGGATATGCAATAAGAAGTTATTCTCCTACATGTCCCCCAACCCCACCATCTAGAAATAAGCACTGTTAGTAGTATCTTGTATATCCTTCTGGAAAAAAAATTTTAATTCTTTTTATTCTGCATCTTGCTTATTCACTTAATATATCTTTGAGATCTTCCTGTATCATCTAAAGGTCTACCTCATTCTTTTTTAATGGCTGCCTGGCAGTCCATATTATGGATATTTATTTATTTAACCAAGATCCTACCATAGAACCTTTTGCCCATTTCTGGATTTTTACTATCAAAACAGTGGCTCTGTCTCTAAATATGCATCTTTGTGTACTGCATATGAGAATGCCAATTCTTCTTCATCTCTTTGATGCTGAATTATCAGATTTTAATCTGATAATTCATTATCAGATAATGCAATAATCTTTGCCAGTCTGATCAATGGTAAGATGCTCTCTAGGTGTTTTAATTTGCATGTTTTTATTAACTATGAGGATGAACACTTTTTTCAAGTTTATTGGCCCTGTGTTTTTTCTCACCCTTTGCCTGTTTTTCTGTTGAATGTGTTTTCTCTTGCTTTGTCTTTTTGAGCCTTGATTTCTCCATCTAGGAAGTGAGGGAGGTGGACACAATCTCCATCACCCCTTCCTATCTCTGCTGTCTGTGGTCCAGGCCTGAGAGTCCTTTGGGCAGCTTTTGTGCTACTAAAGGTGCTGACTGCCCGTGACCTTGTCAAGCCAGCATTGAGGTTGAATAGCCAGTAGCTGGGGGTAAACTACAAGAGAGTTATTTTCTTCTCCTTTTGTTTGGTTGTGTATCTTCCCTCCTCTCTTAGAAAAACAGGCTTGGAAATTGCAAGGCAGAGCTGGATTGAACTTCCTTTAAAGCCGCCTATAGACATCAGGAATATTTATTTTTTCTATTTGTTTTAAGCCTGGGAAGACTGTGTGGTTTTCTCAACACTGTCCTGATGGAGCCCTGACCAGCAAGCGTGCAATGCCCCTAGCCCTAATGTGCCATTAATGATAGGTTAATGTACAGTATAATGTTTTTGGGACTATGGGTTCATTACACTTCTGAGTGTGAGGTCTTTCCACAGAGCGCCCAAGGTCCCATTGCATTATATCATGCAATAAAAATACCCTTTTCATATCACACACTAATAAACTGTATTTGAAATGCTGTCTGAGGGCACTGCCGTCTTGTCTATAGGCTGTGCACGCGTGCAACAGTTGGGATTCCTTTTTTCTATTTTGTGTTTAAATTACACGGAATTCTGAGCCCAGAAGTCTGCTCGTTCTTATTTTAAAATGGGGAGTAAGTTGGGTCTTTAGGCCTGAGGCTCGAGGGAGGTTTGTACTCTGAGTAGAGAAGGTCCTCAACAGGTGGAGAACAGGGCCCTACATCTCTACTGCCCATCCCCCACTCTGTGCACAGCTGTCAGGAAAGCTGGTCACATCAATTAAACTGTGTGCTAGTGTCTGCCATGCAAAAGGTCTCCTTACAAACAAGAGTATAAAAAAGAAAAAAAATTGTTTAAAGTAAAAGAGTATAATTATTATAAAATTTAGGCCATTAATAGCGTTGACTGTGGAACTGTCTTTGTGGTAGCCTCTGTGCTAGGAATTTCATGGACACAGCCTTCCCTTGAGGTTGGTGCTGTTCTTGTTTTATAGAAGAAAAGTTCACAGAATGAGTGGGAATAAGCTGTGTGGTAAAGAATGAAATCCACAGGATTCCTGGGAACCACAGGTGAATTATTACCTGCCTACCCAGAGAGCCCCTTTTGCCATGGACAGTCCCCTTCCCAGAGATGCGTGCTCCAGCTGGGCTGGAGGGAGCGTCCTCTTTCCAAAGGCACATTGCCCTAGTGCCCTGCTTAGTTATTCACTCTTCTCTGAATTGGTTTAAGGGGAACAGTTAGCTGGCGTCAAAGATGATTTTGAAGCTTGAACACTTTGGAGGAGGAGACCTTTCTGCATTGAACAGAAAGAGAAGCATCAGAGTTGAGGGGTGAGGCAGGGACTGGGGGCTCAGACTTTTTCAGTTATCTGTTTCATATTTTCTCTAGAGCATACCTGGTGTCTGTGACTCTGATATGCAGGGAATTATTTCTGCCAGTTGTAGAGAGTGGGGAAACAGTGACCTGTGAGGACCGAGAACCTGGATTCCAGCATCGTCACTGCCTCAGAGTGCAGTGGCCTTGCTTATCAGACGAGTTACTTTTCCTTGCTGATAGGGCTTTCGGAGATCATTTGAACTAGTGGAAGTGAGCACCTGGCATGGGGGAAGGGCTCACAACTGTCAGCTGCTGCGTCACTCTCGTTTCCGTGTTGTACGGAGAGGCACAGGCTTGGAGCTGACATCCAGTGCAAATCTCAACTCTGCTTTGGCCAAATCATTTAACTTCTCTGAACCCAGTTTTTGAGTCCACAAATTGAAGGAAATAACAGTAATGCGGTCCAGTCACTTCACAGGGTTGTTGCGCACTTGAATAAGATAATGAGCTTGAAATCATCTGTGTGGAATGAAAAGCCTTACTCAAATAAATGTGGGTACCCATGAATATAGGCATTTCTCTCTCTAAATCAACATATTCAAAGTGGTTTATCTTTGAATAAACATACTTATAGCAACGGCAATAAGGAGAGCTATTAGGAAGATTCACTGATCTGTTCCCATCACCACCAGGGAGTGTATGGTGACTGCAGTGCACACGTACAATAGCACATATCATACAGAAGTCGGGGCCTCTCACCTCTTCAGAACAACAAAGTACTGGGCAGGGCAGGTGCAAGAGCCAGAAACTGTTGGTTGTGGACAGTATTGTTTAGTACAGTGGTTGAAGGATAGGTTTACAGAAGGAGGTTAAGATGAGTGGAATTGTGTTGAAGGCTTGAGTTGATGTGGTGGAAAGAAAAAACCAGGAAGTTATTAAGACCCTCCTGCAAAAGACTGGACTTTGGGACTCTAAGCAAAGTCCCCTTAATTGTTACGAGAAAAATATTTTCCTTTTAAGGGGTATATATAGGGTTGGACTGAACCTTTTGTTTTTGGATGTGGGAACTTTTAGACACTTGGGTAAACCTCTCAGGGGTTAATAGTCTTTGGAGCTACCAGGACTTGAAAAATGTTACCCTGTATCAAGAAAACCAGAAGTGACAAGTTCATTTAAAAAGCCTGGTTTGTCATTGTTTATCTAATTTTCCAAGTTGACACAGAAAATTAAACCAGCTGACACTCACTCTCTGACCGTCTCTCTGGCTCATTTCCCTGGTCCTTTCTTACCTGACCTTGTGACTACAAACTGCTACAAACCCTAAAATATAAAACTTCCCACTGAGTTTCTGAGTTGCCCTGCAGTCCTTCCTAGATTATGTCATAGGGTGTCATCCCTAATGTTATTAAAAAAAAATAAGATAAGGCTATAAATCTGCTCTGTGAAGTATTTCTTTATTTCCTTCTGCTTTGATCATAAATCTTAGAAGTAATCAAACTCTCTGCAGAGAAACCAAGATAAACTTGGGCCTGAAGTGGCCCCATCTGTCTTTACTAAATTCAGGGGTTCAGCAGGGTTGTCTGCCCCTATGACATTACTTTGTGCTTCATGGAAAACTTCGTAGAAAGTCTGCTGGGCAAAGCAGGAGCTTTGTTGCATTTAATATAAAAGATACTCTAAAAGTCACGTGGCAATGCGTCTCTAAATCTGCCTCATTGGTGAATTCATATGAAGAAAGTATTCAGGTAACTAAAGCATATTCTTTATAAAAATCAAAACTTTAAACAAAAATTATAAGAAAGAGGTCTTCCTAGATGTAAGACTTTTCTATCCTTTTAAAAGAAGATTATATGCACCAGGAGTTAGCTTTTAAAAGAAAAGATTTCAGTTCAGCGCTTGTGGCTCAAGTGGCTAAGGCACCAGCCACATACACCTGAGCTGGCAGGTTCGAATCCAGCCCGGACCCACCAAACAACAATGACGGCTGCAACCAAAAAATAGTTGGAGGTTGCTGTGAGCTATGATGCCACAGTACTCTACCCAGGGGGACAGCTTGAGGCTCTGTGTCAAAAATAATAATAATAAAAAAATTAAAAAAAAAAAAGAAAAAATTTCTTGAGAGCTGGGTGCAGTGGCACACCTTATAGTCTCAGCTAGTTGGTAGGCTAAGGCAAGAGGATTACTTGAGCCAGCATAATAAGACCCTGTGTCTAAAAAAAAAAAACCATTTCTTTATATCAGATAATACCCATAATGGTGTGTGTTCTGCTGTCTCAGTATCTCCTGGCATCAACGTGTAAGACAGCTTGTCCCAGACCAGCTTTTTGTACTTGCTTCTGTTGTATAGTTTTGCTAATAGATGACCCTTTCGGCCCCAGTTCTTATTCCTCCCATTAACAGCCCTTCCCTCTTCCTCTTGTATTTGGCCATTTCTTTCATGCTTTCAGTTAGGAAACCATATACCAAGTGTGTTAGAATTAACTCTAAAATACAAGAAAATTTAATAAAGACTTGAATAAAAGCTTGAGGAACTAGCTAGAAGTAAAAATATTCAAGTTTTAGTTTAACTTCCAGATTTTTAGTCTGAGATAAGGTGGCTTTCAAAGCATTAGATTTGGAGACAGACCACTTCACTAAACAGGAAATATATGGCTTGTAATGTTTTATATAAACGTCGAAGTTTGAAGCAATATAATTTTGCTCTTAAATCAGTAATTGAGGTGTACTTCAAATTTCAAGGTTTTTATTTATTCATTTATTTCAGAAGGTGCCAAATAGCCATGAATGTGTCAAGGAAAGTCCTTAGGCTCCAAAACCAGGTTTAGTTCCAGGGATGTAGAAACCTCTCAACATAGCCATAGTGAATTTTATTTATTGCACTGAAATCTCTTGGTAAACTGGACCATAGCTACTATTAGGAACAAACTTGCAACTGAATAACTTTGTCATTTTCTTTTTTTTTTGAGACAGAGCCTCAAGCTGTTGCCCTGGGTAGAATGCCATGGCATCACAGCTCACAGCAACCTCCAACTCTTGGGCTCAAGCAATTCTCCTGCCTCCCAAGTAGCTGGGACTACAGGCAGCCACCACAACGCCTGGCTATTTTTTTTTTTTTTTTGGTTGCAGCCGTCATTGTTGTTTGGCGGGCCCAGGCTGGATTCGAACCTGCCAGCTCAGATGTATGTGGCTGGCGCCTTAGCCGCTTGAGCCACAGGCGCCAAGCCAACTTTGTCTTTTTCAACAGTGAAAATAGACTTTGGTTTCAGAAGGCTCTGCAGTGAAGGCAGCCAGCTTATTTGTAACCAGATAAAGTGTGCTCCTTAAATCCTTCATCCCGCAGCACCGCCTCAGAAACGCAGCTCACACTGTTCCCACCACAAAAAATGCATTTCAGACTTCCGTTCATTTAATTTTCTTCAACATTACCTTGCAAACCACAGTAAATCAATACCAGAATAGTTAAGTACCACAGGTTCTTTGTGTTTTTTTAAGAAAATATTGCTCAAGGCTGAGAGTAGGTTCTATTGATGATTTTTATTTGCTGCTGGGATGCAAAATGATGAGAATTCTCAAATGGGTTGCCTTCTTTATGTGCATTTCCTTAAAAAAGAAAGAAAGAAGAGGAGTCAGTTTCAAATGGAAAACATTGGTTACTAATAGCAGAAACTCTAGAGTAACTGGTAATTTCAGTTCTGTGTGTAGACTAGGTCTGATTGCTTGGGCCTTTGTTGGGCTCTTACTGCAAATTTTCCAAAAAAGGGCTGCCCCAGCCAGCTCCTTGGGCGACCCCCTCATCCCCTCCCTCCCCTCTCACCCTTGAGAGGAGCGAGGCTCAGATAACTCTGGGACATTATAGCAGAAAATAATATAAAGATGTCACTTCATTTAAGGTTACTTAGCCCAAGCTTGGATGACTAGTTATCTTTAGGTTTTAATTCTTTCTTTTGTTGATTCGACAGCATCAAAAATTTTCCACTTTGGCTTCAGTCTTTGTATGAATGGTTTCTTTCTCCCTGTTAAGAAACTAGAAAAGCGGGCGGCGCCTGTGGCTCAGTCAGTAAGGCGCCGGCCCCATATACCGAGGGTGGCGGGTTCAAACCCAGCCCCAGCCAAACTGCAACCAAAAAATAGCCGGGCGTTGTGGCGGGTGCCTGTAGTCCCAGCTGCTCGGGAGGCTGAGGCAGGAGAATCGCTTAAGCCCAGGAGTTGGAGGTTGCTGTGAGCTGTGTGAGGCCACGGCACTCTACAGAGGGCCATAAAGTGAGACTCTGTCTCTACAAAAAAAAAAAAAAAGAAAAAGAAACTAGAAAAGCTGTTACTTGAATTTTAACTTTACTTAATTAGATACTTTTTGAAATAAGACAGTGGATGTGAATTGCTTTGAAAAGTTGCAAGTGTGATACCAGGACCCAAAACTTTTGACCTGCCTGCTGGGGTGGGGCAGTGATGTATTGTCAGTGTTCCTGGGCACCAGGCCAGCCACCACTACCGTCATCTCCCATTTCCCTAGTCACCTCACCCTCTTGCACATGCACACACACCCCTTGCTGTCATGAATCATTGCTGTCTGCACTTTTAAATATGTTGGCTTTGTATCATGGATATGGTAGGCCCTTATTTTTATATTCTGACTGGATTTACTGTCGTATGTCTTGTTTTTCATTACTAATGATATTCACCTGTGTCTTCTCTTTACCAATTTTATCAAGTTTTTCAACTAATATTTTTTAAAGAACTAGTATTGGCCAGGCACCGTGGCTCACACCTGTAATCCTGGCACTTAGGGAAGCTGAAGCAATAAAGTTATTTGAGCCTAATAGTTTGAGAGTACAGTGAGCTCTGATTGCACCACTGTACTCCAGACTCAGCGACAGAGACTCTATCTCTAAAATAAATTTTTAAAACCCAATATTTTATTAAATTGATAATAAAATCTTTCTATTTAATTCTTTTGTGTTATTTATTATTGGTTGCCTTATGTTTTCTCTGGATTTACTTTTTTCTTTTTATAATCTACTGAATTGTACACTTAGCTTATAAATTTCTAATCTTTTTTCCTACTATATGTTATATGCCTATAAAGCTAAAAGAGCCTGCTTAGTATTGCTTTAGCTACATCCCACAAATATTTGTATGAAGTGTTTTCATTGTCATTCACTTCTAAGTAATTTACAATTTAATTAGGATTTATTTATTGACCTCAAATTATTTAGAAATATCTTTATTTCCAAATATTAAGAGATGTTTGCTATCTTGTGATTGTCTGATTTTAATACATCTGCATATAACACAGACAGTTAACACGATCTGTATAACATCAGATCTTTGTTATTTATTGAGACTCTCTTAGTACATGGATGGGATTTTCTCAATGTTGTCTCTTTGTTGGAAAAGAATGTCTATTATATAATTGTTGAATATAGTCATCCTATATACATCTTTAGATCAAGCTTGTTAATTGTGTTACTCAAATATCTTGTAGCCATACTAATTTCATACCTCCTTTATCTGTCAATTACTAGGGAGTGTGTTAAAAGCTCCCAGTGTTAATTAATGTGGCTTTTTGTATTTCTTCTTGCAATTCTATCATTTTTTGTTTTACATGTTTTAAGGCAGGTATTCTCTTGCCTCAAGCTCCAGAGTAGCTGAGACTACAGGTGCCTGCCACAACACCTGGCTATTTTTAGAGGTGGGGTCTTGGCCTCCCAGAGTGCTAGGATTATAGGCATGAGCCACTCCCCCCTGGCCTTTATGTGTTCTTTTGTCTTAAAAGAATTCTGTGTATTTGGTTGTTGGTGTTTTTAATTTTATCTTAGGCTTTCTTTTAATTGATTAGCTTAATCATTTATGTTTATTGTTTATTGATATATTTGCATTTTTTCCCTACTCTATTTTGTCTCTGTAGTAGTTGAGTTTTGTTCAGTTGGTTTGGGTTTTTTTTTTAATTTTTTTTTTTCTTTCTCTAATCTGTTGTAGAGTAAGATTTTTTTTCTTCCCTTTTAATCTTTCCATTGGTTTGGAAATCTTATTTCTAGCCTCTAGTTGATAATCTCTAAGCTAGCTCCAACTGCATATAATAAAAAACAAACAGCAGCTTCAATAAGACTGGAGGCTATTGCCTATTCATGTGAAAGAAGGCAGGAAGTAGGGTGCCCAGGCTGATTTGGCAGCTTCTTTTATCTGACGCACCAAGGACATTTCCAGCCAACAGGAAACACCTTACCTCTTCTTTTAAGGACAGAATTTCCAGGAACTGGCACACACCACATCTGCTCATATGGTGTTAGCCAAAAGTGGCCACAAAGGAGGCTGGCAGTGCTGTTGTTTTTCTGAGTGACAGTGTTCCCTGCTGACATCAGGGTTCTTACCACAAAAAATGAACAGGAAATGGATATTGAGAGGCAACTAACGGTCACAGTCTCTACCACAGCCCCTTTGCCCCCAGGTAGAAGGTCTTTTAGATTTTCCAATCACTTCCTTACATGTCATCATGGTCCAAGATTTCATTGCCACCTTATTTTTAGATATAAAGAATTAGTCATTACAACTGTTGTGGTTTTACATAGTCAGTGCTTGTTTAGATTTATTCACATGTTTACCAATTACTTTGTTCCTCATCGCTGTTGCATTCTTCGTCCTTTCTGAAGTACATTAAGAATTCTGGGCTCTTGGCGGTGCCTGTGGCTCAGTGTGTAGGGTGCTGGCCCCATATACCCAGGGTGGCAGGTTCGAATCCAGCCCCAGTCAAACTGCAACAAAAAATAGCCAGGCGTTGTAGCAGGCACCTGTGGTCCCAGCTACTCAGGAGGCTGAGGCAAGAGAATCGCCTGAACCCAGGAGTTGGAGGTTGCTGTGAGCTGTGATGCCATGGTACTCTACCGAGGCCGATAAAATGAGACTCTGTCTCTAAAAAAAAAAAAAATGAATTCTGGGCTTGGCACCTGTAGCTCAGCAGCTAGGGCACCAGCCACATACACTGGAGCTGGAAGGTTTGGATCCAGCCCAGGTCTGACAAACAACAATGACAAACACAACCAAAAAATAGCCGGGTGTTGTGGTGGGCACCTATAGTCCCACCTACTTGGGAGGCTGAGGCAAGAGAATCGCTTAAGCCCAAGAGTTTGAGGTTGCTGTGAGCTGTGACGTCAAGGCACTCTACTGAGGGTGACATAGATTCTATCTCCAAAAAAAAGAATTCTGTCACAAAGTCTGTGAGTGGTAAAACCATCTAAGTTTTTGTTACAGGATTATCTTCACTTTGCCCTAATTTTTTTTTGTTGTTGTTGTTGTTGAAACAGAGTCTCACTCTGTTGCCCAGGCTAGAGTGCATTGGTATCAGCCCAACTCACAGCAACTGCAAACTCCTGGGCTCAAGTGATCCTTTTGTTGAAGCCTCATGAGTAGCTCTGACTACAGGCACCTGCCATAATGCCTGGCTAGTCTTTCTATTTTTAGTAGAGATGGGGTCTTGCTCTTGCTCAGGCTGGTCTGGAACTCCTGAGCTCAATCTCTTCACCCACCTCAGCCTCCCATAGTGCTAGGATTACAAGCATGAGCCACCACACTTGGCCTGTCTTTCACATTTTAAAACAATTTTCTCTCTCTCTCCTGTGCTGCAGGTAATTACCTCAGATCAATCTTCTGGTTTACTGAGTCTCTCCTCAAAACAGTGACTTACCAAAGAGGGTTTCTTTTGTTTTTTTCTAGTGACTATGTTTTCTATAAGTTATATTTGATTCTTTTTCACATCTGTCCATTATCTTTTTTATATTATCTTGTTCTTAGTGTTTTAATATACATTTGCTTTTACTTCTTTCTAATTGTTTTCTATTACCTCAGTTCTGAGAGTGCTGATATGATATGTCTGCTACATGATCTGTCTGCTAACTCTTGCCCATGGTGATTATTTCCTCGCGTGTTTTGAATTTTTATTCCAAAGCTCATGCTGAGTGGTGCTTATTACTCTGGAAATTCGTGGATTTATTGTATTGCCCCTGAACGGTTTTCCATATGCTTCTAACGTATCACTTAATCAAAATCACTGTTACATTTATTTATTACCCTGGGATTCCTAAATCACAGAGGTAGTACATTGGATCCCAGAACTGTATAAAGCCCAACTTTATGTTTGTATTCTTGGTCAACTTCCTTTCAGAGCTACCTCCTCTCTCGCTTCGTTTCATTTTATCTAGTATGGCCAGGGGTATGCAGAGGGAGGGCTTCTAGGCTCTCAGTCTCCATCTTCTCTCTTCAGTCACTCACTATCAGAATCACTCTGTTCTGTTTTGTTCAGCAAACCTACTGAGCTCCCACTATGTGTCAGAAATTGCGCTACTTCTCACAGTCTGCCACTTTTCCCCTTCTCCGTGTGCATAGACGCACATGGGCACTTTCCCACACACAGACAGGATCTCAGAGCTCAAACACCAAAACTGCAGAGGTAAGAAAAAAAGGAGGAGCCCAAGCACGGTGGCTCATGCCTGTAATCCTAGCACTCTGGGAAGCCGAGGCGAATGGATCTCCTGCGCTTAGGAGTTCAAGACCAGCCTGAGCCAGAGCCAGACCCCATCATTGAAAATAGCCTGGAAAGAGGGAAGGAAGGAGGTGGGCGGGGCCTTGGTGTGTGTCACACTTTATGGGGGCAAGACATGATTGCAAGAGGGACTTTACCTAATAATTGCAATCAGTGTAACCTGGCTTATTGTACCCTCAATGAATCCCCAACGATAAAAAAAAAAAAAAAAGAAGATAGCCTGGCATTGTGGCAGGCACCTGTAATCCCAGCTACTTGCGAGGCTAAAGCAAGAGGATCACTTGAGCCCAACAGTTGGAGGTTGCTGTGAGCTGTGATGCCACGGCATTCTACCGATATCGACAAAGATTCTCATCTCAAAAAACAAAAAAAGAAAGAAAGAATAAATAAAAGGAGGATGAGAGAGTCTATTATTCTGAGCATTGTGTCTTTAAACTTCCACCACCTCTCAGCTATTACCCCCAGGGACAAACCTGACATATGTAGGTGCCTGTAACTGGCCCCATATTCGTGGCTTGGACATGCTGCAGATTCAGCCCCCTTGGCAAGTCCTCAATGTTACCTAGAGCAAGATTCCCACTCTTGTCCTGACCCCTGGGCATCTGCCTGGCCGAAGACTGCCTGGGGGAGCCATCGTGCTCCCTGCTGTACACCCTGCCCAGTCCTGTATCAGGCCTTTCAGCACAAAACCCTTAGAAAGGCCAGCAGCGGCATTCTACCAATCACACAGGTTGGCTCCCTTGGAACACATCATGAGGGTCAGTGCCCTGAGCATTACCCACCACACCCTGGCCCATGAGTTGCCTGTGCCCTTCCTGTGCCACACCACACTGGTCCTGAAGCTGCTGTATAAGCATAGGCCTTAGAATGGCTTGTAGAGACTTCTGGAAACATCTTGTCCCCTTGGTGGATCATTGTCTGGCCAATTACTCTATGTGGGAACACACAGATATACTCAGATGGCAGGTGGAGAGCTCCTTGACCCCCCTAGATGTTTGTGTACCATATAGGATGGCTAGAGATAAACAGTTTGCTGCTAATAATTGAATATTTGGGGGAAAACATATATTTCTGTAGCTATTGTAAAGAATAAACTAGGGAAGTGGCACCTGTAGCTCAGTGGGTAGGGCACCGGCCACATACACCGAGGCTGGCGGGTTCAAACCCAGCCCCGGCCAGCTAAAATGACGACAACTGCAACAACAACAACAAAAATAGCCGGGCATTGTGGCGGGCACCTGTAGTCCCAGCTACTTGGGAGGCTGAGACAAGAGAATCACTTAAGCCCAAGAGTTGGAGGTTGCTGTGAACTGTGATGCCACGGCACTCTACCCAGGGCGACGGCTTGAAACTCTATCTCAAAAAAGGCGGCGGGGGCCTGGGCCTGTGGCTCAAAGGAGTAGCACACCAGCCCCATATGCCGGAGATGGTGGGTTCAAACCCAGCCCCGGACAAATAACAAAGAATAAACTTGGGGAGGTTAAGATTACATGTCACAGCTGCACAACACTTCTGAGGTACCCCCATTGGAAAAGCTGTAGAAATCAGAGGCTAAGGAAAAGCACATTCTCAGAACAAATGCCTTGTGTGGGAAGCTATGCACCCATGGCACTTGCCCAGGTGAGCTGGCTGACTCCACACTCACTGTGTACAGTGTAAGGCTCACTCTCTCATCTCACGGCCATACTCCCAAGCACAGAACCTACATCCTACGTGGAGGAATAAAAAGCCACATGCTTCCCAGGGTGTGTCTGTGCAGCACTATCTGTGGGTTGAGCCGTCATCTCACTGGGTCCTTACAGCCTGCTCTGAGAAGAAGAGAAAGCAGGTGGTACTCAGTGAAGGTGAGGAGGTCAGCAGGCAGTTTCCGTGTGTCTAAAATCAGATGAGAAGACAGACCCAGAAATGACAGAGAAAATATCAGCCCTACTACTGTGACAATCTGGACTGGAGAATATGCTCACACATGTGACCCCAGTGGCTTTGCTAAGAACTTGCCCACTGAGCCCCAGTCATAAGTGAACAACAGCAGTCCTTCCCCTTAGGCCCAGAGCCTGCTTGGAAGTTGACCGTGAGATGGTGGGCAGCACACACCCTTCCTGTTGGCAGGGCCTCCCTGCCCCCGCCTGCTCAGTCCCACCTCTCCGTGGGCAGAGGGCTGCAGCAATTTAACAACACAAACGCTTCCTTGTATCATGATGAAGCCGGAGGAATGGAGGCTCCCCCTTTAGTATCTCTTTTACATGTGAGGCGGTAGTGGCCTTCCATGCCTTCCTGGCTAGCTGGATGGCCAGGCTCACTGACTTTTAGCCCAGGCCCCCATGAATTACCCCGCACAGAGACAGATGGGAGATGCCTGCTGCGATGCCTCCCCTTCTCCTTGTGGTGTCACTCATTAGGGCCCCCCTCCAGCCACAATCCAGCCCTTCCTTCCCCAACCACTCCTGCTGATTACCCTGGCCACACCCAGCCTGGAAGGAAGAATCCGCCCCTGGGTTAATCATGATTTATTATCTCATGTAATTAATGATATCAATGCTGCCCTGACACTGGCATTAATGACATCTATGCATCCTTTCATAAGTCAGCTTCTCTATTTGTAGCCAACAAATAGGAATTGATAGCTTTAAAACTTTAATTGTGGTATGCTTTTTATTATGTAACATTCATATAGGATTTCAGGTTTTTTATTTTTTATTTTTTTGTTTTAAAGACAGGATCTTGCTATGTTGCCCACGCTGGTCTCAAATTCCTGGGCTCAAGTGATCCTCCCACCTCAGCCTCCTAAAGCACTGGGATTACAGGCTTAAGTCACTGCACCTGGCCAGGTCTTCGATATTAATGTTGAAAAGAAGTATTTTGTAGCATGAATGTGTTAGTGTTCATTGTAGGCACTTTTTTTTTTTTTTTTTTTGCAGTTTTGGGCCGGGGCTAGGTTTGAACCCACCACCTCTGGCATATGGGGCTGCCGCCCTACTCCTTTGAGCCATAGGCGCTGCCCAATAGCAGAAAGGTTTTATTTCAAAGTTTATCATAGTAGCTACCAGTCCTTTATATGACTTGCTTATGGCAAATATATAGGTCAGACAAGAAGTACTCAAAGTGTACAGGAACTGACACCATCAGACACTCAGCCCCACATCACACCTTGCTCAGCTGTGCAAGATGGGGCTTGATGTGCCTGGGCTTTGGTGGTGCACTCACACAATTTTATACATACAAACAACCGGAGTGGACATCACAGCCTTGAGTTTGTTCAAGTGACCATTGCACCACAACAGCCCTCCTAGTTATGGGAAGTTTCATGACATGCACACATCTAACAAGTGGACTCAAAAAGCTGCGAACAATAACAGAACACAACACAGCAGATCACCAATATTCCCAGTAACACTGTGAGTTTGGCCATAGCTGAGTGTCGTGTGTAGTTTTTTTCTTTTGAGACAGTCTCTCTGCCGCCCTGGGTAGAGTGCTATGGTGTCATAGTTTATAGCAACCTCAAATTCTTTTTTTTTTTTTGTGGTTTTTTGTCCAGGGCTGGGTTTGAACCCACCACCTCTGGCATATGGGGCCGGCACCCTACCCCTTTGAGCCACAGGCACCACCCAATTCTTTTTTTTTTTTTTTTTGCAGTTTTTGGCCAGGGCTGGGTTTGAACCCGCCATCTCTGGTATATGGGGCTGGCACCCTACTCCTTTGAGCCACAGGCACCGCCCGCAACCTCAAATTCTTAGGCTCAAGCAATCTTCTTGCCTCAGCCTCCAGAGTAGCTGAGACTACAGGTGCCTACCACAACGCCCAGCTAATTTTTCAATTTTTAGTAGAGATGGGGTCTTACTCTTGTTCAGGCTGGTCTTGAACTCCTGAGCTCAGATGATCTATCTGCCTCAGCCTCCCAGAGTGTTAGGATTACAGGTGTGAGCCACCACACCCGGCCCATATGTCATCTTTTTAAAATACACTTTTAGATATGTAGCTAAAAATATCCGTAGAGGCCTCCCCCTCCCCCAAACACACCTCACATCCTATGGTGCCACTGGTCTCTGAGGCCCTATCCTATCCTTATACTCCTCATCATTGCTAAGAAGAGGCTGAAGGGTTACCCTGCCAAGAGGACTGGAATTTTAAAGGTAGACACATAGAACTTTCAAACAAGACTCACAGATCCAGCAAGGAAAGGTGAAGTGATGGGCAGTGAGTTGGCATGGGGGGTTCCTGCAGACTCTCAAATCACCTTTTATAGGCACCGACCTGGTTACAGGGCTATCCCTGCTGGCTTTTTTGAACAGCTGGCTAGATTCTTTGCTAGTTTGGCACTTGAGTGGGACATATCTGAGCCATGTTGACCAGCTTACCCAGGTTTGTGAGTCCTTAACATCCTCTACCATGCCACATTTTTGGTGGGAGAGGAGGTGCCTGGGGCTTACTCTGAGGGAGGACAGTCCTGTTGCCCAAAGAAGCCCCCCAGAGTTCTAGGGCATCCTTTGCTTGTGGAGCCTTTTCTCTAGACCTGTCCACCCCAACATGAGGTGCTTCTCCACCCAAGTACCAGGCTCCTGAGGAAGCACCTCAACTTACCAGTCTGCACAGCCAACTTCCCTACCCTCAAGTGGCTTCCAGTCTGATGTTAGGATAAGATGGGTTCAGAGGAGGACTGCACTCGGCAGAACAAGGATGTGTCATGGGGAGGTCAGCAAAGTGTTGCACACTTCCATGAAGAGAGAGACAACATCATTGTGAGGAGGCTCCACAGAGAGAGCGCTTAGGTCCAGGGTATGTATGATTTGCTGCCGGGCATCCTGTTTGTTTGTTTCTTTCTTTCTTTTTTTTGAGACAGTCTCACTTTTTCACCCTGGGTAGAGTGCCATGGTATCATAGCTCACAGCAACCTCAAACTCTTGAGTTCAAGCGATCCTTCTACTTCAGCCTCTGGAGTAGCTGAGATTATCAGAGCACCACAACACCCAGCTATTTTTAGAGGTGAGGTCTCACTTTTGTTCAGGCTGGTCTCAAACTCCTGAGCTCAAGGGATCCATCTGCCTCAGCCTTCCAGAGTGCTAGGATTACAGATGTGAGTCACTGCACCTGACCCAGCATCCTGTTTCTAATTGTTCTTTCTGCCCTGACCTCCAGGGTCTGGCCTCCATAGCCCTGAGAAGTTTCTTCTGAGCTGGAGCCTCAGTATTCCTGGCTTCTCTGGAGTCTAGACCCATAGAGAAAGCATGGAGATCCAGGGAAGCTGGGGTTATCAGCTGGACCACTCAGCCCTGCTTTGACAGCAGGCTTCCCTGCAGGATGGGCACCATCATCCTCCAGCCGTGGCACCAGTAAGATAGTATGATGGCTGAGGGCTGGGGCCCTGGAGACACAATGCCATGTTCAAGCTCAGTGGCCTTAGACGGGCCCTATAATCATTCTGTGCTATGGTTTTCTCATCTGTAAAAGGGGGATAATATTAATACTTAAAAGAATTGCTGAGTATTAAATGATTAGAAGTAGAATAGGAATAGGAGTCAGAACAGGGAGGTCACAAGTATGCCCTTTCCACCTTAACTTCAGTTTGTGCATTAAACTTTAGTTGAACATCTCTCATATATGAGGTAGTCGTTTCTCAACAAGTAGAAATACGAAACTCACTGTGCCTTACCTTGGAGATCACACTAGGTAGGCAAGCAGTGTGGATTTCATGATGGAAGAGCATCCTGGGTTTAAGCCCTAACTCTGCCACTTCCTAGCTCTGTTGTCTTGCCCCACATCCTCAGGTTTCTGGAGTCTGTAAAATGGGGGTTCCTGGAGGGAGGGAAGAGGAGGGCCACGTGCAGCATAAGGCATTCGGACAGTGTGTTGTGTTCACTTGGTGAACAGATGCACACATGCTGACTATACAAACCACTTTTTCATAGACATTAACTGAGGACCTTTGTGGGCCAGGCATTGCACCAAGCCCTGCAGTCTTTAAATAAGTTTTTAAATTATTGAAATGCATGATACTCGGCTTGGTGCCTATAGCTCAGCGGCTAGGGCGCCAGCCACATACACTGGAGCTGGCAGGTTCGAATCCAGCCCAGGCCTGCCAAACAGCAGTGACAACTACAACCAAAAAATAGCCAGGCATTGTGGCTGGTGCCTGTAGTCCAGCTACTTTGGAGGCTGAAGCAAGAGAATCACTTAAGCCCAAGAGTTTAAGGTTGCTGTGAGCTGTGATGCCACAGCCTCTACTGAGGGTGACATAGTGAGACTCTGTCTCAAAAAAAAGAAAGAAAGAAATGCATGATATTCTTTAGGAAGTTACATGAAGAGAGGCAAGTGTAGGGACCCTGAGTAGGTAAATTCCTATCTGGGAAGAAACTCAAAGCCCAACTAAGGACATCCAATGAAGTGTCATTGAATGAGCACTGCCTGGGAGTCCAGACCCCTGGACCTCGGAGAGCACTCGCCCACTGTGACAGGCTCAGAGCCTCATTCCCGCCTGTGCTCCGCACACCTTCACACAGAGGAGGGCTCAGGAGTGTCCTGCTATCAGTGCTATCATTCAGAAAGCACCCACCTCATCTCCGCAGAGCCAATGGGCAAGAATTAGGGACATGGGTACAGAGATGAAGAGTCACACTCTGACACCCATAACTGCAGTTCCTCTTCAAGACTTAGGAAGATTTCCCCAGTGCCCCACATCTCCCCTTTGGTGGGGGTGTCTGCACCAGAAAATGGCAGCCGCCTCTTCTGTGCTTGGGCCATCACTCTGCTGTGTCCACTTGTGGAGCCATCCTCTCTCTCGCAGTCCCATCCTTTAACCTTCATTATGTCTCCATCTCCATCTTCTGTGGCGAAGTTTGTGGACCATAATAATTCGGCCCTCACCAGCTGTTTTACTTAGGCGTGAGAGTATGTAGGAAATGAGAGTGGCTCCCACTGCCTGTCATAAGGCCAGTGAGATCATTCAGCAGCTTCAATCTGGCACGGCGAGGCTCTGCAGACACGGCTGCTAACACACTTTCTGCATGGAAGACAGTCCGAGGTGTCTGGGACAGTCACCTTGGGAGGGAGATGCTCTTGACAAGCAGCATGTTGGTGTCTCAGCCTCAGGGAGATGTACCGCACCACACTTCCGTCATTCCTTATAGTGTGATGGGGCTGCAAAAGCATGTCCCTACCTGGATTGCTCACTCAGGCATAGAGGTAGGGCTATCTGCAAGGGCTGGAGCCCGGGTTGGAGCCCTTCCCAGGCCTCATGGGGACCCCACAAGGACCTTCAAGGTCAGCTCTGTGATTGCAGATGCAGGAGGACATGTCACAAGCAAGGCATTCCAAATCAGGAGACTTGTGTACTGGTTCCAGCCCAGCCACTGGCTTCGATGCCCTTTGATGGGTTCCACACACTGACAGTGTCAACACCATTCGTTCCCTCGTAGGAAACCAGAGTTGTGCAGCTGTGCCTGGTGCCAGCATGCATTGGGGGGAGGGGGGACAGTGGGTATGCCAAAGCCTTTGGCAAATGCCTAGCACACAGCTCAGTCCAGTGCTGGACTCAGTGTATTTGGTATCTCCATCCACCTCTAGGAGTTCTGCCTTGCCAGGACTGCTGAAGTATCGGGTTGTGCAAAACTTGGGCACCTTGGGGAGGCCAAGGGATTTGCATACTTCCCCCAGAATTTTCTGTCTGGTTGCTATTTGCAAAGTAAACTTATGAGGAATGCCTGCATTGTGGATGTCATAGGGTTTGAGGATGTCCAAGATAGTCTAGAAGGAAAGAGAGGACCCTGCCCCCACCCCAGGGTCCCAAGGAAGCCAGGCCAGCCCTGAGAATGTTCCAGAGTAGGAACCAGAAGATGTAAGTTCAGTCCCAGCCCTTTTTATTTTTATTTATATATATATATATATGGTTTTTTTGTTTGTTTTTGAGATAGAGTCTCACTGTGTCGCCCTCAGTAGAGTGTTGTGTTGTCATAACTCACAGCAACCTCAAACTCTTGGGCTTAAGTGATTATCTTGCCTCAGCCTCCCAAGTAGCTGGGACTACAGGTGCCCGCCACAACACCCTGCTATCTTTTGTTGCAGTTGTCATTGTTGTTTAGCTGGCCCTGGCCAGGTTTGAACCTGCCAGCCTCGGTGTATGTGGCTGGCGCCATAACCACTGTGGTATAGGCACTGAGCCAGTATTTATTTATTTTGAGACATGGTCTCGTTCTGTCATCCAGGCTGGAGTGCAGTGGTACATTCATAGCCCACGGCAGCCTTAAACTCTTGAGCTCAAAACAATCCTCCTGCCTTAGCCTCGCCAGTACCTGGAATTCTAGGTGTGCACTACCATGCCCAGCTAATTTTAAAATTTTTGGTAGAGAAGGGGTCTCACTGTGTGCCCAGTCTGCTCTCATACTGCTGGTCTCAAGTGATCTTCCCACCTTACCCTCCCAGAATGCTGAGATTATAGACATGAGCCATTAGGCCTGGCCCAGTCCCAGGTCTTAACCAGAGGCTTCCCTGTCTGGGCCTCAGAGTCCTCATCTGTAAAACAGGAAGAATAATGCTTTCCCTGCTCTCCTCACAGTACTGATGGGAGGTGGAGTCAGATGACTCCCCCATCATGCCCGAGGGACAATGCTGGCAGAGATCAAGACTTGGGATGGTCCAGGCTTGAAGCCTGCAGTTCCAGTCCCACCTCTAGCCAGGTAGCCCAGACTCATCCTGGTAGAGATCAGGCAAGGGGAATTGCAACCTAGGTATTGATTCTCCCACCTCTGCCCAGTCCAGGAGTACCCAGGACAGTAGATTTGGGTTTCAGAGACTTACGGTCCACTTCCAGCTCTGGAAGCCCAGGCAGGTCATCTGTGACCCCGTGGCCTCTGTTTGTTCATGTGTGAAGTGTAAATGATAGTGCCCACTTCTCAGAGTGTGCTCTTTTGGTTGCAAATAACAGAAAACCCTAGCCTGGGGGATGCCTTGCGAGCCCTGCTGACAGAATTGCTGCCAGGCCCCAGTTATGATGGTCCCAGGGTGTCCAGTGCTGTCAGGACCCCTCCTGCCCTGCTCTGCCTCCCTCTGCACAGAACTCCTGCTGCAGCTGCCCTCAGACCAGCTTTCTCCATGTGTCCAGCTCCCAGGTTCACAGGTCGTGGCCCAGGATGCCTAGAGATGCTGGCGCTCTCACCTCTCTGTCTCCCTCTGAGATTCTCCCCCTCACTTCTCCCTCTCAGGCACCCACCCTAAACCAGTCAACAGTTGCTGGGAACAAAGCCAGTTGTCCTGGCCGGGGTAGTGTAAAGCATCAGGAATGCATTGTGCCTCATCAGTGATACAAAGGATATGAGGGTCACCTCCCAGCCAGCAAGGGCAGGAGAGGACCAGCATGTCCACCGGAACCAAGGATGCCAGCAGCTTCACAGCCCTCTCCCCCCACCACCGGGGCACTTGGGCAAAGTGCTTCCCCGCAGCGTGGCCATCCGCCCCTCCTGTAGCGTGGAGGAATGCCTACACCCTCCCCTGCAGTTCCGCTCTGCTTGCTGCAGAACAGATGATAACAGAGATGGAGCATATGGGCCCCAAAGTCACCCGGCATTCTGGGAAAGTGACACTGTCTTACCCCGGGCTTGGAGGGAGGGGCCCTTAACTCCTGAGCTCAGCTTCTCCCTTTGTTCTTCAGAAGGGTGCAAAGTCGCCTCTCCTGAGCCTCCTGAAAGGAAGTGTGTACCCTTGGACTTGAGAAGGACCCCCCAGCCCCACTGTCTGAACAGGATAGGGAGAACATTTGAAAGCCAAGATGGGGGCAGCGCCTGTGGCTCAAGGAGTAGGGTGCTGGCCCCATATACCTGAGGTGGCAGGTCCAAACCCAGCCCCAGCCAAAAACTACCAAAAAATAAAAATGCAAGAAAGAAGAAAGAATGAAAGCCAAGATGGAATCCCTCCCAGGAGTTCGTACCCAGGCCTATGCTGCCACTCCCAGGGCAGCCACCCAGCCTGGCCTCAGCTCCCCTTCCCCACAGCTCTGCTCTCTTGGGGATCCTACAGGTGTGTCAGCAGCCCCCACAGGGTAAATCGCTGCTCCACCATAGCTTTGATGAGTCCTTACCCTGGGTGTGGTGCCTCAGAACCTCTTGACCCTCTGACAGCATTCTGCATGAAGAGCCTTGAGCTGGACCTCTGCAGGGGCTCTGGGATAGTTTTCCATACCTGAGTTGGAAGGCTAGGTGGGGGACACGGCATTCACACAGAGTGAAGAGGCCTGCGTGGTCTTTCTTCCTTCCCCAGAGACATCTCAAATCACCTGTGTGTGGTCTGGATGGGCCATTTAGCCCCCTTTCTCTGCCCTGGCCTGGGCCATGGCAGCTCCTGCAGTCATGGGGAGCTGCATCCAGTGCCCGTGTCCCTCCTGGCTGTGGTGAGGCAGTGTGGCACCTCCTGCAGGTTCCCAGGGGCTGCAGGTCAGGGCTGGGCTGGGCTGGGCTATGCTGGGAAGGCAGCCATGAAAGCCCAGAGGGTAGAGGTGGAGGAGGGATGCACAGGGGCTCAAGAAGCTGGAGGGGGCAGGGGAGCTGCCCCTGAAACGGGAGGGAGGAGAGGAGCTGGGGGAGGCAGCAGGCAGCCTTCATCGTCATTCTTTCTGTTCCCCACCGTGGTTCCTGGAGTCTCACCAGGGAGGCTATAAAGTTTGGGGTAGGTGAAGAGGCTACCAGGAGTAAGTTCCTAGCCAAGCTGAGCTCTTGGGACAAGGAGAAAAGAGAATGTTTTTCAGATTTCCTTTCACCTTTGATTCGTGGCCAGGCAACCCTATGGCTGTTCCTGCTTTTTTCCAACCTTCCCTGGGAACTCCCAAGAGGCCCTGATTGTGGGTACAAATCTTGGTGTTTCAGGACAGCAGAGGAGGGAACTGGCTAAATATAACCTGGCCCGCCTGTGGGCTAAGTAGGTTAGAAGCAGAGGTGGGTCCTCCAGAGGCCAGCCCCTGACCCAAGCTTCTTATCAGGAACCAGCATGATCTGCAGGCGCCATCGTGTTCCTCTGTCCCCTTCTTCCTCCCCTGGCACTTTCTGCCTTCCCTCCAGTTGCAGACAGTGATTTATTTATAGGAGAGCTGTAAACAAAGGGGAAAACTAAAAGGGATTGACATGGCCTCTGACGAGATGATTCCTTGGTCTCTGGGCAGCAACTGGACTGGAAAGCTAGCAACGCAGGTGCCAGGCCTTGGCCGACTGGCTCTGTATATGATGTTGTCTGAGGAAGGGCCAGACAGAATATGTGGATAAGGTAAGCCCTTGCCCTCAAGGACCTTCCAGGCTCCCTGGGGTCTAGGCCGGCCAGCCAGCGCTCCAGACGGTTGTTGCTGACTGCCCGGCTGATGACAGGTGTGGTGCTGCCCCTCCTTGGGCCCTAGTGATCTCTCCGTGAAATGGGGCTGACAGCTGCCCTCCTTACCTCACAGGGTTATTGGGGAGAAGAATCAGATCCAGGCTGAGGACAGGCCTTGAAAAGTATATTGAAGGCAAGTCCAGTGAGTACCTGTCACAGCCTGCTCCCTTTCCCCACAGGGCCACCCGTTCATCGTGCAATTCAATGATGGAAATGCCACCGTGGTGTCCATGTGGGTGTGCAGGGCGCTGGAGGAGAGGCGGAGCCAACAGGGGCCTCCATGAGGCCTCAGCAAGTCACTGAAAGCCCAGGACCAGTCACCACGGGGAACAACCCTCCTGTTGCCCCCTCTCCATTTGCTGCCTGCTCCAGAAGAGCTTGCTGGGTCCGGCTTCCCTGCTGTCGCCTTCCTTCGACTCCACAGGCAGATGGCCTGGCCAAGAGAGTGGCAGCCCCTCTGGTCTGGAGGCACAGACTCTGGCCGGGTTGGCAAAAGGGTAGGGCAGCAAACATAGAGGCTCCTATGCCCTCGCCCTCCTGTTTTCTTACCATTTTCCTTTGTAAAGGTCAGGCCCCATCAGCATCACTGATGGGAATAAAAGCGTTACTGCTCTGTGACTGCCTGTCCCGTGAACCTTGTACCATTCAGTGAGTCTGTCAACTGCCGGCGTTGAGGGCAGGCACCTTTGGGACACCTTGAACTCCTGGAGTGCTGTGTTGGGCCCACAGCCCATTTGTCAGGTGAGAAGCAGAGATGTGGAAGTGCCCAGACCAAGTCCAGTGGCAAAGAGCAGCCCCAGGTCTCAGCTCCCAGCGCCTCACAGGGATGAGCACCCACCCACCCAGAGCACACCCTGCTGACCTGTTTGCCTGAGGGGGAACCAGGAGACCAGAATTTAGAGAAAGGCCCCAGGTGATTCTGAGAGGCCTTTGTCCTCCCTTACCCTTCACCCTGCCACCAGCTCTTCTCCACCCAAGCCACCCTCACTGCCCTGGCCCCACAGCCACGGAACCTCTCTCACCTCTAGCATTCACAGCCATCCCCTCAGGTAATCCTCGGGACCACCCTCCAGGTAAGTGCAGCTACCCGGTTTACAGGTGAGGGTCTGAGGCTCTCCACAAAGAGTTTAAGTGGAGCCTCAACACATCCAAAAGTAAGTAAACTCCTCCCCTCCCCCTACCCCGCAGGCATCACACAACCCTCAGACCCCCTTTCATTGCTTTCCTGTCTCATTAAATGGCACCCTGTCCAAGCCCTAGTGTCAGGACTCAGCCTTGAGTCCTCTTTATTTTATTCTCCAAATCCAGCTCATCAGGAAGTCCTGTTGTCTTTGCCTTCTAAGTATATTGGTTGTCAGCCTGTGTCTGTGCCACTGTGGCCTTGGCCTGGACCACTGCCATGGCCTCGCAGACCCTGCTGTACCGCTAATCCCTGTGGTCTGTTCACACGGCAGCCGAGGGAGCCTGTGGAAATAGAGGGCAGAGCCTGGGCCTCCCCTGCTTAGGACCTCTGGGGCCTCTCACATCATCTGGGATGGCCAAGACCCAACAATGGCCTGCATGACCCTGCATGATCTGCCCTCATCGTCTCTGCCCACAATTCCTGTTGCCCCACTTCTCCCATTACTCCAGCCAGCCAGCCTCCGTGAACACCTGGGCACACTCCCAGCTGAGGGACATGCGGAATCATCTAGCCTCTGGAGGTTCCTCCATAGTGTGAGGGTGGTACGGGGAGCCACTGCCCAGCCAGAGCCTATGTCTCCCAGCCCCCCTGGCATAGAACTGGGGCCCTGTGACTAGCTCTTCTCAATAGAGTAAGAGCAGACGGCCAGGAGGCCAGGAGGTAGATGTCCTTTCTCTGCTACCCCTTTCTCCATCTTCCTGCTAAATGAGAAAAAAACGACTGCCATGGAAGTGAGGAAAGCGGAGCCCCAGGGAAGGAACTTGTATCCCTGCATCACCACATGGAGAAATGAGCCATCCCCTCCAAGGACCACCCCCCCCCCCCCGCCCCACAGCCTGTTAAATGAGTTAAGACTCAACTACGTTCATTTGGTTTACCTGTGTTACTAGCAGCTGGCAGTGCTGGCGAATGCAGCCTTGGCATTTGGTGCCTGGAGCTTCCTTCCATGTGTCTCCACCGGGCTCACTTCTCCAGCCTGCAGAACTTAGCGCCTACCTAACCACTCTATTTAAAATCACATCCCTTACACAACTCCCTCAGGAACTCATGTGCCCCTTGCTGGCACCATTTCCCTCTATTGTATCTGAACTGTGTGACAAATTATCATTTTATTTGTTTACCTTCTATCCTCTCCTTCCCACCCCCCACCCCCCCAACCTTTAGAATAAAAGCCCCAGGGCAGTGATTCTGGTCTAGTCTCCTCACACCAGAGAACAAAGCCTTGCCTAGTAGGTGAACAATGAATGTTTATTGCCCAAATGCCCCAAATGGTGGCGCTGTGATTCTCAGCCCATGCTTAGTCCAGTGCCCCATGAGAGGGCCACCCTATGTGAGGTGACTTTTGGTTTCCCACAACGAAACTGGGTCTTCACATATTTAATAACATCTTGTGAGGCACAACAGGCCTTGAGCAACCTCTGAGCCTCAGGCAGAGTGTCACCCTACTGAGAACCCCCAATTTCCCTGGGGCCATAAAGTTCTCAGAACTGGATGGGGCGGGGCGTGAGGCCCAGTGCTCAGGGCAGGGGAGAGCTGCCGGCCCCACTGTGGTGGACTTGCCCAGGAAGAGATGCCCAGAGAGCCGGGAAAGCTGAGGGCTCCCCTGATAGCCTGACCACCCCAGAATGTGAACCAGCCACTCCCAAGACTTAAAGCCCGTTCTTGCTTTGAGAAGATGCACCTAGCAAGCCTGTCATCCCAAATCCCACATCAGGGGAGATAGTATATGATAACACTATCATAGATAGAAAATGAGCAGGTTTCCCTGGCCCGGCACTGTGCTCAGGGCTTTGTCAACTTGTCCTTCCTGGCACAATCCTGTGAGGCAGGTGATGGTTGTGTTATTCTGCCCATTGTACAGATGGAGAAACTGAAGCACGGAGAGGTCAAGTGACTTCAAGGGTACCCAGCAAGTAAGTAGCAAAGCACCATTTCAGACTCAGAGCCGCACTCTCAACCATGGCCCCGGAAGTCAGCTCCACAAGCACCTCACACAGCACACACACGCAGCAAACGCGGGTGCGTACGCACACACACCCTGCCCTCCAGCACAGGTTCCAAACTCTGGCAAAAATGGCTTATCATTACTTCTAGGAGTAGGTCCAGGGACCTGTCCTCTGACCAGCTCCCTAGGGGAGTACAGCACCCTCCAATGGCACTGGGAAATGCTGCTCTAGACAGAGCAGTGAAGCCCTGCACCTTAGACAAGGCATGTCTCCTATCTGAGCCTCAGTTTCCTCATCTGAGCATGCTGAATCCTGGAGCTCCTCCCAGCCCTACAGTTCGAGAGCAGAGTTCTCACCATGTAGGGCCACGGGCCCTGTGACCATCCTGAGAACTGTGGACACCCACATGTGCACACACCAGTTCGGCTCACAACTCCGGGGGTCAGGGAGCCCCTACAGTCCCCTTACCGTGACTCCAGGTTGAGGCTTCTGCTTTGGAACAGCCCCCAATCTGTAAGTTCCTCTCTAGTTTGAAGTCAGGAAGATGGGGAGCTGGGTGACCCCAAGGGTTCTCCTGCAAAGATCCCTCTGGCTGGAGGCAGGGCCCTCTTGGGCCAGTTTAGGTTCTGTCATCCCTCCAGTTACCCTTGGCAGCCTGAGGCCAAGTTGCCTTTGCCCTCAGAGGTCGTGGGCAGGGTGAGACCTAGAACATACTGGGCAGGAATGAGTTCTCCCTCCTGGAAAGCTGCTCCCACCCACCCTCGGCCTCTGTTCTTTTTTGTCACATGACAGCTTCTTTATTCCTGTCTCTAGGGACAGACTGTGGGCCCCTCAAAGGGAGGGATGTCTGACTCATCTCTATCCCCAGGACCTGGCCTAGTGCTGACACAGGGAGGGTGCTCCAAAGTGGGGAAGGTAGAAGGGAGGAAGAGTGGGATGGAGGGTTGGGGCCTTCAGGCTGAGGCCCTTGGGGCACCCCCTCCTCCCCAGGGCTTGTCACTGTCCTATCCTGGTCTCCAACCCTAAGTGGTTCCTACTGGCCTTTCTCTAGAACCTCCTGGAGAAAGACCCACATAGGGGGCAGTCTCTGAGACCTTCGAGGAAGCCTGGAGAGGGGTGGTTCTGGGGCAGGAGAGCCCTCACAGGGCCTCACAGAGCCCCAGGTCACAGTGAGAGGTCGGCACCTCCTATGTCTAGGGCTCTGGCTTGGAGGCAAAGAGGCTACATCTGCACCCCCTCCCTGCTTCTGTCTGGTTTTCCCATTTGGGAAACATGCGATATAGAATCACAGGGCTTGGAGATCCTCCAAGAAGGCAGTGGGAGCAGAGGGAGGAAAGGTGGCACCTTCTTCCCTTGGTGTGGTTAGACACAGGCCTTGTGGTTCGAGTTGTGTGACCCAGAGCCAAGGTCCAGCCCAGTTGGGGGGTAATGAGCCCAGTGCAAGGTGGGCTAAGTGGTATAGCCTGGCAGAGGGAAGCTAAGGGTGCCTTGCCTCAATGCCAAGGACTTGGCAACTTTTGCTAGAGGTGAATAGAGCCACATCTTTGCGGGAGGCATAGGCCTGCAGATCTCTGAACACTCAGGGCTGAAGGCCAGAGCATGACCTGCAAGTGAAACATCAAAATGATGCTGGCCGTGCAGGCTGGCAGCTTCCCCAAGGCCCCTGTCACTTGGGGTTGGTCAGAAGGGGGGTGACAGCTGCCTCCACATGAATAGGGAGCTGGCAAGGGCCATGATGTTGCCTCAAAGATGTCTCCCCTCCCCACTGTCTGCTGCCCAAATTCCCCTTGGAGCTTCATGCTTTAGCCAGGTCTGGTCCCTATTAGAATGGGAGCCTGTGTTCTCAGTCACAGAGATGTCAGTGAGAAAGGTATAGGGAGGGTCAGGGGAGGTGAACATGGGCTCCAAGTGAGGCAGTGACCAGCAAGGTGGCAGAAGCGCCTGGAGCAGAAGGGCAAGAAGGGAGCTGCCCTGAGAGCTCACAGCGGCCAAGGCAGCGGTCTGATTCCTGGGGTCAGGTAGCCTCGACCCCAGACCAGGTCCCAGGTTCCACATGAAGGTGAGCGAGTGTATCCACTTCACGCTACTAAGCAAACAGTTCGATCCAGAGTGGGGAGGAGGCTGAGGCCACTCTCAGCTCTGAAGAGCTGTGCCAGAGGGTGCAGGGTGGGAGATCTGTCCCTGTAGGGAGAAGGGAGGTACAAAGGGTTCTGCCTGGGAGCTGGGCAGGGGGCCGCAGGTGCTGGCCACTGATGGAGCGAGGCCAGCCCTCCATGGCAAACTCGGCTGCCACAGCACTGGCTGGCTCTGTCACGACCCCTGCCTGCTTTGGCAGAAATTGTGTCCCTGTTAACCAGAAGGGGCAGGCAGGGTGGGGTGGGATTGGCACGGGCAGGCCCCTCAGGGGAGGCCAGGTGAGTCCCAAGGACAGCCTGGGCTAGTGGGAGCCATTGAAGTGGATTCTAATGTGGGGTGGGGGCGGGGGAGGCAGCAGAGCCCAGACCTCATAATGACAAATTTTCTGCTGAACAACCACAAATATTCACTGTGACTTTGGACAGAGTCTGAAAAAGACTTTCGTTTCCTCCCTTGGCGGTATCATTTGTCTTGTTTTGAACCCACGAGATTGCAGGCACGAACTCATAGACTAAAGTTTGTCTTAATTGCTGTGGTGTCACCACCTCTCTGGCAGATAACAGCACAATGAACGAGTCGATGGGGCTGAGCCCTCCAGGTCCTTCTACTAAAGTGAGACAAATGTCCCTCCTTTGAGCCCAACAGTCCATCGGCAGCTCTGTCATTTATTTATCTCCCTAACAGTTTGCATTAACTTGCAAGGGATAAAAAGTCTCTCCTGCCCGCAGACTTAGTGAAAAGCATCTACCCAAACTGTGCTGCTGGTCCTTCCTAGGACTTTGCCCTTTTTATCTTTTCCCTCTCAGGGAAGGGGACATAGAGAAATGGAGCATACACTGGGGAAAACAATGAAGGTGTAGCAAGGAAAAGGTTTTAGAAAGAACAGAATCCTACTTCTCTTGCAATATGACCTGGGCATGGCAAACTGCCTCCACACGTCTCCCTTGGTCTCCCAGCTCCCCTGGGGTGGGGACAGCAGGGGCTTCCCCACCTCTGTCTCCCACTTGTGTTCCCTTACCATGAGAGAGGCTCTGTTCCCTGAATGTGCTCAGCACTCTCTGAGCCATTGAACAGGCTGTTCCCGCAGCCAGGGACACCTTTCCCCCCATTCTCTATCTCCTGCTCAATTCCTCTTCCTCCTCCAAGGCTGGGCCAAAATGCAATTCCTCTGGGGAGGCCTTTTCCAACACCCCACCTGGCCTGGCCCACTTGTGGCTATAGGAGCCCAGGCTCATGTCACCCTGGGGGCTCCCCCATCACTGTCTGACCTTAGTGTCCCATACTTGTGATTCCTCGAAAGCATCTGTCTCCCTCATTTCACTGAGTACCTCACGAAGGCAGAAGTGGGTCTGGGGGCTGGCATTCAGGAGATGCTCAAGAAATAGGGGTTACCCCAATGACAACAGCCCACATTATAAAACATCACAGAGTTCCAAAGCTGCAGATGCTGGCATGGATATGGAGAGAAGGGAACGCTTCTACGCTGTTGGTGGGACAGCAAACTACTACAGCCTCTTTGCAAAGAAATATGGGGAATCCTAAAAGAACTCAAACTAGACCTCCCATTTGGAGGTCCCATTACTAGGCATCTACTGAGAAGAAAAAAAATTATTTTGTCATAAGGACCTTTGCACTAGATTATTCATCACAGCTCCATTTACAATCACCAAGATTTGGAAACAACCTAAATGCCCATCAACCCAGGAGTGGATTAACAAGCTGTGGTGTATGTATATTATGGAATACTACTCAGAAACTTTACATCTTTTGTATTAACCTGGATGGAAACACTTTCTTCTTAGCAAAGTATCACAAGAATGGAAAAGCAAGTATCCAATGTACTCAATACTATTATGAAGCCAGTAGATGATCCAATACACACCCACATAAGAGAAAAACTCAATTCTACTCAAGTTAGGGGGAGGGGAAGTGAGGGAGGGGATTGGTGTGTTCCCACTTAAAAGGGTATTGGCACACCTTTAGGGTGTGAGACACAACTACAAGAGTGACTCTACCTAACAAATGCAAACATTGTAACCTAGTTTGTACCCTCGCATTAAACTGAAAAAAAAAAGAAATAGGTGTTAAATAATTGAAGGGACAGGTGGAGCAGCTGGGGCTTCAGAGAACTTCTGTGACCTGCCTCTCCAGCCCCCAGACATCTGGAACAAGCCACTTATAAAAAACATACACAGACATCAGAATGATGGGATTGTGGCTGCTCTTTAATTTTCTCTCTGCTATTCTGCATTTTTCAAATGTAACACAGTGAACCTGTATTATTTTTGTAGTAAAAATAATTTTTTTTTGAGACAGAGTCTTATTCTGTCGCCCTGGGTAGAGTGTTGTGGAATCACAGCTCACAGCAACCTCAAACCTCTTGCCCCAGCCTCCCACGTAGCTGGGACTACAGGCACCCACCACGATACCTGGCTGGTTGTTTTTTTGTTGTCGTCATTTGCTTGGGGTTTTTTCTGTTTTTAGTAGAGATTGGGTCTCACTCTTGCTCAGGCTGGTCTCAAACTATTGAGCTCAGGGAATCCACCTCTCAGCCTCTAAAAGTGCTTGGATGAACCATAATGCCTGACCTAGTTTAAAAAAAAGTTTTTAAATATTTCAAATCTTTTTTTTTTTTTTTTACAGCTTTTAGCAAGGACCGGGCCTGAACCCGCCAGCCCCAGCATATGGGGCTGGCACCCTACTCCTTGAGCCACAGGCACCGCCCAATATTTCAGATAGGTCAGAGTCTCTCAGAAGGAAAGTAGGGAAGACAGAATTCAATGAGTGTCTTCTGATACCCAAATGAGTCCTTTTCTTCCACCCTACAGCCTCCTGGATCCTTTTTTGGCAATCCCGTGGGGGAGGCAGTGGGCTTGGAGTCACACAAATCTGGGTTCAAGTCTTGGTTCTCCTGTTGACTTTCTGTGTGACTCTGAGCAGGATGTCTAACCTCTCTGCGCCTCAGTTTCTCCACCGGTCAAATGGGGTAATGACATCTGTGGATGTTGTCATTATTAAATTATCCCTGCTGCTGATTGTGACATGGATATGCATAGAACACTTCTAAAGCACTGGTTTCTCCCCGTTCCCACCTGACACCCCTGGCCACACACAACATACCCACATACAACCACCTAAGTCCCTGTGACTTCTTTATCTGCCTTCCCCAGGAGAGATAGGGCCTCCCTAGCAAAGAAGCCCACCCAGCCTCCTCCTCCTGCAGATGCAAATGGCAGCTCACTGTACCAGCTCAGGAACTGGTCGTGTTAACCCCTCCACACCCACTGATATTTCACTTCACCCTCTGCCTTCTGCTGTGTATGGCATACTCTCTATTACAACCCCAGCTGGGGATGGAGTGACTGTGGGGTGTTCTGTCTCCCTTACTGGAGTGAGAGTCCTAAGAGAACACAACCTGCCTCTCATAGGGAGGCAGCCATTGCTGAGGAAATAGCTTTCGTTTCAGATGGGTCTGGGCATGAGTCTTATGGCCATGACTTCCTGGCTGTGTAGCTTTGAGCAAATCACTTCACCTCTGAACCTCAACTTCAACTGTGAAATGGACATGCTGGCATCTTATGATTCTCCGGAGAACGAAATGAGATGAGAGATGCCAAACCTAGCCCAGCCCAGCATCTGGTGCACAATAGGGACTTAAGTTCCCTCAGCTAGTGCCAGTGGAAATAGAAGCATGAAAGTTACTTGCCTTCGGGCGGCGCCTGTGGCTCAGTCGGTAGGGCGCCGGCCCCATATACCAAGGGTGACGGGTTCAGGCCCGGCCCCGGCCAAACTGCAACCAAAAAATAGCCGGGTGTTGTGGCGGGCACCTGTACTCCCAGCTACTTGGGAGGCTGAGGCAAGAGAATCGCTTAAGCCCAGGAGTTGGAGGTTGCTGTGAGCTATGTGAGGCCACGGCACTCTACCGAGGGCCATAAAGTGAGACCCTGTCTCTACAAAAAAAAAAAAAAAAGAAAGTTACTTGCCTTCAACCACCACTGCCAGCCCCACCCTTAATCCTGTCCCTCTCAAACCCCCTACTCTGCTTGCTTCTTCACAGCAGTGTCACCACTTGAAATCATTGTAATCTTGCTTGCCCATCTCCCTGCTGGAATCTGAGCTCCAGAGAGCCAGGACTAGCTTGCCTTGATCCCTGCTGTGTCCCCAGCTCCTGGCCCACAGGAGGTGCTGAGTAAGTGTTTGATGAGCTGATGGCATCTCCAGCACTTGTGCTAGGCACTGCTGAGGTTTCAGAGAGGCCCTGGGGGTGTCCCCATGCCCTACCTGGGGCCACATGCTTATTCACTGAAAACCCAGCAGGTCTGGTACAGTCTCTCCTGGGGAAGAATAGTCATTTCACCAGACCAAAAAAGGCAGCAGAGTACAAAGACAATATAATGGGAGAGAAAAATGTTTCAACAAATAGTTCGGGAACAACTGGATATCCACATGCAAAGGATGAGTTCAGACCCCTACCTCACAAAAGTTAACTCAAAATGGATGGGTCACAGACTACAAGACCTAAAACTATAAAATTCTTAGAAAAAAATACAGGAATAAACCTCACAGCAAAGCCTTCTTGGTACGATGTCAAAGCACAGGCAGCAACAGATTGATTGGATGTCACTAAAACTAAAATCTTTTGTGCTTCAAAGGAAGTCATTAAGACTGCAAGAGAAAAGGATAACTCAGGCGGCCTGTAGCTCAGTGGGTAGGGCGCCAGCCACATACACTGGGGCTGGCGGGTTCGGAACCCAGCTGGGCCAGCTAAACAACAATGACAACTGCAACAACAACAACAAAAAAAATAGGCATTGTGGTGGCCACCCGTAATCTCATCTTCTTGGGAGGCTGAGGCAAGAGAATCACTGAAGCCCAGGAGGTAGAGGTTGCTGTGAGCTGTGACACCATAGCACTCTAACCTGGGCAACAGCTTGAGACTCTGTCTCAAAAAAAAAAAAAAAAGAAAGAAAGAAAAACAAGATGGGTGGCCCTGTGGCTCAGTGAGTAGGGTTCGGGCCTCATATACCAAGGGCAGTGGGTTCAAACCTGGCTCCGCCCAGCCAAACTGCACCAAAAAGTAGCCGGGTGTTGTGGCAAGTGCCTATAGTCCCAGCTACTGGGGAGGCTGAAGCAAGAGAATCGCCTAAGCCCAAGAGCTGAAAGTTGCTGTGAGCTATGATGCTATGGCACTTTCCCGAGGTTGACAAAGTGAGACTCTGTCTCTAAAAAAAAAAAAGAAGGGCGGTGCCTGTGGCTCAAGGAGTAGGGCGCAGGTCCCATATGCCAGAGGTGGCGGGTTCAAACCCAGCCCCGGCCAAAAAAAAAAAAAAAAAAAAAAAGGATGACTCACAAAATGGGAGGGGATATTAGCAAATCATATATCTGATAACAGACTTGTATCTAGAATATACAAAGAACTCTTACAATTCAATAATAAAATTACAAATAGCCCAGTTGAATAGCAGGCAAAGGATCCAAATAGACATTTCCCCAAGTAAGATGTACACATGGCTAATGAGCACATGAAAGAATGCTCAACATCATTTTATCAGAGAAATGCAAATCAAAACCACAATAAGATACTATTTCACATTCACTAGGATGGCTATAATAAAAAAGACAAATAATAAGTGTTGTTGAGGATGTGGAAAAGTCAGAACTCTCATACATTGCTTATGGGAATATAAAATAGTGAAATGTTTTGAAAAAACAGACTGGTGGTTCCTTAAAAGGTTAACCAGAGAGTAAAGCACTTCTACACTTACGTATGTACCCGAGAGGAATTAAAACAAGCAGCCACACAAAAAGTTGTATAAAAATGTTTATGGTAACATCACTCACAATAGCTAAAAAGTGGAAACAATCTAAATACCCACCAATGGATGAGAGATAAACACTATGTGATGTATCCTCATAATGGAATATTATTTCACAATAAAAAAGAATGATATGCTGATAAATGCTACAAACATGAATAAACCTTAAAAACATTTTGCTAAGCAAAAGAAGCCACTCATAAAAAAAAAAGCCACTCATAAAAGGACCACATGTTGTATGATTGATTCTATGTATATAAAAGGTCCAAGCCAGGCGTGGCTCATGCCTGTAATCCTAACATCCTGGGAGGCTGAGGTGGGTGGATTGCCTGAGGTCAGGAGTTCCAGACCAGCCTGAGCCAGAGCAAGACCTTGTGGCGGGTGCCTGTAGTCCCAGCTACTTGAGAGGCTGAGACAAGAGAATTGCTTAAGTTTGAGGTTACTGTGAGCTATGATGACACAACACTCTACTGAGGGTGACAAAACGAGACTCTGTCTCCAAAAATAAAATATAAAATAAAATATCCAGAGGAAGCTAAGCTATAGAAAGTAGATTACTACTTTGCTTAGGGCTGGAGGTAGGTAGAGAAATGAGGGGTGATAAAAATATATATATATTTTGAGACAGAGTCTCACTCTGTTGCCCAGACTAGAGTGCTGTGATGTGAGCCTAGCTCAATGCAACCTCAAACTTCTGGGCTCAAGCCATCCTCTTGACTCAGCCTCCTGAGTAGCTGGGACTACAGTCACCTGCCACAATGCCTAGCTAACTTTTCTATTTTTAGTAGAGATGGGATGGGGGAGTCTTGCTCTTGCTCAGGCTGCCCCCCCCCACCTGAGCTCCAGCAATCCTCCTGCTGGTCCTCCCAGAGTACTAGGATTACAGGTGGGAGCCACGTGCCCCGCGGATGTTAAGTTTTCTCCATTTGTTTCCTTAGGTTGGTAGGAGACTTCTAAGTCCTCACACAATCTCACTCTTGCTGCGAAGACCTTGGAAAGAAGCTTGTGGCTAAGTGGGAACTGACAGGAGGGGAGCCCCTCACCCCTGCTGGCCAGAATGTGGTCAGAGACCCAAACTAGAGAAGGGGGTAGGGGAATCCTCATGGGAAAATGGGCCCACTGGAGCTGCTCACCTACCCACTATCCCTAATACCTCTGCTCAAGCTTTGCTGGCTTCTAAGTCTGGTCAGGGCAAAGAAGGCTGATCCAGGGTTCCAGCCTCAGTTCCTCCCAGCCTCACTTGCATCCTCAGGAGTGGGGGAAGCCTCAGGAAGGGCAGAGCATGGCCCCAGTGCCTTCGAACCATTCCCAAGGTCTCCGGACTCTGCTCCTCCCTCAAGCTTAAGCCCCCAAACAGGACTAATGGTCCAGTTTTCTTGGGACTCCCAATCAATCCTTTACTGCCACGAAGTGCGGGGTCACTATGCCCATCTTACACACGCAGATATGGAGGCTGAGTCAAGGTTCACGGTCTCACAAGTGGCTAGCAGAAGAACCTAATTTGGGCCCATCAAGGCCGGGACTTTTCTCCCAGCTTTTGCTTTTCCCCAGAGCCAGGAATCCCCCGCTGTGAGGAGCGCAGGTCTCACCTCGGATTTCAAAGAGCTTGGTCTGGGCGGCCGCCCCGCACGCAGGGCACGGCCTCCTGCAAGGCCAGCCCCTCTCTGGTCCCAGTCTTTGGTCGACGCCCGGAGCCAGGTAGACCGGGAGCTCTGAACACTGTCCCCGGCTCCCGCCCCGCCATCCCGCGACCTCCCTTCGCTCTCGGGCTGGGGCCCGGCAGGCCCCGCCCGCCCCTTGCCTGCTGGGTCCCCGCCGCCACCACGCCGGGCTCGGGACTTTCTGGCCGTCGGATTAATATCCAGATATTAAGTAAACAATAAATTAGCAAAACTACAAGAAAATTTTACAGCCCTTTGCATTTGGCAATCATTGAGTGTTAATTAGAAATTCATTACAATTAAAACCCTGCCTAAACAGGGCCTGCGCGCCTTAATTACATCTGATTTTTAATTCAGAATACGTGTTTACACAGTAAGCGCTACGTACCCCATGATTATCCCCAATCCTCTTTATACTGTACTAATTATGTAAATTAAACCTAATTAACTGACGAAAACTGCCGTTAATTCAACTGGTAAAAGATATGTGCTCGTGGAGCAGGCGCGGCCGCCCAGCCCCAGCCCCCCCAACCCGGAGCCCGAGTGGACGCGAAGCCGGGGACGCGGAGCCACGAGACCAGACCAGACCCCGAGGCGCGTCCCGGATCCCGAGTCCACTCTCCGACCCCTGGAGCCACCGGCCAGCGGATGAAATAGACTCGCCAGTAATGGGGGTCACAGAGGCCAAGGGCAGCGACTCCTGCTAGGCTGAGGCAGAGCTCCCACTGAGGAAGAAGGGTCCCACCGCCCCCGTCGGGGTCCGGCTCTGCCACTCACTGCCCATCTGAACCTGAGCGAGAGTCCCGGCTTTGCGAGGCCTTTTCCCTCTGCCCAGAGTGTTGCGCGGGTGATGGTAAAACCTCGTTCTGCCCAGCGCCGCGCTCCTTCCCTCCCTCCACTAAGCGAGACCCTCTCTGCAGCTCCAGGAGCCCGGGTTTGGGTCTAAGAGATCAGTCTATGTCCCTTGACTGAGGAACCTGGTGAGGGGGAGTTGGCTTCCACTGCTGGACACTCAGTTTCTTACCTGTAAAATGGGAATAAATGATTCCTACTTATTCCCAGGGCCCCTGGGAGAACCGGCTCTGCGAACCGTAAACGCGGCCGCGGTGATATTAACGGAGCAGAAGCTAGTCCAGAGCAGAGCCCCAGCCCTGACCCTCAAGACCTCTCCCCTGAGACCGGCTCAGAGTGGCGCCTTCACGCTCCAGCTCAGACCAGTGACTGAAGCTGGGCGGGTCTCCTGGTGCTGGGCCTAGACGCGGGTAACTGTCCGTAGTTTGGTGCTGGACGCCAACGCAGGGGTGACACTGCACCATCCCTGGTGCGGTAACCCGGGGTGGGACCCTTTGTCTGACAGGTCCCGGAGCCTCGAGGTAGGCTGCAGGGAACACCCTAGAAGCTGGCCCCACAGGCATGGTTGTTCCTGGACGTACAATAGAGGCAGGACGGGTAGGCCCTGCCCAGGGGGACCCTGCTGGTCCTCCCTTCACTACCACCCCCACCACCCTGGGGGCATCCTGCTTCCCTGGTCGTTGTCACCACTACACCGAATTCTGAGAGGCCTTAAAAAAATCATTAGGAAGCTAAGAATAATTACTGAAGGAGATTGTAATTATAGGGTGAGGGAGCGGGGGCTGAGGGAGGGAGGACCAGTGGGTGGGGACTGGAGCAGGGCGGAAAATAGATTCTTATCCCCCCTACCCCCAGGGAAGGGGGTGGGGGAGAGAGAGCGCGGAGTTGGAGCGGGACAGAGGCAGAGCCTGGGAAAGAAGCGGGGATGGAGGGGTCAGAGGTAAAGAAAGAAAGGGGCTGAGCAGGCTCCGGGACTTATCTGGAAGAAGGAAATGCAGGAAGGTCCGAGAGAAATACGGGCGCTCAGGGAGGTGAGAGAGCAAGAGCCCGATCTAGAAGAGACCCCCACCGAGGAGACAGAGCCCCCAGACTTGGGAGTGGTTTTCTGGGCCTAGGAGAACACGTTTGCCAGGTAGGGGAGAGAACAAACTGGTCTCCAGGTCCCGCTTCTCGCTTGGGGGCAGGCCTTTCCCAGGCTCCCTGTGAGCCAGGAGGGGAAACAGCAGAGAGAAGAGGACAGGAGCCTAGAGGAGCTGAGGCTCTGGGGGGAGAGAGGGCCTATACCCGAGATCAAGAGGGAACAGGAGGCGGCGGTGGGGGCGAGGGCGACTCAGCGCCGCAACCCACGGAAGATTTATGGTGCCGCCCGGATTCCAAGGACAGGCTGCGCACGCGGATGCTGCCACTGCCGGTAGCCGCTCTGGCCGCTGCGCCCCCTGCCCGGGCGGCCTGCCGCGCCCCGGGCCATCCCTGCCATTATTAACTTCTGTTTGATTAGGGTAATTGTTCAAACTTGGGCTGGACAGTATGATTAATTACAGTTTAATTAACGTGTCCATTAAGGACACTTAATGCCACAGGGGCAGAGAGGGAGGTGGAAGCGGCGCCTGGATAAGGAGGGGCGGGGGTGCGACTAGTAACTCTAATGACGAAGTGGAGACAAAGATTGAGAGGAAGAAGACGGGGACCGATGGGGTTTGGGGGGGGAAATAATGGTGATGACAGACCAATAGTGATTAGGAGGTGGGGGGGGGTTAACGGAGCTTGGGGGAGAAAAGAGCCCGGGGCAGCTGTATTATCAAGAGGCTAGACCCCCACCACGGGAAACGGAGTTAGCGTTAAAAGAGTGGTTGGCTTCAGATCTTTACCAACGATAACTTGCCTCCTGGGCCTTTTGGTGAAGGCAAGGGGAGGCATTCGAAGCTGCGGGTCCCCCTAAACCCAGTTCCGAGTCCCCTGCCAAGTGATGGAAGCAGGAAGGCTCCCCCCATCTCTCCCGGTGCATTCCACCTAAGTCAGGAGGGTGGGAGAGACGGATAGGCCCCTTTCTGTCAGCCAGCACCGGTGTCCCCACCCAGGGACCTATTCTGGCCACTGGTGACCTACTGTTCCCCAGGGCCACTATCAGATCCACCACCCTGGCCCTAGTCTGCGGTCCAAAAGTGAGGTATCCCTCCTCGTGCCCCTTCCTTCTAAGCCTCCTTCAGCCCCATCACCCAGTCCTGGCCCAGCCCAATTCTGCTCCCTTGGCGGGGAGCCCTGGCCCGTCCACACTTAGTTCTTGGAGGCAAACTTTGCGGCCCCGGGCCCTTCCTCCCTCTTGGCCTCTCCGCCAGCGCGGACGCAGGTGCTGGGCGCAGGACGCAGGTGTGCGGCTGCTTACCTGGGGCGCCGAGGCCTTGGGGCTGTGGGGAGCGGCTGGGCTGCGTATGACCTGCGGGCGGGCGGACCCGGGGAGGGCCAGAGTGACTGAGCGGGCGGTGGGTGTGGCGCCCCGGCTTACAGCTGTCAGGCGTGCCCGCCCCGCGCCGGCCTCGCCACTCTGGCTGTGACCGCGCCGTGCCCGCCACCACGCCATGCGCTCCAGGCTTCGGCCTCTTCTTCGGGCCAGTCCCCGGCCTCAGGGACAGTGGCTCAGGGCACAGGTCTTGGTGCCCGGAGCCCTGGCGTCCCGCACACGCTGAGAGCAGGAGGGGCCGCGGGTGTGAGCGCTGGGAGCCGGGCAGCGCGGCTGTGCGCGCGCGCGGGGAGGGGCCGCGCCATCACCCGGAGAGCCCGGCGGATCCCCGACTCCCGCCCGCCGCGCACCTCCGCTCACCGCTCGCCCGGCTCCAGCCGCCGCCGCACGGTGAGTACCCGCGTCCGGTAGCCCGCCGACACTGCGCCCTGCCCATACAGCTTTTTTTCTTTTAGTTCTGATTTGGGCTCTATGGCTGTTGTTTTTATTATTACACCGAATGACTCCACCGCCTCTCTGGTACTGCCGCCCGCATCCCGCCTCATTGCCCTCCCCAAGCTCACCTCTCAAGCCCCAGAAGCAGATGATGGTTTCCCAAGCTGCGCTGGATTCTGCCCCTTGTCGCTTCTTACGTCCCCCAAATTTTGTTCCTTTCCTAGGGACCCCCTTTCTCCTGGCTCCAGGGCCTGGACCCCACTCTTCTCACTCGGGAAAACCCTGCAGGGACCCAGGACCCTCAGCCTGGGGAAGATGTGCTCGGCTCAGGGCGCGCTCTTCACTGTATGTGGGCCAGGCACACTTGTCAATTTCGGGAAACCGAGAAGCCATCGTCCTTTCCCACAGCCAAGCTCCTCCAGCCCGCGGCCTGCCTGAGAGCCCCTGGAGGGTGCAAGGTTTATCTCGCTGACCCCTCAGCCAGGACAGCTAAAATAGTGTTTTGCCTCCTAAAATGTTACAAGGAACTTCAACGTGAGCGGAGGGTCAACTTGTTTCAGTTTGATCTTTAGAGATAAAGATGAAACAGACAGATAATAGATAGCTTGATACTTGAAGAAGGTACGAAGACAGATGGGAGAAAGAGGGCTAGCTGGCAAAGATAGCTCAGAGGCAGATAAGATCGACAAATGGTGGTGGGGGGGAGAGAGACAAACAGAAGATTCCAGTCTCCCTTCTCAGGCATTTGAACTCAGATCCCTTGCCCTCCTGGAGCTACCCCTCTGAAAATGGATTTGCCTTTCAGGCTGAGTTTAGGGCAGGGTCCCTCAGGTTTGGGCTGCCCCAGCAGAAGGAGCGCCTGCAGCCAGGGGCCGGGTTGGAAGAGTGCAGCTCTGACGACATGTGGCTGGGCCGGGTGACCTAAAGGGGCTCAAACATCAGCTCCCTGGACCCTCTGCTGCTGAGGTCTGTGATGCAATTGCCTCTCTGCCTAGGATAGAGAGCAAACCAAGGACCAGCAGCAACTTCTGTGCCTGCAGCCTTTTAGTGGCTTTGAAGACCGGTTGGGATTCCTTCCAGCCCGCATAAACCTGAACAACAGGGCAAGAAGGATACTCAGAAAGGAGATGCCGCACCCCCAGGAAGCCCAGAGCCCCAGGATCCTTCACTTGGCCTGGGTGGGAAAAGAATATCTGAAGAAGGAAAGCTCAGGAGTGGGCGATTGGAAGCAAAGGAGAAGTGGTTCCTAAGAAACTTCCTGGAGAACCTCTCCGTCCCTCGAGCTGACCCGAATGAAACCAGTTTGGGTCTGAAAAGCGGCTAAAGATGCAGAAAATGTGGTTAGGAACTGCATAAACCTGGTCCCATGAATGGCTGAATAGAATACGGTTTATATATCCACCTGAATCTTTTTGCTCAACGGACCGGGTCGCCAGGGTGAGAGGAGAAACACGGGTTTTTGGAAACTGGCACTGTTGTCCCGGGAAACCGGCTTGCGCGGAGCTGGGTGCGATAGGAGCAGCCCTGGGTCTGGGTGTGCCCCGGCGCGCTTTGGTGAGGGTCGGGTTCAGCACCGCGAACAGCGGTTGCCTGGATCTCTCTCCCTCTTAGGCAGACCTAGGTCCCGCCTCCTTCTCCCTGCCCCCCTCCAGGCCCCGCTGTCTGGAGTGGGCCGTGACCGCCCCTCCCCCGCTTCCCTGCCCCTCCCTGCGCTGCCCCAGGCCGCCCGCGTGCATGCGCGACTGAGCAGAGGGGCGGCGGGTCCCCGAAGTCCGGGCTTGAAGACCCTGGCCGGCAGGACCGGCTGCGAGGGTAGCGGAAGGCACACGGATCTGGGCGCTGGAAAGCCTGGATTTGGCAATGGCTTTGCTGTGTGGCCTTGGGCAAGTCACTCTGCGTCTCTGGGTCCCACTTTTTCCCCAGTCTGAAAACAGGATTGGGTTCCAAGCAGCTCCGGCATTCCAGAGGTCTTCACTACCCCTTCTCCTCCCCCAAACCCCGGGGGCTTTTGTTCTGGCGCCAGTACGGGTCTGAATAACAAAAGGCACCTGTCCAGGGGGCGAATGAGCTTGGACTCCCCACTGCCAAGTATTCCCGCGCGCCCGACTCGGCGCGCCCAGCTGGGCGGGCCCGAGCCGCAGCCGCGGCTGTGCTGAAAATGGCTCATCCGCTCTTTGCTTTCTTTATTTCGCAGGAGCGGCGGCATGGAGGCTCTTAGCACTCAGCTGGGGCCGGGGCGCGAGGGCAGCTCTTCGCCCAACTCCAAGCAGGAGCTGCAGCCCTATTCGGGCTCCAGCGCTCTCAAACCCAACCAGGTGGGAGAGACGTCCCTGTACGGGGTGCCCATCGTGTCTCTGGTCATCGACGGCCAGGAGCGCCTGTGCCTGGCGCAGATCTCCAACACCCTCCTCAAGAACTACAGCTACAATGAGATCCACAACCGCCGCGTGGCCCTGGGCATCACGTGCGTGCAGTGCACGCCGGTGCAGCTGGAGATTCTGCGTCGGGCCGGGGCTATGCCCATCTCCTCACGCCGCTGCGGCATGATCACCAAGCGTGAGGCCGAGCGCCTCTGCAAGTCGTTCCTGGGTGAGCACAAGCCCCCCAAGTTGCCCGAGAACTTCGCTTTCGATGTGGTGCATGAGTGTGCGTGGGGCTCGCGCGGTAGCTTCATCCCCGCGCGTTATAACAGCTCTCGCGCCAAGTGCATCAAGTGCGGCTACTGCAGCATGTACTTCTCGCCTAACAAGTTCATCTTCCACTCACACCGCACGCCCGACGCCAAGTATACGCAGCCCGACGCCGCTAACTTCAACTCGTGGCGCCGTCACCTCAAACTCAGTGACAAGTCGGCCACAGATGAACTGAGCCACGCTTGGGAGGACGTCAAGGCCATGTTCAACGGCGGGACGCGCAAACGGACCTTCTCGCTGCAAGGAGGCGGTGGAGGCGGCTCTAATAGCGGGTCGGGTGCGCAGGGGAAAGGTAGTGCAGGCGGCGGTGGCGGTGGCGGGCCGGGGTGTGGTGCGGAGATGGCCCCAGGCCCGCCGCCCCATAAGAGTCTGCGCTGTGGTGAAGATGAGGCCGCCGGTCCTCCCGGACCTCCTCCTCCCCATCCACAGCGGGGTCTTGGCCTCGCGACTGGAGCTAGCGGCCCAGCGGGTCCTGGAGGGCCTGGTGGCGGTGCTGGCGTACGCAGCTACCCGGTGATCCCAGTGCCCAGCAAAGGCTTTGGCCTCTTGCAAAAGCTGCCCCCGCCGCTTTTCCCGCATCCTTACGGTTTCCCCACCGCCTTCGGCCTATGCCCCAAAAAGGACGACCCAGTGTTAGGCGCAGGAGAGCCTAAGGGCGGCCCTGGCACTGGGAGCGGCAGCGGCGCGGGTGCTGGTGGGGGAGCAGGGGCCCCGGGAGCTGGCCACTTGCCCCCGGGAGCAGGGGCGGGCCCAGGCAGCGGTGCTATGTTCTGGGGACATCAACCCTCCGGGGCAGCTAAGGACGCAGCGGCCGTGGCGGCAGCCGCTGCTGCCGCCACCGTGTACCCGACGTTTCCCATGTTCTGGCCAGCGGCTGGCAGCCTCCCAGTGCCGCCCTATCCGGCTGCACAGAGTCAAGCCAAGGCCGTGGCGGCCGCTGTGGCGGCGGCAGCGGCAGCAGCGGCAGCAGCTGCTGGTGGCAGCGGCCCAGAGCCCCTGGACAGTGCTGAGCCATCCAAAGAGGGTGGCCTAGTCGCGGAAGAGCGCTGCCCTAGCGCTCTGTCCCGTGGGCCGCTGGACGAAGATGGCGCGGACGAGGCGCTGCCACCGTCCCTGGCCCCGCTGCCACCGCCCCCGCCGCCACCCGCACGCAAAGGCTCCTACGTGTCAGCCTTCCGGCCGGTGGTCAAAGACGCCGAGAGCATTGCCAAGCTCTACGGCAGCACCCGCGAGGCGTACGGCCCTGGGCCTGCTCGCGGTCCGGGACCGGGCACCGGGACCGGCGGCGGCTACGTGAGTCCGGACTTTCTGAGCGAGGGCAGCTCCAGCTACCATTCTGCCTCTCCCGACGTGGACACTGCGGACGAGCCCGAGGTGGACGTGGAATCCAACCGCTTCCCAGACGACGAGGGCGCTCAAGATGAGACCGAGCCCAGCGCACCTAGCTCTGGAGGTGGCCCAGACGGTGACCAGTCAGCTGGGCCCCAGTCCGCATCCTCCTCGGGGGCAGACGGTCTCACAGACTCTCCTGACGGAGGCGGCAGCCCTTGCCCCCGGCGCCGCCTAGGGCCACCCCCAGCCGGCCGGTCAGCATTCGGGGACTTGACGACCGACGACGTGGTGCGGAGACCTGAGAGGAGCCCACACAGCGGCGGCTACGAGCTGCGAGAGCCTTGCGGGCCCCTGGGAGGCCCCGCGCCGGCCAAGGTGAGCCCTGCGCCCACCCCACCGGTGGCGCCTCTCACTTACCCTCTGCGCCGCCCTGTTGCGGGGCAGGCCGGGGCCGGGCGGAGGACGGGAAATTTGTTCTGTGCGCTGTAGGTGTTTAAGCAGCAGGCCCAGTCTCGGGTGCGCTGTGGAGCTGGGCTCGCTGGGGCCCGCGGCTGAGGATTTCAGAAGATGGGGGTTGTTGGCAAGCCAGAGGAACACTTGTGCTTTTCTCTTGTTGTTGATGGGAATGAGGGGGAGACAGAAGAGATTACTGATAGACAAAAATAGAAGGGGTCTGGAGGATATAGGAGGGGGTAAGAAAAGGACCCAGAGAAAAGCGGTCCCGAGGCCAAGCCCCAGTTGGGGAGCAGAGCTCCGAGGAAGAAGAGAGGGTCAGGAGAGAAGCAGAGCGGCTCTCCCTAAGTACCAGATCCCCAGACTCTCCCACCAGCTCTGCTCATAGTTTTCTACGGAGTCTTTTGGAACTCCTGTTTTGGGAACCGCAGGGTTTGTTTTGGGGAAGCTGTGTTGGGACGGTGGGCAGAACAAGACCGGGGCTCTCAAGTTGGCAGGGCCGGGGCTTGAGGGGCGGGACGCAGGCCGGAATAGCTGGCCATTTTCAAAGTGTGCGCGCACACCTGTACATTTCCATTCGGTTCATTAAAAGACGAGTCATTAACCGAATGCGAAAGGCGTTATTTATGCGGGAGATTGGGTACTGGGAGGGGGAGGAGCACGCCGAAATGGTGGCAAGTGCCGGAAGTGGGGAGACTTTGAATGGCCCTTGGCTTGGGATAGCTTTGTGTTTCGAGTAATTTTCTGAGGGCGCGAATAATTGCCCTGGGTCTACAACAGCGATGCGCGCTCGAAGGGTTCACAGGTGCGCTGCCTGCATCACCCTGCCCCGGGCGCTCGGGTACCTCGGGCACTTCAACCTCCACTACCCCCTGGGCTTTCCCTGTTGGCCTAGGGACGGAGCTGGGCGGCTTCAGGTTGTCTCCAAGAGGCCCCCTAATCGCCTGTCATTTCTCGGCCGCCGCAGGTGTACGCGCCCGAGAGGGACGAGCACGCGAAGAGCGCGGCGGCGGCTCTGGGGCCCGCGGCCTCCTACCTCTGCACCCCCGAGACCCACGGTAACGCCTGCCGAGGCCGCTGGCCTCTGTCATGGGGGGACCGCAGGCACAGAGCCAGGCAGGGCCAAGGAAGGCCTGCGAGGGAAGACAATGAGAGAAAAGACTGAGACGCAGAGAAAGAGGAAGGGGGGAAGAAAAATAATGGGGGTGAGGGGAAGCTAAGCGAGTACTCCCGACAACTTCCATCCTTTTAGTTAAAAACAGTAACAGCCCACCCTCCCCACACACATGCTACAGCACACCTCATACACTGGGTTAAAACCTTTTAAAAACCACGTCTGGAACCTCCTTCAAGTCCTATTTATTCAGCAAGGGTGTTTGGGCAGGGGGTCCCCTGTGTCGGGGCGGCGGGTAAGCACGTCCTGCACCTGTGCAAGGGACTAGGTTGCTCATAGAGGAGGGGATGTGGGCCTTGGAAATCCCGGCAAATCGAGGCAGCCACGCTCCAGACGATGACCCTCCCATCCACCCAAGTCGCTGCCTGGGCTGCCTTCTCAGCGAGACCTGGCGGCCACGCGCGCTCGCGGTGCCCCAGTATCTGCGTGCGATGTAGGTCGTAAGTCCCTGGTGGGCTTGGAGGCTCGTCTTGCTCTCTTCCTTGGGGCTGAGGCGGGGGTGTGAAGCCTGGAGATGAGCAGACTACGCGCGGGGGAGGGGTGCCCGACCCAAAGCCTCGGGTCACGCGCCTGGGCGCACAGCCGGGAACCAGAGGCGACCAGGACGCCTTTAATTAGGGCTCGGGCGCCCCGACCGCGGCAGCTCTGGCAGTATCCGGGTCACGGTTTCTTTCCCTCTCCTTGAAACTCGGTTTATTGCCTTTAAGAGCCAGAGAAGGAAGACAATCACTCGACTGCCGAAGATTTGGAAACGAGGAAATCCTACCCAGACCAAAGGAGTATCTCTCAGCCAAGTCCTGCAAATACAGACCGAGGTGAGCCCTCGGACCCTTCGCACCCAACCCGCAACAGGGAGGAGGGACCCGGGGCGCCCAGGTTCCCGCGCGCTTGTCAGGAAGGCTTTCAGTCAGTTCAAGGCCGCTAGTTTCTTCCGTGGCGAGGAGATACATATTTAAATAACGCGGGCGAGGTGCACACCGGGTTTCCTGGGTCTATCTCCAGGTAACGGCAGGGGGTGTATTAAAATGAAAGGGAGAGACACTTTCACCCGCATAAAACGCAAAGGGCACTTTCTGTCCTAAGACCATCTTCCATGGACCCACTCTTCAGAGTGGGTCACTCTCCTCGCCCTTAAAATGATGGGTTGGAAGGTGAGTAGGACTGGATGCCTGTAACTTGTCTCCTCCAAAGGCAGAGGGTCTGGAGTAGTCCTTGACTTGGTGCAGTTCCTGGGAAGCTCACTCCTCCCCTCCCAAGGCCTCTTCCAGGATAGAACTCCTTTCACCTCCCCTTTATCCCAGGCGAAGATGGGCTCACCCTGGATGTCACAGGAACTCAGCTGGTGGAGAAAGACATCGAGAACCTGGCTAGAGGTGAGGTTACATCTGTGAAAAGGGGTACACTATGTTTGAGGGAGATGGTCTTTCCTATAGAGGGGCTGTTGTCCCTGCAAGGGGTGAGTGTGGGAAAGACATGGTTCTGAAGAGGATCAGTTTTTATTTCCCTGAGGGGAAAAGATAATCTTCTGGATACATTATCTTGACACAGAAGTAAGTATGTTGTGTCTTTTGGTTGAACCAAACCCTCAGATGTGTATTCAAAGTTTGAGTTCTGTAAAGAAGGAATTTGTCTGAATAGCCCAGTGGGAAAGAGAAATGAGTAATGATTTTCAGAACTTGATGCCTGTGAACAATCTGGGTCTCCCAAACTCAATGGACAACAGGACTTTTTCTGAATAGCAAGACTGCAGGGAAACATTTATTTTAGGAACATATAAGAAGTTGATTTTTTCTCCAGGGATAATGTATAACCCTGCCACCCACCACAAATGGAGTGAAGATGGAGTTTATTTGTAGAATGGGACCCTCATGTTGCTACTCATCCTGCAAGGGGGAGGGTATAGATCAAGGCCCAGAGAAAGGGAGTCCCTAGCCCCACTTTGCCCTTCTACCTTCCATACCTGTGTTTCAGAGGAGACTCTCCAGGGGGAGGGCCCAGATACTAATGACCCCACATCAGGGTAGCACCACCTCTTCCCCCTGGGAGCTGCTTCCTTGGAGCACTAATGGAGCCATCCACACTCAGCTCCCTGCCCCCACCCCAGCCCATGGACAGTCTAGGTGGGCAGAGGGGGCGATAAACTGTGATGGTCTTACATCCTTTCTAGTTACAGATTTTACAGAGTATGCTATTACCTTCAAAATCATTGGTGGTTTATAGGAGGGTTCTTAGCATGGATTTGGCAGTCTGGGGGCCTCCTGAAATTGTAGGCTGTTATGAGTATGTATATTTTTCTGGGAAGGGTGTCCAAGGCCTTGACCAGGTTCTCCTTGAGTTATATTAAAAAGGGAGGATTAGGTGGCACCTGTGGCTCAAAGGAGTAGGGCACCTGCCCCATATACTGGAAATGGTGGGTTCAAACCTGGCCCCAGTCAAAAACTGCAAAAAAAAAAAAAAAAAAAAAGGGAGGATTAGCTCTGTCATTTGAAGTGGGAAATCACGTTTTTGTGGGCCAACCTCTAAGTTTAGGAAATTAGGAAAAATTTACAGCGATTGTCAATCTGGTTAGTGCTTAAAGGTGGAATGTGGGTGCCACCATCCTGAATTTGATTTCTCATCATTGTTTCTTCACCCAAATCCTTTGGATGCAAATGGAAAAGCCAGAGTTCAAGGGCCTCTACCCACTGGTCCATCCTCCCCAATTCTTCTCCAAGGGCTATTGGCCAGGGCAGGACTTGGGTGATTTCCGCGTGTCTCCAGTTTCAATCACCCCCACCCTTTACTCTCCACCCCTCACAGACGAATTGCAAAAACTGCTCCTGGAGCAAATGGAGCTCCGCAAGAAACTGGAACGAGAATTTCAGAGTCTCAAAGGTACCCCATCCTGCCCCACCCACTTGGGCACCGAGCTCCCCACCCCCCCTCAGTGTTCTGGACCTACTCGGGTAGCCCAGTGCAGGCAGCTGCGGCTGGGCGTCCTACAGGAACCAGGCAACTCTCCATTTCCACGGTTTCCTGTGGGGAATGCCTCGGTGGGGGTGGGGGTGGGGGTGGGGGTAGGGGTGAAGATGGGGGAGAATGAGGAAGTGGAGCTGGGGGAGCAGGCTGCGCATAACAGCTCTCACTTAATCAATTTGCACAGATAATTTTCAGGATCAAATGAAGAGGGAATTGGCTTATCGAGAAGAAATGGTGCAACAGCTGCAAATTGTCAGAGGTAAGACGGGAGTCAGGTGAGCCGTGCACAGGCCGTAACTGCCTCTCGTCTGGCAGGAGCCTCAATGTTGGCTCAGTCATTTGGATTTAAATTGAAGGTAATTTAACAATTATTTTTTTTATTTAATATCCTTTGTATACTCTGATTAGCCTCAGAATGGCAAGCAAGCCCAGCAAACGGCTTGCAGGCATCATTACATGGAGTGATTGAACTTCTTATCGCGGCAATTTCCATGGTTTCTAAATTAAAAATCGAGGCGTAAAATTACCTGGGAAGTAATGCCTAAGTTTGCTTTAATTTTGGTTAGATCCGTCTGCCTTTAAGCGCCATCCCAGGCCATTTCCTCCCTCCGCCAGTCTGCAGTTTGGAGCTTCAGTACCCCCTCCCCCTGTCCGTGGAGTTGTTTCTGCGAGGGGCTGCGCCCTGGGGAGAGGATGAAGCCTGGGCTACGACCCGGCTATTCAGAGGGTGGCTGGGTAGCCTTACGGGTCCCTCCCATGTCTTCCAGATACCCTCTGTAACGAACTCGACCAGGAGCGGAAGGCGCGCTACGCCATCCAGCAGAAATTGAAAGGTGCGGAAGCCGGGAAACAAAGATAGGAGGGGTGCCGGGTGCGGTGGTGCCGCCGAAGGAAGGAAGAAATGGAGGGGCGAGTGAGGGAAAAGGCCAGGGTCTGCATAGATCAGAAGCTGAGAGGAGGGAAGTGGGAACTGATTTTAATGGGAAAATTATTCTAGAACGCTGGAGTAGGGAGCGAGAGCCCCCTGGAGCTCTGGGCATCAGAAAATCTGTCTTCCGTGACTCACTTTCCTCTTCTGTAAAATGGGACTATTCAGAGCAGTGATTCTGAATCACCGGGGTCTTTCTCCTACCCTGCTACCTCCTGATCCACTCAGTTGCGAACCTCTGTCCCCAAAGGGTTGGGTGAGGCCAGGGAGGGGAACGGGAGACCTTGCGGGCGAGGTGAGGCAGGCGAGGCGCCCAAAGTGGCCTGCGCGACTCTCTCCCCAGAAGCCCACGACGCCCTGCACCACTTCTCCTGCAAGATGCTGACGCCCCGCCACTGCACTGGCAACTGCTCCTTCAAGCCCCCGCTGTTACCCTAGGGCCGCCCGACCGCGCCCACGCGCCCTCAAGCCATGCTGCTCCCTCTTGTAAATAACCGCTGCCGCGGCTGCCCAGAGCCAGGAACAAGCCATTCGGACGTGACCGATGTCAATACAGCAGCCAGTCCGCCCGCCCTCCGCCTGGGCGCCCCGGGCCTTGGCCGCCCCCTCTCGGGCGTCCCAGTCCAGAGACCTGACTCGGTTTCCAAGTGTAAATACCGCCTGGCCCCTCGGTTGAACTCCAGGGCATCGGACCTCTGGGGGTTAAGTGGACCAATGGGGAGAAGAAAAGGGAGGGGGACCACTCCCCTCCCGCCCCCTACCCCGTGTACAGCCTCAGACCCCGATTGTGAATACAGTGTAGCAACTTCGCTGGCACCGGCCTGCTCTCCCAGTCCCGTCCACTTCTGAAACTATCGTTCCTAATGACAAAGTGGCTATGTGCAATGGATATAAATGTACTGTGAGTCTCTTGGTTCAGTATTAGTTCACTTTATTTATGCTGTAAGTTATTTTGCTTCCTTCTCCTGGACCTACTTCCAGTCCCACTTTACATTCCCCTTTGGATTTTGCTTTATTTTTTGTTGTAACCTCTTGATGTAACAGCACTTTAAAAGAGCGACAACTGACTCACGTGATGGCGACCACCTGGAGTCTGTTTGGGGAGACCACCCTGTACCCGTGACTTTTGTTTTTAATAAAAAAAAAAAAACTTGTCACTCCCTGGGGCTATGGAGATGGGGGTGCGCGGAGTAGGGGACAGGGGCAAGCCGCAGACTGTGCAACAGGTAGGGCGTGGGAGCCTTCACGCAGCTTCTGGGTCTCCCAGGGTTAGAAACCCGCCTGAAGAGGTGGGCAGCAGCCTCTGCACTGACCCCTCCAGACACACCACAGGACACTCCCTCTCCGCGTTTAGGACTCTCCTTTAGCGACCCGGCTAGGGAAAAGGGACTAGGGCATGGTCCCTGGCACCTAAGTCCCTGGTTCTTTCCTCAAGCCCTTGCATAGGCCCAGAGTTCATTCGTGCCCATTCCCACGCTTGCCACACCGGGGGAGTTACCTCTGGGGCCCCCAGCGCAGAATCCCAGTTTCAGCCAGAATAGCCCCTGCAACTGGCCGGCCCTGGATCCCTGGGGCAGGGTGGAGGGCCAAGTACCTACAAAGGGTCTCGGCAGGACAGGCCTGGAAAGGAAGGCCAGACTCAGAGCTGGTGCACAGATGTCCTCCTGCCTGCCCTGCCGCTGTTCGAAAGGAGGGAAGCCTGGCCTCACGGTCGCGTTCGGTCCATTTTAGCCTAGGGGCCGCAGGTGCATCCACGCCCGGGTTGCGTTTGGCGAGGCCTCACCTTGCCACAGGCCTCCGGTCCGCCACAGTTTCCACAGCGCACCTGCTCCTTGGGCTAAAACCACCGAAGTTAACTACGGAACTCTTTCTCACTTTGGGGGAAGGAGAGCGGGGAGGAATACGCGGGTGGATGGAGTGGGAAAGCGCACGGTACTCAGACTCCTTCAGCCTCGGGTCCCAATTTCACCTCTTCGGCTAGCTAGCAAGGGGTCCCTGTAGCGACCTTTATTTTTCCTGTGTCTCCATTACCGCCTCTATAAAATATGGACACTAAGGCCTCCGCCCTGGCGGCTCGCGGAAAAGCTCTGAAAGGGAAGCCGCGGGCCGACACTTGTCCGTGGCCGCAACGAGGGCCCCGACGGTCCGGCCTCGGGTCACCCAGAGCTCGCGTGGGTCTGGCCAGTAGCTCGGGGCCGGGAAGTTTCGCGGCGGATTGCCTGGAGGGCCGTTGGCTGAGCCGGCGAGTAGGAGGCGCGCCCTGGACCGCCCCAAACGGGCGCGGACCCGGACACCTGCTGTACTGCAGAGGCAGGAAGCCGGCCCCAGAGTCCGCTGCGCTGGGATCCCTCAAGTCCCGTGATATTCCGAGGGCTAAACCCAGAGAGGACAGGAGAGACACGGCTGCGGTGAGGGTGCAGGGCAGACTGTGAGGCTTCGCCTCCGGACGCGCGATCTCCAGGCAGGGACCCTCTAGGGCCCTTGCATATAGATGGGACCAACTACATCAGTTCTCCTCTGTACCCTAGGCGAAACTGAGGTCCAGAGAGGACGACTTGCATCCCCAGGGCACGCTAGGGGCCAGCAGAACTGGGACCCGGCCTGGCAGTGTGATGGAGATGGCACGCGTCTTTCCCCACCGCACCTTTGGAAGCCGCACTTTCCTCCTCTGTAAAATGGGCGTAACAATTACCACCCAGGCAGGAAGCTCCTTGGCTGAGGCTCAACAAGGAGCCTGGCAAATGTTTCTTGAGGTCCTTCCTTCCCTAACTCCCCACCCAATGGAGAAAATAACGTAGGCAGCTGGAGCACATAGGAAGGGGCGCCCATCCGGGCCGGGATCTCTGAGGACTGGAGGTGTAGGTGGATCCGACCCAGAAAGCTCAGTCAGAAACACCCTCTTGGGCACCACGTCCCTTCAGAAGTGGTTTGTTCCCCCTCCAAATGTTAATAACCAAACGATTGGTATGGATGTAATTATCAATAATTATACAAATTATTGCTGATTGCGGGTCTCGTAGCTACTTTAATTAGTTTACCAGATTCTAATTAAGTTAAACGAAACATTAATAGGGAAAATATGCTTTAAAAAAAAACCCTAGGATTTTTAAGAAAGTATCTTTCTCGCCACATCGTTGCCACCTTGCGACAAATGTAGGAATTGCAGCCAATGTCCTAAAACCCAAATTAGGATGCTTTGGTTCTCAGGGAGAAAAAGTGGGGCTTGGGGAGTTAGGCAGGGGCAGTTAGGCACAGAATGTCCTCCGGACTGTCTTACGAGGTGTTAGGTTCCCCATGCCTGTGCTCCAGCAGTACGTACAAGGAGTCTGGCTCTGGAGTCCAAGATTTGGGGATAAGGGACAAGGTAAACATATCTCTTTTCTAGCATCTCTATTCCTGCCTGTCCCCGCAACCCAGGGTGAAAGACTGCACAAAGTTGGAGATGCTCTGAAGACCACATCAAGTTCTTTCCTATTTCACTTACCTGAGAGAAACCAGGAAGTTGCTTCCCACCTCCATTTCCTCTGCAAACCCAGGCCATCGTTCTGCAAAAGAACCTATTACAAGACCCCTCAACCACTGAGACACAGGCAACCTCTGTGTTCTGACAGCACTTGGTTCATGAGGCTAGCAAGGTCGTTGGTTGTGTGTGTGTTTCCCAGAGGGCTGTAAGTACCTTGACAAGAGGGTTTGCCCCTTGCCTTTCCTTGTGATTTCCAACACAGGGCCCAGTACATCACAGGCACGCATGTCCAAATGAACTTTCTAGGTGCTGAAAATGTCTGAGGGAAGGAATCCCTAGGTGCTCTGGACAATAGCCACTAAGATGCAGTTAAGCTCATTTGCATAAGGTTAATTAAGCACAGGCTTACTACTCAGAAAGAAGCTCCTTCATCAGTAGAATTAGTTTGGGGGATAGATGTCAAGTAAGCGATTGTCAGAATAGGAAAACTTTCTTCCTGTTTCAACTGGGTCTCAAAGA